>NC_137865.1:42690700-42865700 GCF_963924005.1 Protomyctophum bolini
TAAACGTCATTACAACACAACACACACACACACACACACACAATACATATGCCCACAAGCTATACAGTATACATGCACGCACACACGCACACAAAGGGAAGACCACACAAATAAAGCAAGAAATGTCATTGACACTTGACACAACAGCCTAATTACATTCTAATTACGGGGCGACACGATAGCCGCGTGGTTAGGGTGTACGTGTACAGTATAGTGTACAGTATGGGCTCGCCTAACAGCAAGTTCCCAGTTCGAACCATTTGAAGCATGTCACTCCCCTACTCTATCTCCACTACATGTATTAGCACACACACACACACACACACACACACACACAAAATAACAATCATGATATCCATTCCTGTGTTGTTAGTAACGATGCAGAGTAACAACTTCAGTACAACTTGTAATACTACCTCAGAGCTCAATGCCCCCCGTTTGACTTGAAACAGTCTGTAGAAATGTAGTATAGAAGTCTATATGGAAATTGAGAACTCCAACTGCTCATCATGTACTAGTACTACTAATAAAGATAACTAAATACAATATATCCATAATGTAGGCCTATACATACAAATGTGTATGTATGTCTGTATTTGAGGGATGGACCAATTCGTTCTTTTCCTATAGAATACATTTTGCAGTGACATCTTTCCATTGAACTCAAAAGGAATAATCTTACAAGAAGCCAATTTGCTCTTCTTTACCACAACCACATCCATTTACAGCAAATGTAACATAACATAACATATAACATCATATAACATAAATGTATAGCTTGTGATAGCATAGTGGCCTTCTGTCCTTTCGTGTAGCACACAGATACACAACTACTGCTGGCGCAAACAGAGAAGAACTACTTTGAAACTAAGCTGAAGCTGGAACGAGAGTCCGGGGATAAGCGGGCTCTACTGGAGGAGAAGAGGACACTGGAAGGAGAAAGAGATGCGCTCAGGCACAAGCTGAGACAACTCACAGAACAAAACATCCAAGTTAAAGAGAAGTGAGTGTGCAGGTTTGAGGTGGGCTGAAGTCAGAGCATCTATTTTGGCTAAGGGGATATTTGTTTGGAAGTGAAATATTTTGAGCCGTGCTAGTTGCTTCAAGGAACAGATGTGTGTACAGTAGGTATGTCTGTCTGTTTGAGCATGGAATGTCTGTTTGTACCATGACCTATTGACCTACAGCTGCTGTAGCCTGCTGGTTGACACACACACACACACACACACACACACACACACACACGTAAAACATTTTACTTCTTTACCACTGTTCCGATGTCCTCACCAATAGGCCTGTATAGTAATATCAAGTTACCAGTGTGTGTGTGTGTGTGTGTGTGTGTGTGCATGCGTACCTCACAGAGAGGAGAACTCCAGGCGCAGGGCCGTGGCGTCAGAGGAGCAGAGCAAGAAGGCCAACCAGGCTCAGCGGGAGGCCGAGCAGGAGAGACGTCTGGCTGAGACGGAGAGACAGGAGAGGACCAGCGAGTGTCTCGCCTGGAGAGAGAGACACCGGGTCCTGGCAGACAGGTTCAGAGCTCAGGAAGACCTCGTGGCTCTGAGGCAGAACAAAGCAGTAGGTGTACTTGTACTCATAGAGCTATAATATAATCTAGAGAACGGATTGAGGAATGATGGCCCTGCCCTCCGCTATTCACTTCAATGAATACTCTCACACACTGCATATTGAGCTAAAATATCTCTTAAAGATCATATGTTGTATCAGTCACTGTGCATTTGTCTTCTCACAGTGTCAGGCCAACATCAAGAGCTTTTTCCTCTGCATGACTGAAAGCGATCAGAGGGTTAAGATTCTAAAGAACCAGGACGGCAGCCCAAGGAACTTTACGGTGAGTTTGTACTTACAGTGTAATTCAGTGACTTAAAGGGATAGTTCCGAATTTCTGAACTTACGCTGTATGAAATACGTGCCATTAATATAGTGGTTGCAACTGTATTGATTGATTGACCGAGTCCCGTAGAGGGTATGCGCGTGACATCATCATCAAACCGCAGGATGTTATGCAGGAACACCTGTGTGGCAAATAACTATACTTCCTGGCCTCGACAGCCCAGACATCCAAACATAAAAGTCATATTTGATTGGATTAAACAATGTTAAACTCACTTTGCATGTTGCTTTGCCACTCTATGTGCCATTCACTTTAAGCATGCGCATACCCTCTATTGGGAGTTCTGCTCTGTTTTTGGTGAATATTAAGTAGTTCCGTTTTTGTGGATTAATTTACTTTAATGCGTGGCCCCCAGTGCCCCCCACAAAATGACCGGAACTACTTAATATTCACCAAAACCAGTGCAGAACTCCCATGAACCATCCTTTTAAAGATGGAGTGCCACGATTTTTTTCCACCCTAAAACATGATCATCAGGTATTATTATAATATAAGGAGGAAGAACTTTTCCCAAAAAATTGTTAAAATCATGCTTTTAGGGTTAGGGGAGGGGCTGATAGTGTGATGTCACTATATTAATGTTTATTTCATTGGCCCGTTTGACTGTCAAGGGTTCAGCCTCCAGGAAGAAACCCTATATACAAAGTTAATACACCATTGCACATAAAAACAACTCCAGGGTGTCTAATGAAGTACTGTCACCTCATAGACACATCTTTAAGGTACAGTTACAGTATAGTGGCCTTCTTCAAACCAGGCCAAATAGTGCTACCGCACAGGGATGGTGGTGTGGTTATGTTAAAGCCTATACTGGCGTTTGTCATAGGCAAAAAGAAAAAGGATCCCGTGTCCAGTGTCCACGCTAAAACCCAGTCTAAAAAAAAATTATAAAGTAAAATGCTACAGGCTCCGTTTAAGACGCTGCCGCAGCTTTATCACTGTATTTATAAGACCCCCCCCTCTCCCCAAACATGTTAGTCTATCAGAAAATAAAGGTTTTATTCCAAAGAGATGAAATGTAAACATTGGGGTTCCTGTTCAGGAAGGAGACCCTGTTTACATCTCCACCCCTGAACCTGGTCCTGAGGACGCTGACAGGAGCCCATCCAGGTAAACGACTGGCCAACACATAGTGATGTGTGTGTGACTGTACCTTTAGACAGGAGACCGTCCAGGTGAATGACTGGCCAACACATAGTGATGCGTGTGTGACTGTACCTTTAGACAGGAGCCCGTCCAGGTAAATGACTGGCCAACACATAGTGATGCGTGTGTGACTGTACCTTTAGACAGGAGGCCGTCCAGGTGAATGACTGGCCAACACATAGTGATGCATGTGTGACTGTACCTTTAGACAGGAGCCCGTCCAGGTGAATGACTGGCCAACACATAGTGATGCGTGTGTGACTGTACCTTTAGACAGGAGCCCGTCCAGGTGAATGACTGGCCAACACATAGTGATGCGTGTGTGACTGTACCTTTAGACAGCCCGTCCAGGTGAATGACTGGCCAACACATAGTGATGCGTGTGTGACTGTACCTTTAGACAGGAGCCCGTCCAGGTAAATGACTGGCCAACACATAGTGATGTGTGTGTGTGTGTGTGTGTGTGACTGTACCTTTAGACAGGAGCCCGTCCAGGTGAATGACTGGCCAACACATAGTGGTGTGTGTGTGTGTGTGTGTGTGACTGTACCTTTAGACAGGAGCCCGTCCAGGTAAATGACTGGCCAACACATAGTGATGTGTGTGTGTCTGTATCGGGGGTTCTGTTCCATGCCCCCATATAGTCATATATCCTCTGGTTGCAGCCCCTTATTTAATTGAGAAATGTCTTAACCCATTTTGACCTGAGATCAGATTCTATAAATGTCTTCTACATCCTGACAGTTTTCTGAAAAAGCTATGTTTCTACGTATGTCAGTTCTATGTCTTCGATTTTTCAAAAATAGCAGACCTACAAGCTCGTAGCACGACACTCATGAGCTTCTATGAGATCTGCTATTTTTCAATAGCTAAAGCATAACATAATGCTAACACCAACATGGGTTCCCGCCCAGAGAGCAAGCTCAAAGGTGCGCTAAGCTTGTTGATCTGCTATTTTGGCCAACATTTTGTAAAGAGTTTAACACCAATTACATGACTGTTTATACATTAAACAGAGACAGACAGTATTCATTTAACAAATGGACCCATAAGGGTCCTTTTGGTTCCATCTTCTATACACTCTCTAAATTAAATAATTTCGGATTAATAAACACACGAGTAGTTGCCATGTATAGAAATCAAAACGTAACATTTAATTACATATTTTAACCATGTTAACGGTATAACACACTTTATATACTGTATATGAGCTGACTTTGGTCACATTTCAGGAGCATGTTGAGAGTATCGGCACCACAAATGGGAAAGGGCACGGGTCCGTCCCACTTTGGAGACCTGCCTGCTATTGGAGGGGACAAACCCGACAGACCCGACTCTGCCCCGCCCAGAAGAAGTCGAAAAGTGGTGGAATATTTCTGGATCCCCACAGATGAGGAATGAAGAGCCGGTGATGCTCACCAATGACTCACCAATGGCTCACCAATGGCTCACCAAGCCATCCAGACCGCACCAAGACTACAACAAACACAGCCAAGACATGTGCAACATGATACCGGCCTGACCCAAGGAATGACATGATATGCGGACATGACCCAAGGAATCCAGGGAAAGTGAACTTTTGAGTTTACAACTTACAGTGCAAGAGTTATAAGGCGAAATGTAAAGTTGGGCTGTTATAGCGCCACCATGAGGCCGAGTGAGGTAATAATGAATTACATTAATTTGAATCATTATTATTAACCTACCCTCCAAGTGTTGCAACTGTAGCTCCAACGGTTTCTGAGAGAAAAAATACTTAATGTGAGTTTTCGCATTTTCCCATGTAAGTCGATGGGACATTTTAATTCACTAATAAATAAATAAATTAATCAATAATTTGTTAAATTGAAAAAAGGGCTTCGTTAAGACTTCCGGAATATTATGGTCAATGCCTGTGTGAAAAGTCGGAGTGATTGGTGCAGGCAGTGAGGAGCTACGACAGACAGACAGACATTCATTCAGACATTGAGTGAATTATAATATGATGATATATCCATATCGTGATATGAAGATTAGATATGATCTGGGATTTAGGATCGCAATGTCGTGATATGGCATAAGTGTTGTCGTTTTCTGGTTTTACATTAAAATGTCTTTGAAAATGATCAAAAATAGCTGATCTACAATCTCAAAAAGCATTGCGATGACTGAGACTTATTGTGAGCTGGTAAACCTTTTTGAAAACAAACAAATCAACACAAAGCCCCCGATCCATGATGTTTACAATCGTGATTACTCCATTTCTGTAGAACTGTAAATGTTTTCATTCATAGAAAATGTGACAAATAAAAAGTATTAGTTGTTCACTTATGTCCCAGTTGCATCACCTGGGTAGGGGGTATCTCCAGCTCTGCATTGACCTATGAGAAAGCAGAATGACAGATACAGTATATGTCAATTTTATATCTATTATTTTTAGGTATGTCCTTGTTATTGTACCAGCTCAGTGGCCTTGTGGTTAGAGTGTCCATCCTGAAACTGGGAGGTCGGGGTTCGATCCCCGGCCGGGTCATACCAAAGACTGTAAACATTTTGTGTGCAGATGTTTCCTTTGATCTCTATGCTTGCTAAGTTGCTAGATAGGCGGGTAAAAATATGGTTTGACCCTAAAAAAATTGTAACAAAAGGTTTCTCAACTGATTAATGTAGTATTAGGTGTCCTAAATAACATACTAAAAGTTTACCAAAGTTTGACCACCCGAAATGTGTTTTTTTAAGATGGCCGCCGCCAGTTCTTAAAATACCATTACTCCTCCATTATTCATCCTAGAAAAGTAATTTTGGTGTCTAACGTTTTGGTTATCTAGGAATCCAATTAGCATATATACATTTTAGTCAAGCAATTACAAGTACAATGATATATTAAAGCAATTGGTTATAAGGTTTTAACAGTGTAATAGGACATTACCCTTTTCTATAATGCCGTACTGCCCAGGATTGGTGAATTCATCACCTATACAAAATTCACATTCTGTTGAAGCTTTCAGGAGATTTATTTTGATACCATAACAATAAGGAATATATTCATTATTACTGGGCGGTACTGTCATATGATGTGACATTTGTAAAAGCATGGCTGCCAAGTGATAGACTCATTAGACTGGGAATATTACACAAATCATGGAAGAAATGTACAGAGAAATGTCTGCACTATTTTATTTGTAAAGGTGTCTGGCAATAATAATAATAAATATATGTCCCCTAGGGTAGTGGTTCCCAAACTGTGGGCCGGGACAAACATTGTGAAAATAGGTGATCTATAAAAGCTCACAATGCTGAGTGTCTTTGCACCAAACACACTCAGTAGGACCAATTGGCCACTTGTCTGGTCTATGGGGAAGATGGACTCCTCAGTGGGGATACATTGGAGAGAAATGGCCCCTCATGGGCCTAGAGACTAGAGGGTGTGCAAGTCAGTCCAGAGCTATCACACATGTATCTTGGTATATAGGCAGGTGGTGGAGTGTGGCATGGATAGGGTTCAGTTATGCTTGTCACAGACATCTTCTTATTACCGAGACTGTAGTAGTTGTGTGTGTAAAATTAATTTCACATTTACTTTGTGTTTGGTACTGCTGGCAATAACCTTGAGCCCTGGGCTCCAGTCTCGGTCTCCCCATAGAATCCCAATCTAACCTCCCTCCACGCTGTAGCCCTGCTGCTATCCAACAAACAAGCATTGCTGCCTTCCAATGCATGGCTTTTTAAGTCATATGGCAGCCAAGACTATGGACTTTAATGTTTGTTTAGGGCACACTAAATGACAACGTAGGATGCCATGTGGCCAATATAAATACAGTGGGCGCCCCTAATTTCGTGTTTTTTGCACTTTTTGCATTTTCATACTACAGTAGCTGTTCTAGAGGAGAGGGAAGAGGGTATTCTGCGCCATAATGATCAGTCACTGGGGGTAATATTAATGGTCAGCCACCAACCAGACACCGACTCTCCTGTGAGCCAGTCCGACATAGGGACACCCCTGTCTGCCTGACAATCATGCACCACGTGGAGGTCTTATAACCACCACTATGTGGGTCTGACCCTTCTGTATACCTATGCCCACTCTAAGCGCCTATAGCTCAGACTTAGGAGCCAGCAGGAGGTCCATTTGGGACCAGCATGCATACATTTAAGAACACGACTGCCTGACAGTCTTGCAACATGTGGAGGTCTTATAACCACCATCAGTGGAGACTGTCCTCACTACCTAGGCTAACTCAAGAGGTCCTATCTCGGGAGTAAGAGCCAGCATGGTCCACATGGGACCAGTGGGACTATAAGCCAGGCGACATATAGGAACACTCCTCCCAGCCTAAGCTAAGTTCCTTAGTTTCTACCTCCTCCACACTCCGTTCCCCAGCATGCCGTGACCCCCACCTACATGAGTGAGTAGATTAATCTTGTGACTCATGTAGGCGTATTTATTTTGAGATGTTTCCTCAATGTAGACATGCAACTGGTGCAAGTTGCAACATCCTTTGCAGGAAACTATGGCATTGCAATTATTGCACTCTGCCTCAAGAGTAATTTCCCTCTCTGTTAACCACACTCGCAAAGTGCAATAAATGTGATGCTGTGGAGTAGGAAACTGCGAGACAGGAAACCCAGTTTGTGTAGAGGAGTTTACTGATCTTCCACATACCGTACAATACAATACAGACACTCTGTAGTGAGAACAACAACAACAACACCGGAAACGGAAGCACTGAGTCCTCCATGTTTCCCCCGTGCTCTTAAAGGCACCATAGCCCTCGGGTGAATGTCTCTCGCAGTCTCTAGATGTGGGTCACCACAATGCCATAGTTTCCTGCAAAGGATGTTGCAACTTGCACCAGGAAACATCTCAAAATCAATACGCCTACACGAATAACGTTAGAAAATAAAAACTACTAACTTCTACAGAGCTTTTTATTATGACTCGACGTCTTTCTGTCTGAATCACGTTAACTAAAAATCAATTTCTCTGCACTTATTTTTACAACTTATAAGCAACTCAATTGCTTTTTATTTGGCTCTAAATTAATCGCGCAACTGTTGAGAGCCCAGCCTTTAGGTGCATATACATATACCTCCATAGATTGATTACTTTATAAACAGTTTGCAGAAAAGAAGCACAGGATCATAGCCTACAGTACAATAAAAAATTATATTAAATTAATCTGAACATTAAAGACATTTGTCACCACAGCAATCATTATTGCAATGTGTACTGTATATTTAATATACAGTACAAATTTCAACAATGATATTGTCGTGGCGGCTAGCTGGTGGTGGTTAGTTTCTACCTCCTCCACACTCCGTTCCCCAGCATGCCGTGACCCCCACCTACATGAGTGAGTAGATTAATCTTATGACTCATGTAGGCGTATTTATTTTGAGATGTTTCCTCAATGCGGACATGCAACTGGTGCAAGTTGCAACATCCTTTGCAGGAAACTATGACATTGCATTTATTGCACTTTGCGTGCTGCAGCCTCAAGAGTAATTTCCCTCTCTGTTAACCACACTCGCAAAGTGCAATAAATGTGATGCCATAGTTTCCTGCAAAGGATGTTGCAAATTGCTACTAGGGCTGTCAGAACGAATTTCATAATATGAAAGAAATTCGAATATTAAAAAATATATATATATTCGAAAGCTAAAATTGCCATTCGAATGGAGCTTTTATCATTTATTAATTCTATTTAATATTTTTATTTTGTTTTATGTTATTTTATCCGCTCACTAAATGTATTGAGTAACGAATCTACCGCTGTGAAATCTCCCATCTGCACGCACGCACACACGGTCACACGCGCGCCTCGTCACCTCATCCCTCCTCTGCACGCATGCACACACGCAGTCGCACAGCGCGCTGCAACTAAGAAGAATCACTCGCATGTTTTATTAGTACCGTCGAGTCTGTCGCATATTGTGGACAGTTTGAAAATGCGGGTCCTACGTGCATTAAACCATTAACGTTGGTCCGGCTGGTTTCATTTTGTCCTACGCGATTACGTGAATCAGCATGGCTGCGCCTGCAGTAGGCTATTACCAAAACAAACACATGGTAGGCTACTTTTGTGTTGCACATGGAAAGCAACTGAAAACGACCATGGATATATTAAAGACAGTTCCCCTGTGCTGCTGTGCACAGCGGAGATAATGCAAAACTCCAGGTACGAACCAAAACACTGACTGTCTGAAGCTGATCATCCACGACTATATCTCCAGACTAGTCCTGCAGTCCCGCAATGAAGGAAAGACAATCTCGCCTCTCACTATAGTCCACTACAATGCCATTCTAGCCTTAAAACCTACATTTATGTGTTATTCAACAATTACTTTAGCGCAAAATATAGGCATCTCTATATATCTTCATTGCTATTTACTAATGATGGCCTGTTCATCGTGACAGCATTCCGTTTAAAAAGAAAAAAGAAAAAGTTCATGATTCCTGACTAGCCTACTCACTACTCAGACTATACTGTATCAGAAGTATACAACGTTCACTGTAAAATGCATTTGCACTATAGACAGACAACAATCTTACCGTGCTGAGTGCACTGTGCTCAATAAAACAACAGTTTAAACGCTATTTTGTGCCGAAAACCATTATTACATGTTCTCAAAGTACTGCTTTGTCGTTTGGAAGGGGGGGCCCTCTAGTGGACAGAACGTGCATCGTCAAAACCTTGTTATTCTGTGTATTATTATAGGCTAAATATGAGCTAAAATACAATGTAAATATTCGAATATATTCGAAAATTACAAATAATTAAGCAATGAAATTCGAATTGGATTATAGAGGTGAACTGACAGCCCTAATTGCTACTAACTTCTACCGAGCTTTTTATTATGACTCGACGTCTTTCTGTCTGAATCACATTAACTATAGATCCATGAATTAAATAAAAATCTATTTGTCTGCACTTCTTTTTACAACTCATAAGCAACTCAATTGCTTTTTATTTGGCTCTAAATTAATCACGCAACTGTTGAGAGCCCAGCCTTTAGGTGCATATACATATACCTCCATAGATTGATTACTTTATAAACAGTTTGCAGAAAAGAAGCACAGGATCATAGCCTACAGTACAATAAAAAATAATATTAAATGAATCTGAACATTAAAGACATTTGTCACCACAACAATATCATTATTGCAATACTGTATATTTAATATACAGTACAAATTGCAACAATGATATTGTCGCGGTGGCTAGCTGGTGAAGTTTAAATAATAGTGCCCACTCATAATTGTAAAGTGCAAATACAATAATTTAATTTGTGTTTATTAAGTACTTGGTTAGGTTAGTTATAATATAAGCATAATATATGTCAGAAAAAAGAGGAAAAAATAATATTAGGAACAGTTAGGAACCGGAACCGTTAAAGTCCTAACAAATCCCAACCCTAGTCCGGACCCCCCTTTACCTCTTCACCCAACCCCACCTATCATACTCCACTCTGCACCCGGTAGAGACTTAGGTTCTGACTACTCGGCACTAAGAGTAAATAATGCAATAAATTCGTTTTGGGTGGGTGTATAGTCAAAGATGAATTATTTAGTTTGAGCCTAATTTTATCCACAGATCCAAATATATATAATATTGCAATATTGCAATCAGTAGGCTATTGTCTATCAACTGACAATATTCTCTGCCACAACCTTCTGAATTACCGGTACTGCAAATTGTGACTATTAGTTTTGTTGTGTTTTGAGGATATCTTGAAACCTTATTCCAAAAATATATATAAATATTTAGATATTTATTAAATATTTAGTTTAGTTAACTTGAAATTGGTGACTATTTCAGAGGGTTTTAACAGTCACAAACACAATATTGGATTTCACAATTATCTAATTGTATCTCTGCAATTTGGACAAGTTCAATGGACTCCTAGACCCCAAAAACATAGGGTTAGACACAAAAAGTACTTGTCTAGGATGAATAATGAAGGAGTTAGGCTATTTTAATGGTTTTTAGGCCATCTTGGACGCCATCTTGAAAATAACACCTTTCGGGTGGTCAAACTTTGGTAAACTTTTAATATGTTATTAAGGACACCTAATACTACATAAATCAGTTGAGAAACCTTTTGTTACAATTTCTTTAGGGTAAGGTGCTTTTTTTCATATATTTACCCGCCTAAGAACGTTGAAAGGAAATAAGATGGATTTACGGTATTTATAGTTTGCTGTGTTGATTGCACAAACTGGCACAGCAGAGTGTACACAGTCACACACACACACACACACACACACACACACACACGTACCGCTGAGTTGAGAGACTGGTGCAGCAGCATGCGGAGCTCAGCATTCCTCTGCTTCAGGCTTTGTGTGTCAGCGATGAGCTTAGACCTCTCCGTCAGGACCACTCTGGATGATATTATGAACGGAGTATGAGAAGACAATGCAATAATTTGGCTGCAGTGTGTGTGTGCGTGTGCGTGTGTGTGTGTGTGTGTGTGTGTGTGTGTGTGTGTGTGTGTGTGTGTGTGTGTGTGTGTATGCGTATGCGTGTGTGTGTGAGCACTTGTTGGGTGCAACTCACTGGTACTTGTCCAGTGCATTCTCCAGCACGTTCCAGACCTTCAGTTTGGACTCAGGAATGACGTTGGCCAAACTGTCCCAATAGGCTGCGTCTTCAGAGGCATCCCAGTCATCCCAGTCATCCAGGGCCCGGTGAGGGGCCCCTCGCTCCCTGGCAGGACCACCATGAGCACTTAAGCACCCAATGACCACCCACGTATGACCACAAGGTCTAAATACAGTATTCACTAATACCCAAACTTATACCCAATGGACTGTATAAACAAACTCTGACAATGTTACTGTGCACGTTCTACGTCAGGTCTATTTGAGCTCTTGCTTATGGACCAATATCAACGTAAATGACAACATACAGTAGGACATTCTCAATGCTGCACAGTACAATCCTTAGCTTAATGTATGTATGCTCTTAGAGTTTAATGAACACTTTTTTAAAGATATTTTATTTAACTTTTTCTGCCTTTATTTGATTAGTGTAAAGCATTCTGACAGGAAATGGGGGAGAGAGAGAGAGTATCGAACCCGCGATACGCCATCAAACAGGATTATCAGCCCATGGTGCCCGGACGTCTACGCCAGCCACCCAGACCTAAAGCCCAGACCACACCGGTAGCGATTCCTTGGGACAACACCGTTTTAATCCATTTCGGGCGGGAACCCCTTTTTGTGTTTTAAGCATTATGTTACACTTTAGCTATTGAAAAATAGAAGATCTAGCAGAATAGTAGGTCTGCTATATCTTTGAAAAATCGTGAAAATGTGGCCCAAACCTTTGAATATACAGTTTCAGAGCGAACGTTTTTAACTCAAATCTTTGCTTCTGGGGGGTCCCTGGAACAACATATTTTCAGATTGGGGTCGGTGTAGAATCATCCTCAGGTCTAAATGGGTTAAGGTCAACAACACCAATGCAACTCATTGCAACTGAGTCTGTCTCGACTCTCGACCCTTTTGGGCTTCAAGATTTGAAGTTATGACCCATTTTATTTGACTGTGTGTTGTTGAGTGTTCTGACCTGGATTCTCTGCACTGAGCAGTGAAGGCTTTCAGAACGGCCAGGACCTCGTTGGGATGTATGAGGTCCTCCTCTCCTTCTGCCATACCACCAGTCTCATCCGCCCCCTGCTGGAAGAGAGAGAACACTGCTGCTAGATTACATTCATTAAAATAAATAGTGCTAAAGAAGAAGAATATTTAGTACTGTTTAAACTACTTCTGGGCTAACTGGTCTGCTGCACGAATGGCACACATGTGGATGAGCACAACAATTCTATGCTCGTGCATGTCACAATTTGAACCAGAAGTAGTTCAAAAGGTTTAATAATTGTACTTTAATTTGTATTTTGTACTTATAATTTGTATTTTGTACTTATAATTTGTATTTTGTACTTAAACTATAACTATAAAAACACATATATACATATATAATAAAACAAGGATTTGGTTTCTTTTTTTCATCTTTATGATTAGTTTGTAAGTCTTTCTTATTTCTTTAACCACTTCAACCCAATATTATACTATGTTGACCCCAGGGGTCTACTTGGGTCTCCTTGGGTCAACATCTATAAGCTCTAATAGCCAATCTACACGCTCACAACGCTGCTAGATCTATTTTCAGCCTAACGTTCGCCTTATTTCCCCCATATTCACCGTACTCTCGCCTACTCTTACAGTTTGTCCCATAGGTTGAGCCTCATTGTTTCTTTGTTGTTGCTTTTGGCCTCTCCTGCATGTCTGTAACTACTGTAATACATGTACATTATTGATTTGCTGTGCTACGTGCACTCAACAGACTGTGGTGCAAGGACCCCATCCTCTGAACTTGCCATCTCATTGCTCGTTTACCTCAGACTGCTCTCTCTGCTGCCGTCTGTACTTGATGAAGAATTCCGCCAGTTTGTAGACATCGTGGTCACTTTCAATGCCCAGGGCCTGGAAGACAACATAACAGGAGCACTCAGTACTACTAACCAGTCCTGGACAAAGCAGCACTTTCAAATAACCTTTGTGGTTTACTGTGGTTTGTAGAATAACAACATGGGTGAGGTTTGCCTTGTGTGGCCTCATATAATATAGTGAGATAGGGGTGGGCAATATATTGACCGATAATTATATATTTCATGATATGAGACTAGGTATCGTCTGGGATCATAATGTAAGATCGTGATATGGAATATAAGTGTTGTTTTTTCCAGATTTTAATCACTTATTTCTACGCTTTCAAAATATGGTAAAAATAGCTAATAGCTTTTTTCAATTATTATTATTTGTTGTAAAACATCTGGTATTCCAAACACACCAGCTAACAAAAAGAAGCCTATCTTTTACTGAACAATGATGGCCGTACAATAAGAACTCACAGAGAAGATGGCGTCCAACTTCATGAGAGACTGCTCGTCCTTCTTCAGAGGAGACAGCAGCTTTAGGAGTTTGCTCTCTATCAGGAACCCCTAGAGATACATACATGCAGACAGGAGGAATAGGAGTCAAACCCACGAATGAACAATCAACAGTCAAGCCTCGTCATATATTTTAATTCTATTACGAGTTGAGGACTGGAAAAAAAATAAGGAGAGAGCACACATAGTTCCAGTACACCTGCCCACTGCCCATGCCTGGTTGCAGGTTATGTGCAGCATATTATTGCTACCTTCAAATCCCAGCTGAATACAGAGAATGACTGGCCTTCTCAGTTCAAATGGCGTGTTCTGTATCTATATATTTTATGTCCTTATTTGTTGGTCTGAGGACTCCCAGTGGTCCCAGTAATATTGTGCATTCTCAAGAGTAGAGAAAAAGAATCCCGCACACTGTCTTCACTTGAGTTTAGATTTTATTGAGCAACGTTTCGGTCGTCAGACCTTCATCAGACGACCAAAACGTTGCTCAATAAAATCTAAACTCAAGTGAAGACAGTGTGCGGGATTCTTTTTCTCTACAGTTCCAGTTATCCGACGCACCTGTCCATTGTAGGTGTGCAGAAGGACTTTTTCTCATAGCATTCTCAAGAGTAAAATTAAAACTGAGGATTTGAAATTGTAGATTAGGGTCCCAGAGATCGTATCAAATGGCGGCCCGTGGCCTAAGAAGGCCATATCAAAGCGGAGGTTCTTGACATGACAAAGTGTAATAAGAACACGCGTTCCCCTTCGGCCGTGGAACTCACCGCCTCGTCACACAGCACCTCCAGCAGTCTCTTTACGGTCCGCGTCGACACCTCCCCTCCTCTCTCTTCCCCCACACTCCCCTCGCGTTCCTCCTCGTCCACCTCCTCGTGGCCGTCGCTCCTCAACGCGGCCGCGCTCTCCGTCCTCCCGTGAGCCGGTCCCGCCGACGCGTCCCTCGTCCCCGGGGCGCTGTGCCCCTCCGAGCGGACGAGGTGGGAGGAGGAGGCGGACCGCAGTGCTGCTGCACTCCTCTGGGCTCGGTTCCGTTGGCGCGCCCGGATGTGTCCGGGGCGCTCCGCGAAGGCCACGGGGGGCCGCTCCCAGGCCAAGCCCAGCTGCTGCTCGTGGAGGAGTCGGTCGATTTCCAGAGCCTGCTCCGCCAGCAGCTTCACCTCGGCCTCGCTCATAAGCCACACCTCCTCATGCCTGCCGGCGCTGACGGCTGCAAAGTGCCTGGAACAACAGAGCGGGTCAAAGGGTCAAGTGTTTAGGGCGGGGTGTCAAGCTCAGTTTGGTTCTGGGGCCAGATCCAGACCATCTGATCTCAAGTGGGCCGGACCAGTAAAATAATGGCAAAATAACCTTTGTCAACTCCAATTTTTTTACTTTGTGTTTCAGTACTACCGTATATGCTTTATCAATATCATTCAGCCTACATTTGTAGCCTACATATTATAATCACAGATCACGAGGGATCTATTCTAAGCAACACATTTATTCACAATGGAATGGAAATAAAATGATTTCACTTTCACTGGTTTATTTTTATACAGTTGAGTGAATACAGTTTTACATCTGACCAACTGAACCAACTCACCACACTAAACAAACTCAAGTGGGAGGTATGAAGAAATTATTTTACCTTAATTGTCAGTCATAGTGCTTTGAAAATGCACATTTATGAAAAATAAAACAAACAAACGAGCATCACACTTTTTTTCCCTATCTCACTGCACTCCTGCAGTCTATTTGCTGCTGCTGGCAGGAGCAACCTGGGTTCTTTTTTCCTTCACAAGTGCATCGATATTAGGTGTCAAATCCTGAATAGCAGCACATTTCACAATGTCATTCAAGTGTTCGTTTGTTAACCTTGAGCGCTGCTTTGTTTTATTATTGTTCATTGTATCATTTCGTCTTTTCTTAGTTGTCCTTTCAAATGGCCATATTTTTCTAAATGAAGAGTCTCATTTTTTTGACATTTGCTGCCCTCTAGCGGCTGGAGGGAGCATTTTGGGTGTTTCTTTTAAAAAAATCATAACTTTTGATAGAAATGAGCTAGAGACTCGCTTTTTTTGGTGAAATTTTCAGAAATTTATGCCGGGCCTGATGAAATCATCATGCGGGCCGGATCTGGCCCGCGGGCCGTATCTTTGACACCCCAGGTTCGCGACCCAGTTTTGAGTCACAGACCCATATTTGTGGGCTGAAAGTGTTTTAACCTTTCGCGAAAGATTTTACACCTAGCTTTTATTTTATTTTCTCCAAAAGATTTTCAGAATTTTTTGAAAGAACTGTAAATGGCAGATCGGCCATTGTCTTCTTTTTCTTTAAAGGAGCATAATGGTTAGTTGATAGGTTCTGTAAACTTGGGTCCCGGGGAATACACCAAAATGTCTCTTTTGAGTTTCAAGTTGAAAACGTCTGAAAACAATCAAGGTTCAAGGTTTCTTTATTTTTGTCTCCCGAAGGAGAAATTTGTCTTGGACCCCAAGGACCCGCCAGCATACAATCCCTGATTAGACAGAGAGAGAGAGAGTCAGAGAAAGAGAGAGAGAGAGAGAGAGAGAGAGAGAGAGAGAGAGAGAGAGAGTCAGAGAAAGAGCGAGAACCGCCTACCTCTTTTTCTTCTGTATGTCTTTACACTCCTGTACACTGCGTTTGTAGTCTCTAGTCAAACTGTCAATCTCGTCTTTAGACAGCTTCTCCTGGGCGCCACACCTGCTCTTCAACTTGTTCAGCACATCCCACAGTCTGCAATACACACACATCACACAGCACGGGATTATTTGAGTGAGCGAGCGTGCGTGTGTACCATGTTTTACTGACTATGTGATGAACAGTCCCCATGAAGAATGTAAAATGGTTTATGGTTACAAAGACCTTGTCTCTCAAGTGGATTATTATTTATGGTTAAAAGGTTAAATGGATCTGTAGATGATTGGTAACAGATTCAGGTTGGGATTAGGAGCAATTACGAGTTCAATTTAGAGGTGAGGGTTTAGGGTTATGGTTAGTTTTATGGTATCATAGGATTTATGGATGTTGAGGTTAGGGTTAAGTTGTTCAAGCAGGTTAAGCTACATTTTCTTTTTTTTCATTAAGCTGCTTTGAAAAATAATATACATACATACTGTGTGTGAGTGTGTGTGTGTGTGTGTGTGTGTGTGTGTGTGTGTGTGTGTGTGTGTGTGTGCGACCTGCTGATCTTCCTCTTCTGCTGGGACTTGGTGATGGTGTTCTCCTCGTCTCTCTTCTTCAGCACCTGCACGTTGTATTCCAGTTTCTCCTGGTTCAGCTGGTAGGTCGCTTTCATCTGCTGTAGCTCCTGCTCCAGCACCTGTTTGTTTGTTTGTTTATCATTAGCACTATTCAAGGCTGGACTGAGACAAAAAGTCTGGCCCACCACAACCAGCGTGCAGATACCCTGCCTGCCAACTTTTCGGGTCGAGGCCAGGGGGGCAGTCAGACGGATATTTTGTGAAGCCACTAAGGAAATGAAAGTTCATATAATGGCCTGTTGTGGCGCTGTCACTGGACCCAGAAAAACCCATAGCCCCATAGAAGTCCATGTATTTTGGCCCAACTTCACCTAGACTGTATTACCTTAATAAACATGGTCATGAATACTTTTTCCAGTCACTAGTTTAAAGTCTCATTTCTAATGTCATACTATTCTTTTTGGAAAATTATGGTCCCATTTATAAATAAAATTACCATAAAGTCGTGCATGTTCTGAGGGGCGTGGCTACCGTTACAGTCTATGAACGGGATCCCCCACCATAGAGTATTAAAAGGATAGAGACTAAACTAGCGCGAAGCTCCGCCCCCTCCGCTATTCATGTCAGTGGAAGTTGCTCAGTGGCGTTTTGAAGCACCCGGAAGGCTGCCGGAAGTACCGTCTTTTCGCTGATTCAGCATTTCACTTCCGCATTTGGACACCAAATTTTGGTGTCCAAATGCGGAAGTGCACCCAGAGTGCACCTGGGCTTTACATTGGGCGCTCGGTTGCACGGGGTTTCCTCGTCAAGAATCCACGGGTCCGCCTGCAGTCCTTCCTCTTACCACTAGGGCCCAGCGCTTCAACATTGGAGTGCATAGCTGGCCCCTTGTCCCCCACCCACTCGAGTCAAAATAAAAACCAACGAAGAAGAAGGGGGAAGTCCCGCCTCGTTGTCTGGGCCAGCCAATGGGCCAGCTGGCCTGAGCTGGGCCAAAACGGATCTAGAAAGATGGCGACTTCCATTGCAAGGACTGACAGGCTTCATTTTACGTTCACGTTAGACCCGCGGAACGCTTTGTCCATATTTTTTACAGTCTATGGTCGAGGCACATAAATACTTGAAATGCATAAGCCCATAAGACCACCACTTTTACAGAACAACATAAATGATACACAACCTACAGACAGTTCTACACTGAAACAGACAATTAATTTAACATTTAACCACAAGCCACCGTTCCGACCCACTACGGGTCTGCCCACCGACCCGTAAACACCCAAACACCCAAGGAGAAAGTGAAGGCTTATCTAAAAGTACGATTAGCAGCCTCCCTAGACGACATGCAGCACCTTATAAGACGAATCCGCCGAGCGCTGCCCTCTAGCCACACTGTCGCTGTATTCAAGCGGTGCCACTTGACAGAGCGGATTCGTCTATACACCCTTTTGATGGCCACATTTTCTCACGTTTTCTTTGAGCGTTTCAACATCCATTGCTTTTGGCCATCCTACCCTGTTGCTATGTTTTTTCGACCATATGGACTCTTCACTCTGTGATAAATGCAATGAAGTGTTTACTGACCTGAACATCGGTGTCCAGCTTGATCTTGATAGTGTTGTACTCCTCAGCGCTCTCCGCCCTCAGCTTCTGAAGTGATGCCTCAAATTCCTCCACCTTCTTCATCCTCTGCAGCAGGTTCTGATACTGGAGGCAGCGTGACATTACATTACATCAACATGGGTGACTGTTAGGGCAGTGGTGGCGCCCAAACTATTCTCCATGCCTGCCGAACCCCAGATTGGAAACCACAGAGATTTTGATTTTGATCTCTTTTAGCCTTTCGGCTAATCTTCCAAGAGTCCAGAAGATAGGGGAAGAAACCTTCAATCTATGCCAGTGGTTCCCTAACTTTTTTCATGTCAAGGACCCCCAAATTGACACTACTTAGCCCGCGGACCCCCATTTGAAAAGATATGCCAGGGACCCCGGACCCCACTTTGGTCCTATGCGATGCACTCGAACGACAATCTCACTCGTCTCACTTTTCATGCTTACCTCCCTGTCCCGTCTGTCTTTCAGGGACTGCTCCCACTTGTTTCGGTTCCCAGTCAGCAGGACCTTCCGTTCCTGCCCGTAGGCGTTCTGGGAACGGCACAAGTAGCACACATAAATCATTAGGCTGATAGCAGTAGGCTGAAATTGTCTCACCGCTAGCACACGCGCGCAGACACACACATGCATATTTACTCCCACTCATGAGTCATGACACTGATAGGATCTTCCGCAGATAACCTGTACAGTATGTGTATTTGTGGAATACCACAATGGTGCACTATGACTGCATTGTGGAAGAATGGCCATTGTTTTCTTATTTTAGATCTACATAGTATTCTATATGCAGGTACACATACTGTACACATACTGTACACAGGGCGGCTGCAGCTTAGTGGGTAGAGAGAGGCCGTGTGGTATTCAGAAGGTCACATCCCGGTCTTTGTGTCCCTGAGCAGGACACTTAAGCCTTAACGGCCAGACGCTCTATATTCAGTGACTTACAAAGTGCAAGATCTAGTTAACAAATGGCCACACATATAACACATATCTGCATAATAATGGTAACTAGTATCAGAAAAGATATATTTGTTTGAGACTAATAACAGTCTAAGGGTCGATTCATACTCCTATTTTAGAGCCGAATAAAAGTCGGTTCGGCGCTGTAGAGCCTACAATTTGACGTCATTTGAGGTTCGGGGGGGCGGGTACCGTCCTAAAGTCGGCTCTTCGGTGCTACTGAAATTTTCTGACGAGCCGAAATCATTTCGGCACTACAGCGCCGAAACAGGAGTATGAATCGGCCCTAAGTCCATAATTTATTCTGACCCCTCCCCGAAAAGGCCTATCTGTCCTGACCGGATCCATCATACATATATACATTTAGTGTGGACTGTTATTCGTCTCAACTGCTCAGTTAGTGAAAGTATTGCATAATAGTTTATATTTTGTAAAATCACTATGCTGATATTTACAATTTTACAGAGACTATAATAGTTGAGTATAATGATTTCAGTAGCTTGCACCCCATTATGCTAGCGATACACCCGTTTGTCTGGTTTTTGTCTGTACCAAAAAAATCAACAAATGCACATAATCCGGGTTGATCACATTACTTTGTAGGAGATAGCAATAAGGATATTCATCCTTGAAATAAATCGTAGATATTTTTGTGTATACAGACCGCTGCTTTTGGAGGTGGTATTGAGAGTCCTGTCACATCCTACCTCCATCTGGTCGAGCTCCTCCCTGTAGGTCTTCTTCAGAGTCCTGACCTGCTCCTCCATCCTCTCTATCAACAGGTCCACCTCCTCCGCCTGTTTCTTCAAGTCCTTAACGTAGCGGTCATCGCTGGCTTTGAGCTCCTGTTAAAACACACAAACAAGTGTGTTGAGAGGTGTCCCCAGCAAAATAAAATGACTGATATAGTAGCATAGTGATTTCACTTACGAGTCGACTTAAGACTAGAGGTTTGAGCCGATACGTATCCAATTTAAATATAGGATTACAATGGCAATTCTCGCGAAAAACCTGTTCCTTCCTGGAACCATTTATTTGGTTGGTGACTGTTACATTCCTAAGACTTTCAAACTTTAGCGACTCTCACTGGAGTAGTATTCGATAGTCAATATGTTTCTTATATGGAGGTTTGTCCTGTATTTTAAGCATGTGCTAACATTTCTGCCTCTTGGCATGCTTACAAAACAGACAAAATGGCCCTATCTTGGGCGCACCTTAAACTTATTTGCCATATTTTACTGTCTTGAAAACATTTTTTAAATAGTTAAACTAGCCGACATGTTGTGAGCTTGTAGACCAACCATTTGAACTATTTTAAAATGTTTGTCAAAATAGTAAAAAATTGCAAATACGTGTAGGGATAAGGGGTAAGGGGTGGTGCAAGATATAGCCCTTTGTCTCTCACAACTCCCTTCCCAATCCTCCCCATTTACCCACCATCTTTCCCCACGAGGCCAGACATACAAACAACATATATACACAGTATAAAACCAATAGATACGAAGAAAGGGATCACAAGGTTATGTTCACAGAAATAATTAATAAACAACAAAAGGGGGGTAGAATAAGAGAAACAACGTATTATTTTTTACTGTCTCCAAACAAACCCAAAACAAGGGCGAGATGGATTGTGGGCGACGGTACCCGATACCGTACATACCCTCTGCAGGTCAGTGATGAGCATGTTCTTATCCTGGAGCAGCAGAGCACACAGCTGCTGCTGGCTCTTCAGAGTCTCTGCCACCTCCTGAGGAATCACCTTCCCCTCCGCGCTCATCCAACCTCTGTTGATCTCCTCAAACTTGGCCTGGCTGGACTCGGCCTCGCTCTCTATCCCCTCCACTCTGGGTGGGCAGAGGATGTAGGGAAACAGGGTTTGACTGATTGAAATGTGTATACACAGTTTGTAGAATGGGTAGTACATTTCAAACGAAAGCACAAAAAGCACAAACACTGCTACGAGGATAAAACCAGATAATGCACTAAGACTTGTTTACATCAGGGTACTCCATTTTCAATTCATCATTCAGAAGGGATGGACATGAGTTCTAATAATATAAAATCTCACCTAAATACTGTAAAAGATTTGTAGATCAGTTTTTGTTGCTGAATGTTCGCACCCAGAAGAGGGAGGCTAGTTTTACCTTAATCTTTGAGTTTCCCTCAGTTGTGTCCTCCTGTTCGACTCTCTGGCATGGAGAGCTGTTTCTATGTTGGTGACTATCTCAGTCCCGTCATTCAGCAGGGTGATGACTCTCTAGAAGGGAGGCAACGAGTCAAGAAAGAAGCTGGTCTTAACGGTCTGAACAATAGGAATAATTGGGCGTATACCTGTTGACTTGGGGGTTAAACAAAATGTTGTTAAATCTATTTAGTGAATTTCTTTGTTAAATGTGTTATAGGCCTAAACAAGAGAGCAACTCAATCATGTGAGTGACAACAAACCTTTTGACTTGTATCCACTTGCTGTTGGATTTTCCTCTCCTCTTTGATCTCTTGCTTGTCGCCCATGAGGTCACCTCCCTGCTCTCGTCTAAGGAGACAGGTGGGTGCATGGTCAAAAAATAGGAATTTAAATAATTCCAAAAAGGTAGCACATCCAAAAATTAAACAAGCGGTGGACAAAGTACTCACATTTCCATTTCTTTATTGGCACACACAAAAGGAACGCTTACGCGTTTCGGCTATGCAGCCTTCATCAGAGCATGAGGTGGGTGCATGGTGTTGAATGGCGTGACTGATGTCTAAGGAGACAGGTGGGTGCATGGTGTTGAATGGGGTGACTGATGTCTCTTAGGAGACAGGTGGGTGCAAGGTGTTGAATGGGGTGACTGATGTCTAAGGAGACAGTTGGGTGCATGGTGTTGAATGGCGTGACTGATGTCTAAGGAGACAGGTGGGTGCATGGTGTTGAATGGGGTGACTGATGTGGGAATGCGTGCAAAGTTATGTAAGTATTAGATCACATGTCGCATTGCACTGAAAATAGCCTACAGGCTCACAGAGATGTGTTGAGAGCTTTAAATCTGCTATTCCCCTTGATGCAGAAGGTAGCTATAGGTAGGTGTTATGTTCCAATTGATATCCTACACACACACACACACACACACACACACACACACACACACAGCCTATATTATATAAAATGGGTAGCCTACACTCTCTCAGGAGTCCTAGCCTGATTGAAAGAAATTGGTTCCCCATCTGTATTTTGCCATTCTCTCTAGACTAGATCTGGAGAGATGAGGACGAGGCCCCTATTATACTGAACAAACATTCTATAACGTAGCCGTAGGACCCCTTTAAGGCAGGTGTTAAATCCAGTTGTGGACACAGTATAGGCCTACTTGAGTAAAAGCCTACTCCGAGTCCTGAGTCCTGGTCAAATATTAGCCTTAATCTCAACTACAAGTTATTTTATAAAGTTGTCGGATTTGTATACTTGAGTTAAATAAAAGTGCTGGAGTACTTTCTTTAAAAATACATAGGCTATATGCAATATGCTTATACAAATACGATCGTCTTCTACAATACGAAAATAGCTACAAACTCACTAGCAATTATGCCCGTCACGGTGTCACCAAGTGAGACTGAGGGGAAAAAAGAAATTATCGTCAGGCGGTCAGTTTTACCTTTTATTTGCTTCATTTCGTGCCGCTATACGGATCTGGCGAGCAGCTATCCTTTCCTGTGGATCTTCCGACTCCAACGATGGTCCAGCCACAGCCACTTCTTCTGCAGCTTCAAGCGGGGGGTCGAAGGTTTCATTCATACTTTAGCGCACGTGGGGGTGAACGTTGCTCGATATGCGATTGTTATCGTACCCCTAAATTCAGAGAGAAGGCGCTGAAGTGCAGTACAGTCAGTGGCATTAGGACTCAGGTCTGTTATGGTAAACGTTGCTATGGTTGCGTGCCCCCCCAGAATCTCGCCACTAGATGTCGCCATGTTTAACTATACTAGATTCATGCTATAGGGCCAGGCCGGGCACTAAGGGCAATCCCTACTATATAATGGGGGATACATTTAAGGATGGTTATAAATACATTCATTGATCCCACACACTGGGGTTAAGCCAAGCACACTATTTAGGCAAGGCCTGAATAGTGCAAAGTTGCTGCTAAACAGCTTCTCCCCCATCAGAAAATATTTTGTGTTGTCCTAATAGAGAACAGTATTAAATAGATTGCTTACCTGTTGGGCCCACCCAGCAAAGTCAAGTCCATCTGACTTGGTTATAGAAGATTGATCGCACACACTGGGGTTAAGCAAAGCACACCTTTTTCAGTGATCATTCATTTGGGAACCAAGTGATGTAACTTTACTAAAACTAACTCAGGTCGGACATTTTTACAAGTAAACATGGCTCTGATCCATAGCCCTAATGCTAATTAAAATAATTTGCATTAGGGCTATGCACCAAGAGCTAAAGTAAACAGAGCTTTAGGTAATGACATTAACTGTGGATGTTTCATTGTAACAGCAGGGACAGTCACGCACAACACACCTAAATCAAAGGATTTGCATAAAACTGAAGATGGAGAAAATGTATGAATGGTGAATACCGTATATCTTTTATTGTTCCAGTTCAAACCCCATGACAAGATTGTATTTTTTCACAATAATCATGGTTCACAAGATCAGTGAGGACCTGCTGAAAATACTGCATTAATTCCTGACTGCCAATACAAAATTGGCGAAATGTGCACTTGCTTTGGCTGAAAAGCAAACCGATTACACATTGTCAGGACTCCCACTGCAGATCACAGAATGTAAACAAATTTAAGTCTCCAAGCACATCTTGCTTCAAAAAAATATATATTGTAACACTAAGGTCAACTTCTCAGTCGATGACTGTTCACATTTCTTGGAATTTCTCTTCTGAAACAACTTTAGAACAATAATAATGGGTATTGTAGTGGGTTATATATACACACCATCATCTCCCTCTCTCTCTCTGGTGACTGGAAAAACAAAGCGGTCATCCTATGTCACAAAATAAAGCACTAATCCCATGTCACAAGTCACTCACAGCACTTATCCGATGTCACAAAACAGCACTCATTCTCTCACAAAACAAATGACTCAACCCACGTAGTAGTGCTACCGTAACATTTGATGAAGGCGTCAGAGTTTCAACAATGGTCTAATCAGGTGATATGAATCTCTCACTGGTGGAATGTTTGAGTAACAAGGGATACAACTTTGTCCAATAACGCCACTTTGAAATAATGCACTGATCAAACACGGTCTATAACGGGCTTACACACCAAAGACTAGATTTTAGAAGTAGGCATCTTGCTGGAGTTCAGTGCTTTTTCAGATACCTACATGAACATAGTCATACTGCACCAATACTGTTTTTAACTTTAAAAAAAGAAAACAGTATTCAAATCTCAGACCAGGATTGAATCATGTGGTTTTTACACATGTTTCATGGTGTTTGGAAGCCCAATGTAGAACCAGTGGGTAGACATACATACAGTATCTGGTACCTACCATGAATGGTACCAAATAACAAAGACAAGTAGAGCCCTCTAAACAGAGGGAAAAGCCCAACACAGTAAAGCAAACTGAGCTCCTCTCAGCTTGCGAGCATAGATCGTTTTGAAGATCACAAGGAATAAACCGCCAGTAATATTGTATAATTTGTCACAAATAATGCACCTTGCTCAAAAGAGCGTGCTCCTCAGTGTGGAGTCTATGGACAGATCTTAACTTATCCCTCAGAGAAAAGGCATCGCACACTTTTTTTGTCAAAGTAGGCTTTAGTTTAAAGTGTGGGATTCACAAAAATCTGTTTTTAATGCTAGATTAAAAACAAGATCACAAGGCAGTTAACTATTTGCACCTACAAAGTTTAACGTGTCGATATTAAGTTATTTTCTTCATTTTCACCTAAAGTTTCTTTTCTGGAAAATATCAGCTTCATTTCACAATTATTTTTGAAAGAAAACTCCCAATTATCCCCTCACATGTAGTCCGTAAATTCCGTAATAGCACTGTGGAGGATTCTACTAAATAGCTGCCTGATATACATTAGTTTTTAGCTAGCAAGAATGGCATGTTAATACAAATGCCAAACAATTAAATGTTTAAATTAAATTAAACATTGTACTTCTGTATATATATATAATCACATTTCCAAGTGTTCTGGCATTTTACAATCTTAAAGGTAGAAAAATACAAAATTGAAGTATCACATTAAGTGGCAACGAGAGCGAACTGCTACAACAAATACAGACCGTGATAAAGAAATGAATGCAGTCAACACTATTAACCTGTTGCTTCAGTGATTGCACTGCAGTTAGTCAGTTATGCCTCAGTCAAAGACTGAGGAATTTGTCATCAACACTAAAATAGGAAGTCATTCTTCCCCTTTAATGTAATTAGTTTCACTTTAGTTATTCTACTAAAGCAGAAATGTAAATGATGAATCTCTAAATTGTACCGCCATGTGAATACAATGGTATCTACGTACCAACCGCAGCTTGCATAAGAGAAACTTAACATCTGGTCAAGTAGGACATTAACAAATGTTGTTAATCCATAAAAATAAGACAATTATGTTTTCTAGCTCTGGTCCAGAGCTAGATGTTCTCATATCTCATGCACTCTCATGCATCCCGGTAAAGGGATGTACCACACAATGGTGCTAAAGCACAAGTGGGAAAATCCTAAACATAAGCAACGGCTTTCATCATAATGAAATGGAAGAAATTATTTCAAGAACGTGATGTGCCCTAAAACCCCAAATGGTGTATCAGTCCTACTATGCAGAGTGCAAGGGAATGACAAATTTGCAGCCAAAGGGAGAGTGATATTTGACCCCTACTTCCTGAAACACCTTGCAGGGAACCCCGATATCACAGAGGTAGACCCTGCCGGCCCCCTCAGCCAGGGGCAGTGGGAGACACAGAGAGAGGGACCACTTGGCCTCCACCGCCTGCTGTCTGCTCACTGGCGGGTCTATGCAGAGTACATGAGCCCGGTTCTGGTTGGCCCAGGTGGCCGCGGCTTTGTACCAAGGCTGGTCCATCAGAAATGTGCTCTCGTGGCAGTCCAGGCAGTCAATGATGAGGTCCACCGGGCTGTCAGGAAGGTCTACAATGTAGGAGAGAAACAAGGCGACATGGTCTTTAAGTGCTGGTTGACCGGCTGACATATTAAGCGCGAACAATTTAAATGCAAGGCAGATTCTGAAGAGGGCTTCCTAAATCCTGACCCAAGTTTTCCAGAAAACCTAGGTCAGGATTTTTTTTCAAATGTTAATAGTAATGTTGCTACAACTACACACAAAGGAGTTCCCCGCTTGAAAGGTACAACATTTACTGGTGTTCCAGGACTAAATGGGTTTTAAAATAGAGTATTTCAAAAATTGAACCTTATTTCCATTTATTAGCAATTCGAGTGGTGTCCACAAATAAATGGTTTATAAAGAGCACACACACACACATCCAAAAGAACAGTTGCTATATATACACATCTCGCCTGGCCGAGAAAGAGATTAAGATAAAGTATAGGACAGTGGTTTTCAACCCTTTTCATATCAAGGACCATTCTTTATTCAGCATTTGAGTCACGGACCACCGTTTGATGACATTTAGCCTCCCAGACCCATTTGAGCCACGGACCACCGTTTGATGACATTTAGCCTCCCAGACCCATTTGAGTCCCGCACCACCGTTTGATGACATTTAGCCTCCCAGACCCATTTGAGCCACGGACCACCGTTTGATGACATTTAGCCTCTCAGTCCTAAAACGTTAGGACTGAGTATTTAGTTTGTTTGGATAAGGTTGTGTGCATAATTACATGCCGTATTGATGTGGTGATCAAAATAACAATTATTCTAATTGTGTCGACTTCTTGTAAATAAACTAATGCAGATGTTTAACAATAATTTTACTCTGAATGAATGATAAAATCGCTGCAATACAACATAGACCTACCTTTGATATTTGACACCAGTTTAGCACCGGTTTTGCTGAAGAGGTTGAGCTCACTGGTGACCGACTCGAGCATCTTCACAAATTTTGGTAGAAACAGGATGACCTCCACTTCATGATTGGCGAGGTGACGGCCACAGCTGATGCCTTGTGCCCCCTGAACATGGGGGCCACACAGCAGTGCCACTGTTGGACGCTGGTGTACATTCTTAGGCGTGAGTCTGCAAAGAACAAAAACTATAGTAGTCTCTTTTCTTTCTGCCATTTGTCTTACACACGTGAACGAGCAAACTAGAAGTGAGACAAATTGTCCTGCTATACGGTATCATGCCGTTGGTCCAGATGTGCTCCCTTTTCTTGAGGTAAACAGTACCACCGCATACGTCAACTGACTCATCGGACAATGTGACAGGTAGACTTTCCAACACAATTAGAAGTCTGACGAGGTGGATTATGATTACCGCCGACAATATATTTTATCATCAGTACAACTAACAAAAGACGGAATTCCTTTAGGCAAGGCCTGAATAGTGCAAAGTTGCTGCTAAACAGCTTCTCGTCCATCAGAAAATATTTTGTGTTGTCCTAATAGTACAGTATTAAATAGATTGCTTACCTGTTGGGCCCACCCAGCAAAGTCAAGGCCATCTGACTTGCACAGACGCCGGTCATCTCTAGCCTCCGCTCCAACGACAGGCCGTGACGCTCTGCTACCGACAGTAGGCGCTTGCGGAAGTCATATGAAATAGTGGGCACAATCAGCCCTGAATCTGTGAGGAAACAAGGAAAGAAAAGGGTACTTAGTGACCAACCATACTAACTAAACACCAAGAAATACCAATATTAACACCCCGAACTCCCCGCTCACCGTATTTGGCACCATTAAATAAGGGCACCCAGCGATTTGCAGCTTCAGGGCCTACTTCAAAGTTGCTCCGCCCCATTTTGGTAACTACTAGATGTCCAAAACACCCCTGAGGGGATCGACAACCAGCATGTGGACTAGTGCGCACAGTTATGCTATGATTAATGTGCGCAGCAGGATTACTTGATAGGACGGGGACCGTTTTTGCCACCCGGGGTGTTAATTTGAAGTACTAAAATTCATAAAGGAAGTGCTTTAAACACTTACCAGTGCAAAATTCTTTGTCTCCTGGCTGCGGCACAGTGATCTGCCTATACACAATGGGTTTGACCTCCAGTACGTTTTCATCGTGGCGATACCGCGTCGGCGTTTGCTCCTGGGGTGTACCGCGCGACCGTGCGCCATTAGTGCGCCCACGCTCCGACGTGTCGATCTCTGAGAACACGGCCGCTTTGTCGAACAGCGCCAGGTTCCCCTCAAAGTCAAAGTCGGCGTCCAGCCCGTCGTCCATGCCGTCGCCAAAACATTCGTCGTCCCTGAGCTTCATCTGAGCACCGTTCTTCACCCCATTCTTCTTGGGAGTGACCGGGTTCACTCCTCGACTACTCGAAGACCCTGGACAAAAACGATTACAGAGATAGGTTAAAGCCAGTGGTTCTCAAAGCGGTATCCGGGGACCCCCATGATGGGGTCCTTGAAGGGGGTTACAGTGGGACTCCAGCTAGAAAGAGTTAATCGGTCACATTTTAACAACTCAAATGTTGTCCCTGGCACAATATCCCTTCAGATGAGGGTGTACGTACAGCCACATAAATATACTAATTTGGGGGTCCTTGACATGAAAAACAACAACTGGGTTAACCCATTCTGACCGGGAACCCATTTTCGTGTTAGCATCATGTTATGCTTTAGCTATTGAAAAATAGCAGATCTACAAGCTCATAGCGCGCCACCGAGTGGCGCGCTACGAGCTTGTAGGTCTGCTATTTTTGAAAAATCGAAGAGCGACTGACATTTTTTAGAATCTGATCTCAGGTCAGAATGGGTTAATCAGACCACGTGTGTGTCCAGTGGAAACCTCGTATGAATCTGATCTCAGGTCAGAATGGGTTAAGCATCTTTGAACAAAAAAATGGGTGTCTGGCCACACATGTTTTGGGGTGCAGACGTTTATTCGACATACCAAAGGTCCGACGTGCACAAATCACCCGTTGCTCCCGACATGGGCTGCGTCCGCGACGTGCGTCGCGTCCACGTGCGGTTAGGGTTATGTTAGTGTTTGGGTAGGGTGTCGGACTAATGACTGTCCCACTCTTGGTATGTCGGAAGAACACATGCCTGCACCCTGTGTTTTTACTGGAACTTACAGGAGTTGTGTCTGAGACGGAATCCTTGTTTAGGCTGACCGGGTACATCCAGGTGGCGTTCCCCGTAACTTTTGGAGTGCTGTGGCGAGTTCAGCCTCTCCTTGGCCCTGGGGTCATCCCTTGGTACTGCTATTGGGCCGCTGCTCGACTTTGCACACACGGAAGAGCCATTCCTGACATTACCAAGAATAGTAATGTCCAAAATCTTCAGTTCCTTGATGTCCATGGCACTGTTTTAGTGAGAAAGAGGAATAAGAAGTCAACTCCTCACTCTTGTCACGCAAAATATCAGATATTGGAAATTAGGCAGATTCAAAAAAACGCCTTCTAAAACCTAAACTAACTTAAAAAATAAAATGTAAAATGATGTTGCTACATGTATAGCAACAACTAATGAGACACAGAGGTAGCTCTCAGATTCAAAAGGTACACCAGGTCTAAATCTGGGATAAAACTGGTAAAGCATACATGTTATTTTAGATTTTAACAATGGCTATTCAAAAATAGCAGATATACAAGCTCACAGCATGTCACTTCGTGCCACGCTGCGAGCTTGTACTGTACATCTTCTATTTTTTAACATTTTTTAAACATCTTTTAAGGATATTATTTTTTATTGATCTAATACTTTATTAGCAGAGGATTTAAAAACACAAGAAAGCCTATATGGCATAAGTCTATACTACTGAAATTAGAAGGCATTCGTAGAATGTCAGGTCTTCTTAAAATGGGTCAACTTCTTTACCTGAAAGTGACCTCGGGAACAGAGCACTTGACTCCATTGTGGAAAGGCAGCGTGAGGGAGATGGTCTGGCTGCTTTGGTCCACAGAGGACACCTCTCCTTGATACACCCCCAACGTTGGACCACAGTTTATGGACACCAAACTACCCAACCAATCTGCAGCCATTCTGTTCCGTCTGCACGAGAATAGACAACAACACCACCACCATTAGATTGATTGAATGACAGATAGAACATTTTATTAAACAAGATTGAACAATGGGTACAGTTAGAAGGTATAGGTCAATACAAAAAAAGAGGGCAAAACCAGGAAAAGTAAGACTTGTTTTTACACCAGGTCCTCCACAGAGACAGAGGGAATGAGTTTGCTGATTGATTGATTAGTTGGTTGATTGATTGATTACTTTAATAACAATTTGCATGGACAAGCAGCATTGGGAAGTACAGTACACATAGCTAACTACACCATACAAGGTCTGGTATAAGAATGAATCAAATCAAACCTATTGGCTTGTTTCCATTGGGCTCCTTATGCTTTGCTGCGTTATGAAAACGGGCCTAGATTGTCGTAATCAACTAATCAGCCGTCCATTTAAAAACATTGATTATACTTGATGTATTGATGTTATGTTAGCCAACAACAATTAGCTACGGCCCGCCTGTTGTTTTGTTGTACACAATAAGAAGCGAAAAACGCAGCGTTTGCGTTAAAAACTAACGAAATCTTACCTTCCTGGATTCTTTTTTTCCCGGTAGATTATCTTCAAAGCCTGGACAACAAATGTTTGAAGTTAAACCAGTTAAAATACAATGGATAATGTTTAGTCCGTCGTGAGCAATGATGACTGTAACGTAAAACAATGCAGCTAATGTTTGCTCAACTATTTCCGGTTTCAAGATAAGAGTTCAGCCGTATTTCAAAACAAGAGTTCAAACCACCTATGGTTCAAACGTATCCAACTTTATTGAACAAAAGGTACAATTCAGGATCTTGTCTTGTCATCACTAATCAGTGAATCACTGTAATCAGTTACTATAGGCTATATGTTTTATATTAGTATCTAACTAATTATTGTATTCCACCAAGTATATGTAAACAAAAAGGTAAATCAATAAATCAATAATTACAAATAAAATAAATAACATCAAAAAGATGTATCAAATCATAAAGAACATCATAAACTAAACTAAAATGATTAATTACCAAATTGGTGAATCTGATATGATTTACGCACTTTCCTATTGTCATTTGGGTTTTAGTGATTGAAACAATTTATTTTGTTTCGGTAGGTGCGTTTACAGTATTAGATGTCTCATTATTTGAGTAATAACAACAAGTGAAACAGCAGGAAAGTTTTTGGGTTGTGTTTGAGTGATGATGACAATCTTTTTCAATACTATGATCTTGTGAGGAACATGCAGTATTTCACACTTTACTAGGAGAGCAACAACTCTGTGACGAGTTGTGAGCTTGTAGATCAGCTGTTTTCAGCCAGGAGATTTAGTGTAGAGGGGAAAACCATGGCAAGTAGAACACATTAGAACACTATTAGGGAGTCAGTGAGTCACATATTATCTGTCAAAAGTAGTGTACGGTAGGTAGTTTAGTTGTTTTACGAGAGAGATGTTGTTAACAACTCAGGTCGACAAACAACAACCTGCAGCCCATTAAGAATCTGCGTTCATGTGGAGAAAATCTGAGCAGTTGGACTATGACACTCCCCATCCAACCGCGTTCTGTATACACAGGTTACCATGGATACATCCCTTCAAGTCAAGAGATGCACACACAAATGGCCAGTGTGCAATCAAAGCAGCTGGGTGGCTTGACAGGGGCCTGGGAACGGTTCTGCCAGGTTCAGCCAGTCAGTAAGTATTATAAAGATAATCATTAATTTAACATGCAGCCTCTTGCATCCCCAGTAGCCAGTTAGTTGTCTAGTAAGTTATATGTTGACTGTATAAGTTATGGCTGGCGGCCATCATTATTTAAATAATCCTGATATTGATTTGAAGCCATATTATATAATATGGCTTCAAATCAATATCACGATTATTTAAAAAATGTTTTTTGATATATTCTTGGTTATTCGATATATTCTTGACCCAACTATAGTGTGAATATTTTGTTGATGTACTGTATTACCATTATTGTACGTTTCATATGTCTTAACCTTGTGTTGATAGGCTTCTAGCAATATGTCTATCTACTGGACAGGTATATAGAACAAATGATAGGCTACAGAATAGCCATCACCAAAATCTCTGCAGTACATAGATTTGACAAGTTATGGCTGCATGCATTGTTAATAGCCTATATATTTGTTTGTGGCTGCTGAGCACACAAACACATAGGAAATTCCAGGACATCAGTTCTAGGAATAGATGCCTCCTCAGGGCCACTGTATGTAGCACCGTTGTGTGACAATGAAGCTATCCCTGTCTCTTCTTCCACTGATCACTGGACAGAGCCAGGCCGTTGACATGTGGAGAGATAAGGATTGTAGTGCTCTCTCACTTACAAAGCGCAGTGAAGGTTGGGAAGATTGGGAACCAGGAGGAATCTTTAGACGTCCATTCAGGTCTACAAGCCCACGTTCTCTTACTGATCTAGATATGTGGGAGTGGGACACCAAGTCTCGCTTTAACGCTGAGGTAAGGACCAGTTGTGTTTTGTGTTTATATTGTTTCTTTTTGGGGTTTTTTGGGTGAAATATATTGCATTATTATTTTTATTGTTCTTAGTCCTCAGCATGGTGTGGGATGGCAAATATCTCTGGATCAGGGTATCTGTCCAAAGTCAGCACAAGGTGAGAAGAAGATGGCTTTTTAAATTAAACCTATCTGTATTCATGTTTAATTACAGTATATTGTGTGTTATTTTGTATTGCATTATGTTTTATTGTTCTTATAGCTACTGTGCAGCATATGTTGTTTTAAAATGTGCTCATAAAGTAAACTCTAAACTAACTCATTTTTGAGGTGCGCTAGCCCCTCCAATACATGGCTTTTGAAGATTCCGTCTTCAACATGTGAGATTGTGGGAGTCTATGGGATATTTTGTTTGTTTAGGGCACTTATGATATAAATAGTTTGCCAGCCAAGTCTATGGACTTTAATGTTTGTTTAGGGCACTAAATCACAACGTGTGATTATGTGTTCTCTAGCACGTCTGGTAGCGGTGGCTTCAGACAAAATGAGCCAGCCATGAGACGACGATGGAACTCCATGTCCCGCCTGGCTCCGGAGGGAGCTCCGCACTCCTTTACTGCTCCTTCCCCTGGAGCTGAATTGCGGGCTGCCCTGGAGGAGAGTGGCTTCAGACGGTCAGCGCTAGTGCAAAGGCTGCGTGAAGCTCATGGGCGTCTGGACTACAGCACAGATCTGCTTAAGACCAAAGACACACAGCTTCAACACGGCAGGGGCACCACACAGCTCCTGGACATGAAACACAAGGTATACATGACTACCTATGTAGCTACTGGATATGACCTGGACATGAAACACAAGGTATACATGACTACCTATGTAGCTACTGGATATGGCCACCACACAGCCCTACATGCAGTGTCGTGTGCATCTACAGACAGAGACAGTCCATAGGAAATAATACCATGCAGCATTCACTTTGTATCCAATAGGATTCTTGTAGGTTTCCCCCGGCAGCAACGTTTCGACCCAGAGGCCTTCCTCTGCCTCCGGGTCAGTTGTCTCTGACCCGGAGGCCTTCCTCTGCCTCCGAGTCAGTTGTCTCTGACCCGGAGAACACGGCCTGTTCCCTGATTCAAATTATTTTTTGAGGGGCGTTAGCCCCTCCTATATATAGGTTTAATGTTTGTTTTTCCTTAGACAAACATTAAAAACGCCATTGACAATGGACAGAGTTTAATGTTTGTATTGTCACTAACACAAACATTAAATGCCATTAACAATGAACAGAGTTTAATGTTTGTTTTGTCCTCGATGATGCAAGATGATAAGAACACCCCTCACTTCACACAGGTGTGATTTTTATAGTCTTTATAAAGTATATAAAGTCTTTATGGCTGCTAATTGCCTTGATAGGAATGGTTCTGGATTCTTCTTTATCCTTATCGTACAACTTTCTGGAAATGATGTCCGGCGAGTGTCACCGTCTCATGAGAAAGTGTCAAATAAAGCTTGGTTAGCCCTTCCTTGTCTTTTGTGCATGTATCCCTCACTCACCTCAGTGCTATGTTCCACAGCAGCTGGCAGAAGCAGTGAATGCCCTTGAGCACGAGAAGGAGGAGGCCGAGCTGTCCCGGTTTGAGGAGAACCGACTGCGTGGAGAGATCCAAGAAAAGTCAGTATGAGACTATGAGGACACCAAACCACGGGCTCCATTTTCATCACCGCTAAACCCCTTATCCCTAAACTTCTTTGCCTTTTTTTTAGGGGTTTAGCGGTGACGAAAATGGAGCCCCACATGTACCCTAGCATCCCTATTCTGAGGCAAACATTCAGCAAAAAAGCCATGACGCATTGTGAGCTTGTGGATATTAGATAGCATTTTCAGCAAAGAGATTCAAAGAGAGCCCTGGGGGACCCCAGTCAACTACGTATATAAGGTTTAATTAGTTAAAATGGGCTCTTGATAAATCTACCGTGATGTTTACTTGCAGATCAGCATTTTATTTTGACTCGAGGAGTCCCTAAATTATCAATATTTGTTGTGAAATCTTCTTGAAAGGGTCCTGCAGCTGGAGATGGACATGTTGAACATGAGGTCATCTTTGGCAAAAGGCAGCATCGCCCAACACGCCGACCCAGTTACCAGAATGTTACCTTCACCTGCTATAACAAAAGACCTTTACAGAGAGGTGTGTACAATTTAATGAGTTCTATGTGGAACGATCCACCTGCCATGCTACCACGGTATACAACTCTGATAGAATAACTGACTTACTCAGCCAGTCTGATGCCACTACTGCCACATTGGCCTTGCACTGTTTTCATCCAGGAGAAACAGGAGGCTGACATAGAGCTGAGCAAGCTGAAAGAGGCTCTAAGGGTGGCTGAGGTGAGGTCAGAAGAGACAAGTCAAGCCCTCCAGCAACTCAAGTCTGCTAAAGAGATCAGTACGGTAAAGTGAAATCTAAACACCCCATATTTACGCTCCTTTTGAGATTGCTTTTAAAGACGTCTGACTGTGACGGTGAGTTACAGGAGTGAGAGAGAACAGAGCAGGCAGAGTGAGAGAGAGAGAGTGATAGAGAGACACTGAGAGAAAGAGAGAGAGGGCATGGCATGTGATGTTGCTGTGACATCACTGTTTGTGTGGACAGAAGTTAAATTCTATGTTGTTCAATTTGTTAAAATACTATACAACATATAATAAGTAACCATTAGCATGAACCACATGGCAGCAACAAACAACACTACTGAATGTAGAACTACATAACCAAACAGACAGACAGACAGACAGACAGACAGACAGACAGACAGACAGACAGACAGACAGACAGACAGACAGACACATTTTGTCTACATTTGTGTCCATGAGCAAGACACGCATAACCTTTACCAACACCCCCACCCGAGCGCTCGTTATCTTCCGCGCAGCCATCAGCTGGGTGAAGCTGAAACTGAATTGATTTGTCTATGTGTGTGTGTGTGTGTGTGTGTGTGTGTGTGTGTGTGTGTGTGTGTGTGTGTGTGCTCGTAGGTGCAGCAGTCGTTGTTGAGTCAACTGGATGAAGCGAACCAGATGCTTCAGCGCTCTGTGAGGGCCCACAACGAGGTACAGGAGGAACTGAGCGAGGCTCGCAGCAGGCTGGGACAGGCCTGCCTGGTGAGTGACAAAGAAATAGCAGATCTACAAGCTCATAGCGTGCCACCGAGTGACACGTTATGAGCTTGTAGATCTGCTATTTTTCAATAGCTAAAGCATGACATAATGCTAACACCAAAAGGGGTTCCCGCCCACAATGGGTTTTAATCTCACCCATAATGCCTTTCACTAGATGCCTTTCACATGCACGGTCATCGCAATGCTGTTGGTTTGTGGTGGACATTTACTTATCAAAATTCTACTTTTGCCATGGACATACAAGATGAGTAGTCATATCTGTAACTCTCAGTGTACAAATGGAAGTATTTCTACACTCTCTATGTGCCATACATAGTGTTATGGTAAATCAGTGTCATGCATATTCTGAAGAAACCCTGGAGATTGACATTCAATATTGGGTTTGATCAAAATAACAATATTATAATGGTGTGTAAAAACGGGTCAATTTGGTTCCACTCTCAGAGTTACAGTCCCATAAGGGTCCCATTTGGTTCCTAACTATCATTTTGCTGGGGACCCCCTGGAACTCCCTCAAGGACCCCTAGGGGTCCCCGGACCCCACTTTGGGAACCACTGGTGTACGGACATATTGATGATCCCCTAAACACGCTCAGCACAATGAACACAGCACTATTTCAATCTTGTTATGTCCGAAAGGAAAAAGACCTGTTGTCCAACCAAGTGCTAAGACTGGAGGACAGCATAGAGGACCTGAAGGCAGAAGCATCGGGGGCTCAGACAGAGAAGGACCGCCTTGTTCAGGTCTTCTTCTCACATACAGAAGAGTCATTTTTTATCTATATCTAAACTCAACTCAACTATGTTATACATGGGAGGGAGCCCATGAGACATGTATGTGTATGTGTGATATGTTTTCATAGGAGAAAGCAGATCTGCGCCAGAGGGCCCAGGAGTTGGAGCTGCAGTTGCAGCAGAGAGCACAGCAAGGCGAAGAAGTGTGTGAACTCCATAGGGAGCTGTCTGAAGCTAAGACCTACAGCCACCAGAAGGAGCAGGAATCTGTCCAACTGAAGAAAGAACTGGTGTTTGTCAGAGAGGTGAGAATGGACATAAGGTGGTGCTGAGTTGCCTGGTGTAAACTATCCCGGTCATTTCATTTTCTTTCAACAGACTGGTCTGTGAATGAAAATGAAATGTGAATTCCGTGACCGGGATGATTTACCAGGCTAGTGCTGATCGAGCACCAATAACTGATTTCCTTTCTTTGTTGGTTTTCATTCTTTCTTCATATGGTTATGGAGAATGGAGATAGATCATTAATTCGTCATCAGGTTTTGGAAGGTTACATAATTTTTTTTGACATTATCAGATTACATATTACCTCCATAATTCAGTATAAGTAATAATGTAATCTGAATACTTTAACAGCTATTGATTTAGGGGGGATTCCAAAACATATTGCCAAAAATTACAAGATTACACAAAAAATTACTGAATTGAAATGAAATCTCAATTTAAAGTTTGAAAACCAAAATGTTATGTTGCTGTATCTTTTTCCCATGTTTTTCTTTTGGCTTTTCTGTTTTCTTATGATACTTTATATACTTTTACTCACTTTCGCCTTTAGGTAAATGAAAAACTGACATGTGAGCTTGAAGTGGTCAAACAGTGCCTGGACACGTCACAGAGCCAGCTTCATGACCTGTCGGCAGAGAAGGTCATCCTCACCAATCAGATCACGGCAAAGGACTCTCAACTGATTGGAGGAAATGAGGACTTGCATAGCAAAGTTAACAAGGAAGTACAGGCAGATTTAACAGAGACGAGAGAAACCTGTCGCCAGCTCAGGTAAGTTACTGAACAACCGTTACTCATAATCTAACATCTCAAGACCTTCATTTGCAATGAAAATGTTTCAGCACGATTGATGTTTAGTTGAATAAGAGCTCTCCTTGCTTGGGGGCAGGAGCTTTAGACAGGCCCAGAAGCAATCAAATTAGCAAGGGGCATGGCCATGAAGCCTGATTTCCTGTTATTCAGGCATTGAAACAAGCTTGTCCTGTGAGGTTGAAAAATAAAAATCACACCCGTGTGAACTGAGTGGTGCAACTCCCCTCCCCCCCCCCTCTCTCTCTCATTAGCAGGCAACAGTACAGCACTATCTCTCTCTCTGTTTCTGGCACAACATTGCCCCTACTGGTTCTAATAGTCATACTCGTGCTCATTAACGTCACATACATAGGCGGACGACACATAGGCGGACACGGACATTGCTGTTCCTTGGAGTGGTTGCACCACTCAAAAATATAATAACAGAATTGGTTTCCAAATAGCATATTCTGCTGCTTAAATTGAGCTCATTCTTGGGGCACCAAGAGTTTGTTTCACCCGGTAGAGCGCATAATTATACCATTATAAGGGTCAGGTCGAGTTGGAGTCTGATCCTAGGCCTTTTACTGCATATCGATCCCCATTTTTCTCCCCTGCCATTTCCTGTCTCTCTCCACTATCAGTATCAACAAGGCTTGAGAATGCCCCTTACCAGTTAGGAAACAAAGTAATTGGACTTCCCTTGCTAATTAAGGCTCGGTTGAAATTCTGTGTCTAACCAGAGAATGTCAGGGTGCCCAGGAGTTGGAAAAGCTGAGGTTGCAAGAGCGATGCCTGCATTTGGAGTCAGAGGTCCTGGAGAAGGAGGAGGAACTGCACGTGAAGCAGGAGGAGCATGAGCGACTGGAGGCTCAGAGGCTCCAGGGTATGGAGGAGCTACGAGCTGTGGCCTCACACTGGTCTGAGAAGTGGCAGAATGTCGCTTTGACCCTGCACTCCACACAGGGTCAGCTGGAGGAACTCAAGCAGAGGGATCCAGGAAACAAAGTAAGACTAGTGTCTAGATGCCTACCTACAGGGGTTGGCTGGTAAATCTAACATAGATTTCTTTCATTTGTCTTTTTTTAGATCCAAGAGGAAGCCACACGACTGGTGGCAGAAATCGAGAGACTTCAAAGAGGCAAGAAGAAAGACAGGCGAGTGTGTACTAGGATGTTCATCATTTATATTTGAAGTTCCATGTCGTATTTGTAATTATTTGACAGCTAATCTTTTCCTCCTCAGGGAGGAAATTGAGAGTCTGATGAGATACAACAAAGCCAATGCAGAGACAGAATTGAACAAAGTTAAGGTAGTGTGCGTGCTAATCCTTGTGTAATCATCACAGGATTAGAGGCTGCAGTGGTAGATTTATTCAGGTCATATCACTATACATATTTGTCCCCTGCAGAAGGACTCTGATTCACTGCTGCGGGTTGAGCTTGAAGCTTGTAAACAAGAACTGGAACTTGAGAGGAGCAGGAGCCAGTCACTGCTTCACAGACAAAAAGAAAAAGGTTCTTGAACTAAAATAAATATTTTTGTGACATGTATGGCTTGCTTTTAATCTCTAATCTATAGATGAAAGAAGTGAGAGAACAAGAGAACATGTTAATATCAGTAATAAGCACAAGAGGTCGTTTTACTGACATGACACTGTATATTGATATCTGCAGGTGACAAAGCTGTGCAGACTGGAGACAAAGAGACAGTGACAACTGAGAGGATTGTCGGGTATGTACGCAAATTGTTAGTACAGTCTTGCGGAACATGCCACACCAACATAATTTCCGCTGCCTGTATACCTTTATGAGTGAGTGACAAGTAAACCCACCTTGATTCTTGATGTTGAAATCTAAACTTTAACATTTCTTCCTCTGCTGTAATATGGCATAGGATGCCACCACAGATACCCACTACAGGCACCTCTACAATGTCACAGAGACCCTCAGCCTCAAACGGCCAAACAAATTCACCACAGGTACTGATGCAAGGAACAACTCAAAATGTCCCTAATAATAATAATTACATAATAAAAGGTATATTGGTGTGTGTATATATATATATATATTATATATATATATATATATGAAAATGTTATTATGATTTGTTTGATTAACAGTTTCACCCCTGTATACAAACAATGAAAATAGAAAGCATTTGTGTAACCTTTGCCCGTCGTGACACCGTCGTGCAACAAATGGATGAATTAGGCTTTACTTGTTGATGTTGGTGTTGTCTCTGCAGGGCAGTGTGGTTCAAAGATTGGAGCAGCAGTTGACAGAAAGAGAGGAGGAACTGAGGGCAAAGTATGTTTTATTAAATTAATTATACAATAGATCATGTCCAATAGGCGAGACAATTGTTAAAGAAATAATAGTATGGTGAACTGACACATTAATAAATGTCCTATTTCATGTGGCAGGGAACAGGCTTTGAAGTGCTTGGAAAGGCTACGAGAGGTGGAGAAAACGGAAGCTCAAATCAAGATTTCTGCCCTGGAGCTCAGGGTAATTACAGCCTAAACTGAAACGCTTTCTGCTACAAAATGTAGTAATAAAGACTGTCAAAGAAGAGAATTATACCACACAGAGCAAATCCCCCATTTAATCTTCCCTTCGCTGTCTGTGATGGTGCAGCTTTTGAAGTCCAGGGGAAAGGCAGCGGCAGATGGTCAAGCCGATGGAGGTCAAACAGATGTACCAGCCGACCACACACCGAGGGCTCAACAAGAGGGTATGAGTGAGCTATGCATCGGGGAGGAAGGCTACTTGGGACATTGCATCTATAGTACTTAATGGATAAACATGATTAAAATAAGCTTATAGTCTACATATAGTGTCATGTAATTCCAGTTTGTCCACATGGCCCTCGATCGTTCTTCTCATGTCTCTATATGTCTGCAGACAGCCGAAAGAAAGCCGGCCAGCTGCAACAGGATAATGACCAGGAAGTCCAAAAGCTACAAAAACTGAGGCAGCTTCACCAGGTAGACACACAAAAATGTCAGACGGACAGTTTTGTGTTGTGACCAGCTACTGAGCCATATAATACATTCTTAGCGGGATTACAGAAAAAGCAAAATCCCACCCATAATGCACGCAATGTGGTGCAATGTGATAAATTGTGATGCAGTTGTGAGCTTGCAGAGCTACCATTTTCGCTGAGCACCAAATTGTGCAACCAAGTATAAATCAGGTGTAGTAAGTTTCTCTCACAGTGGAGGCAATATAACAAAGGATGTCTGTTTTTACTCACAGGGCAATGATGAGTCTCTCGAAAGCAAGAAAGATAAAACAATCTGTCCAGTGAATGCAGGCCCCGAACAGCAGAGGAGGATGGTCATGGAGCAGGTATGTATAACAATATACACAAGAATAAGTTTACCTAAATTAAATTCTATCGGCTGATTTTATTGCTTCTCTGCACTGGATTGATGACACCAAAGTAATTGTCCAAATAATGACAAAAGTTTTAATCCATAGTGATACATCTGTTCATTTTAGAGTAGAAAGTAGTAATGTACAGTGTAAGCCTGCTGTGGATACTGTAATACAATACTGTATTCAATCATCACATGTGTAGTTGAAGAGCGCTTTGAAGGATCGAGAAGACCAGGGGAAGATCAATGCACCGACTGCAGGTACCCCCCTGGGGCAAGACCAGACTGCAGGTACCCCCCTGGGGCAAGACCAGACTGCAGGTACCCCCCTGGGGCAAGACCAGACTGCAGGTACCCCCCTGGGGCAAGACCAGACTGCAGGTACCCCCCTGCAGACTGCAGGTACCCCTCTGCAAGACCAGACACCCAAGTCTAAGGTAAAGCTTTCCCCCAATGTTTTCTACAGAAATTGTGTTCATATTGCATCATTAGACACACATTCAAGAGAGATTCCTGGTTAAAATGATGTAAAACACACATTTTCCTAGATGTGGTATTCAAAATGTTACGCTTCCGACCATGAGGCGTGACAGAAAATACAGCACTGTTGCACTGATCATTCAGAATGCCCTAAGCAACTAAGTAACTACTTAAGTACTGTACTTAAGAAAACCTTTGAGGCATTTGTACTTTACTTGAGTATGTCATATTTTCAGTACTTTTACTTTACTTCTACCCCATTACATTTCAGAGGCAAATATTGTACTTTTACTCCACTACATTTATTTGATAACTTTAGTTACTAGTTACTTTACATTAACCACATTCAGCCCTATACACATGTTGGCCTATTGGTATTGATACTTTTACTTTAGTAACACATTTGAGTACTTTTTCCACCACTGCTGCTCATTCAGAATGCACCGGACACGCAGAGGAGTCAGAGACATGACAGACAGCAGGAGGTGCAGAGGGATCGGAGCCAGCAGCAGTGGCTGGGCCTGGAGCCTCTGTTTGAAGAGGATGAGGAGGAGGAGGAGGAGGAGGAGGTGGCACTCCTCAGGGAAGAGCTCCACAACAGAACCCAGCAGGTTTGAACCTATTCAGCTAAGAGTGAATCGTTGCGTGCAGGGTGAGGGGTTATTGGCTCACAGGTTCAGTCTGCTTATTACAACCAGCATGTCATGATTCAGTGCACTTGCACTTCCGCAAGACACATCAACATAAATTCATCCCGGACTGGGTTTTTTCCAATAATAGAGGTTCAGAGTCAAAGCAAAGCCCTATAATCCTTACAGTATGGGGGAAAAAACAAAGTTACAATATTAGTACTTCACCATGTTGCAGTGTGTATAGCGCTTACCGCCCGATCCTGCGTCCTTCCACCAAGATGTGAGCCTCATCTGAGGAGAGATTCAGCAAACATTCATAGCACTAGGCTGATCCTGGGCTGATCAGACCATGCAGGGCTGCAGCCAATCTGGCACACAGACCCCAGGTGTCATCACATCAGCTTAAATCAGAATGTAAACAGGTACATATACCTCTCTTCCACCATCAAATCAATCAAATCAAATAATTTATTTGTGTGCCAGTTAATGATGACAATAGTTAATGAAAGACAAAGAAGAGGTCCTGCACACTGTCAGACACTTTCCAAAAATGTTTTGCTCTTTATTAGGTCGACGTTTCGGTCACTTAGACCTTCATTAGGACAGACAATGCCTTTTGAGGTGTGCATCGCCTATTGCTATAAAATGATGACAAATTAAAATGAAAACTTTAAAATTACGTTCAGAAGCCTTAGTAGGTATTCATTAAAGTGTCTTTAGTTTATTGATTTCAAACCAACGTCTTAAAGACATCAATTATTGTCAACATGCAGACATGTATCTTCTGAAGTTTTTACTTTTCAGGTTTGTTGTTTTTTTTTTGGCTTGGTGAAGTTGGTCTTTCACAAGGTTTATTGGAACTTGCTCTAAAAACTTTGAATGTAACTTTCTGAAGACAGCAGACAAAGTGACAGAAAATGTAATAATAAAAAAGGTATCCAATCCAACCACTGTTCCCCCTGCCAGATGTCAGCTATGAGCATGGAACTCAGCAGTCTGAAGGGCAGAAATGAGAATCTCCTGCAAGGTGAAGTTGTGAACGAAGCAGTCACCATCAGTAGTCCATTGTTGCTCTAGGAGACATGTGAAAACCCTTGTCAACATCCGGTCAGCTGTTTACAGCACTATGAAGCGTCAAAGCAAATTGAAAACAACCCAACCTGATGATAAATGTTTCTCTGAAAGTTTATGCTGCCTGTTTTCAACAGGTAACCGTTACAAAAGGATGTTCACAAAGGTTGGAACATTCAGGTCAGCTAGATGTGTGCCGTGAGTCACCTGTGTTTTCTGTGTGAAGGGATATAAGGGTTTAATTGTCTCTTTGGGAGTATTCTGTGTGCAGGCCACAGAGACATATCCACAAATGGCCACATTGTATAGTGTATACAGTATAATCAGACTGTGCTGAGTGGAGTGGAGCACATTAAAAGAAAAATAAGAAAACACCTTTTCACCACAGACAATCCATTGAGTGTATAAGTCTCTGTTCCAAATTTGTGTTAAATGTATTTATTCACATGCACCTCAAATCACTTACACCAGTGTTTCTCAAGAAAGCTTTATGTCAAGGAACTCAAATTGATATGTATTTGGACCCCCATTTGAAAATATTTAGCTTATCAGAGTTTAGTCAACTTTGTCCCGATTTTTCAAATTGCAGATTTACAAGCTCACGCCGTTGTATCATAACGCGTTAACTTGCGAGGGCTTCAATAATTAGTTTTGTTGCTGGAGACCCCCTGGAACCTCCTTAAATTAAGGACCCCTGGGGGTCCCTGGAGAACACTTTGAGAACCACTGATTTACACATTTAGGAATAACCCTGCCTATGTCCATTCGGATATACATAGCTTCATCGGCGTACGTTTCTGTCCCATATGTGATTTATAGTCAAGCTAAGACTGCAGCAGCAGATCCAGGGCCTGTGTGGCGCCACGCCACCACAGCTGACACCCAAGGGGTCGTCAGCGAGGTCAGCCTCTCGGGGGGAGCGGGACCTGCCTATCCTCTATCCAGATGGAATATTCCTGGCGAGGCTGATTGAAATCGGCAGCCCTGATGAAGACGAGGAAGAGGAGAGGAGACGCACAGCCTGAAGACTTATTTTTATTACTTACCGGTATATTACTAGGGCAAAGCGCTTACTATTTGGGGCAAACCAAATTAAATTCAACTATTTAACTTCCCTTTTCTTTTTTTTTCTTTTTTGCATGACGCAAAAGGAATTTCTGCAAAGACTAATAAAGAATCTAAAGTACTGATACAATATAAGAATTGTTGAATTTGTTTAAAGTAATGAACCGAACCGGTATAAACAGCTGTGTTTCTCTCTCCCCTGTTACTGGATTAATTTAATGGGGGAGAATATTCTGTTAATTTATACTCCATCGTACGACGGTATCACGTTGTGAGCTGTTCCATGCACGTGTGCGTGTGTGTGTGTGTGTGTGTGTGTGTGTGTGTGTGTGTTTATGTGTGTGGTGGGTATACACTGATTGGTCCTGCAGATTGCGAGATTAGCCTCTGCGCGCACACACACACACACACACACACACACACACACACACACACACAGTGTGAAAAATTAATCTCCAACCTGGCCTTCTAGCCTTGCAGAATTAAGATTAGAGTGGATAATGGCACATTTATAGGCAAAATCACAGCCCGTGCTCCCAAATATAAATATTGCACAAGAAACAAAAAAAAATAAGAAAAATCTAATAATTACATAAGTACATATTTTACCATACTATATCTTTTTGTCAAAAATGAAAATAAAAACTCGAAAAGTAAGAATGAAATCATTCTTTAAACTGCAAAGTTGACAGTCCCATAATTATGACAAACTATTACCAAACTCTAAAATCTAAATGTAAAAATTGTTTAATAGTATCATGTTCTCAAGTAGCTATGGGGTGTGAACCTGAATGAACAAAAACTTAAAACCATAAAGATGTATTCTGTTCAATAAGATGCAGAATCAGTGTGCTCTATCGAGAATTGCTTTAATGAAATGAAATTATTTAAACGTGAATGCCTTTCCGGTCAGGCTTGCTAGATACTTTATGCATAACCCTACCCAAAATCACTTTTGGCGTCTTCACTTTTCTGCCCTCACTTTTATCCTCAATATTGACCTTTGCTCAGCCAATCAAATCATCGTTATGGGGTGATCAGCCAATCAAATCATCATGTTTGTGTTCACACAAACAGACAAAGCTGGGCATAGGAGCCGCTCAAAAAGGAACAGTTTTGCACATACATGGTTTTCACCCGACGTCATATGATATGCATCCGCTGGTAAGTGGTTGTACTAGAGTAGCCTTAATGCTGGCCGAGACTTGATCTGTTAAATCAGAGATCTGGAGGTTGGGGAGGATTGGAACATTGTCGAGGGAGAGGGATTAAACCACACTGTCATTAAAATAAGGGATGATCTCCAGCCTGCCCTGTAAGACATGGTTTAATCCCCAACATTAAAAGCAAACATAGGGACTTAATTGCTTTACCTCCGCCCCTAAAAAGCAAAAGTCAGCTCAACCCACCCACACATTAGCCTACATAATATTTCCACACATTATCCTCAATAGATCCCTTTGATCAGCCTTGATTTTGTTTCTTCTTCAATATCAGTTTGGCTGTACACAGTGGTGTAAAGTAACTAAGTATTTACTTAAGTACTGTATTTTACTTCTACTCCATTACATCTCAGAGCCAGAATTTTTACTTTTACGCCACTACAATAATTTGAAAACTTTTTTTACTAGTTACTTTGGAGATTTTAAGTTTGATTAGAAAACATACATTAACCATTCATTGTCAGCTTGTAGATATACATGCTGCAATATGAGTACTTTTACTTTTAGTACATTTTGAATGCAGGACTTCTACTTGTAATGTTACAGTATATACATTGCAGTATTGATACTTTTACTTAAATAAAACAATTGAGAACTTTTTCCACCACTGTACATGTTGTGGACATAATAGCTTGTTTTTACCTGGTACTGCGTGGTGTATGTGAGTGAGGTTGGCCAGGTTGTCTGGTCTGAGATCAAAGGCTTTGATGCGGCAGGCCAGGGTCTGATACTGAAGCAGCATCAAAAGCTGACCTAAGACCAGTGGTGGGCCACTAAACCCCTTTTCACATCAATGCATCCTGGGAGTTGTAGTGAAATGGTATCAGTTCCCAAAGCAGAGAGTAAGTATAAACGTGTCACTTCCGCTTCGATAACTTGGATAATGGCTTGTGGAAAGCCTTTATCACATGCAACAGTCAGCAGTCGATCAGCACCACCAAAAAATGTGTCTCAGTCAATTATTTCTCTCCACTTGCGTTTCTGCAACAGTTTCCATGCTAATCTTTTCAAATAGAATCTTGATGGACCTGATGTGTCCTCGATGCACTCCTACGTGTATTTGTATTTTCCTATTAATAGCAAGAACCTTGATGGAAATAAGTCCAAGCACTTTCTTGACATCAGGAATACAAGTTGTTTTAATGAATTGTGTTTTCTTTTTGTGTCAAAACTAAATTAAATTAAAGTAAAAAACCCTGCCTTTCTACTACCTTTTTAACCTTCGTCTTGTTTGGGCTCAGCTCTTTGTTGCAATGGTATAGCTGATCTGCGTTCCAGTCTCTTCCGCTGCACTGGACCTCAACTTCCCCCAACGGCAAGCCCCTCAGGCTGGGGACGTCTCGTGTGTAGAGAGCCAGTCTGAGCAGGCAGCGCCGGAGCTCCTCGATGGAGCCCACGCTCAGAACCAGGACCAGGGTGGTGGGGGCCTCTGAGCTGAGCCTGCAGGGGGCAGAAGCTCGCACGGGGCAGGGGCGCAGAGGAGCCAGGCTTCCCAGCACGGACACATCCTCCAGCCGGTGGAGGGTCCCGCTGAGACCCAGCAGAGTGACCGTCAGGGTGCGCTGCTCTGCAGAGAAGGCCATAGTGAAGTGGACGCCGGGGTTGAGCGCCGAGGCTGGCCGACTGGTGCTGGCATCGGAGCCATAGTGCAGCATGGTGAGTGGGATGGGTTCCTCCGCAAAGACGGGAGGAGCAGAGCTGCATGGGCTGGTGAGTCTACTGTGCTCATCACAAGAAATGCTGTCTCCCGTCACGGTGCAGCGCCTCTCCAGAATCCTGCGTGTTCTGGACAGCAGTCCCAGTTTGGGTTTATAGAGGGGTGGGTTGAGGGGTGGTGGGGTACTGAGGCGACGCAGAGGTGAGTGGGACTTAGGGTGTTCCCTCATCTCATAGCCAGGGTGGCCGTGAGAAAAGAATGACACAGGGGCGGAACTGTCCTCCTCAGAAGGCCGAGAGCTGCTGCTGAAGGTTAAGGGATAGTCCAGAATATCTCCTGCGTGGTGCTCACGCTGCTGGCCGACCACTGCTGCGGCTGAAGCAGGCGACGGACCCTGCTGGGCCAGACTGGCGGGGTCGGTGGCCGATGGCGACGGCATGTTCCTCCAGCACATGACACAGCCCAGCATCAGACACAGACAGAACAATATCAGGCCGGTCAGCAGCAGAACCTGGAGTTGAACTAACAAAGACAGAGTAACAAGAACTCATATCAGATCAGTGATGAGCTCTGACATTCTTACACCTCCACATTATTAATAACAAATGGATTAACAAACCAGCATCACAATACGTTTCAAAGCAGTGGATTAGCAAAATAATACAGTGTAAATGTCGTTTGAAATTAAATCCTCAACCCGGTCTAGTATAACACAGATTGAGATTATGACGCAGTATGATATCCATACTTACAAATACAGTGCACAGGATGCAGATCTTACCTTCTAACTGTTTGGTGAACAAAACTTGCAACATAAGCCAGAAGAAGAGTATGACCATTATTCCCTCGATCATACCCTTACAACAGAACAGTAACACGGACTGCCACAGTGGCTGGCCTGGGTACTCTTCGTCATTGTAGGGCATGGTTCCTCCAAGTTCCTGAGTTTAGCTTGAGAAATGATCTAGGACAAGCTCCATATCCAGTGTTGGGGTTACTTTTTTCACAATCAAATATATTGCCTTCAGTTAAAAGTAATGTGACTGTACATTCCAAAATCACTTCATGTGCATGTTTCACAGACCACTCTTGAATGAAATGCTAAAGGATTAGGCACAGTATTAAATGGAAGAGGGGAGGCTAAACAGAATGGAGAATAACGTCATAGTATGTTATGTTACAGTAATGGTATTCAAATTATATTTTAGCAGCTTAACATTTTACTGTCACAAAGAAACGATATCAGTACGTGCAGGGCACTGCATATATATATATATTTTTTGTTTAGTTTTTTGTGTGAAAGGTAGACTGCATTGTCATTAGCGTGCATTAATTTGCATTAATTTGTCAGAAGCTTTAAAAAAACACATTTCTAAAAGTAATGCTTTACTCGACACCACTATAATTATATTACACAATCTGAAGAATGTATTCTTAACTCATAAAAGTAATATTACTAAATAATGTGTTACCTACAACACTGTACATAATATACAAATGCCCCTCACAAAAGTGTCCAAGTAGTTCAGGTTGCATTCTGGTAATGCTTCAGAGAGCATCAAGCCCTTTTAGGCTTGGTGTTGCTGAAGTCACATAGCCAAGCAATCCAGATAACCGTATACACTCCTCTTTGTTGATCAATATCACATGGTGGTGCCGGGCGGTCCATGCACATTGCATGGCACCCGTAAAGTCATCCACAAAGAGTATTGTCATAGGCTATTAACAGGAGGTACCAGTTTCCAGTTTAAGTCCCCCAGGCGGCAGATGAAAAAAGAAAATCTTGATCAGATCTGGATGAAGACCATGTTACAGCCAAGACGATCCACTATCTATGACTTCAACTGTGGTGACTCCAGTGTTCACACTTCACAGAAACACAGCGCAGCGATATTTCTCCCTGATAAGGAGAGGACTGTGGATGGGCGGAGACAACAGTCTCATAATACCTGCATTATAGAATGACTATTCCCAACAGTAAAACTCTCAACCCATCCCCCGCCCCCATCACCCGCATCGCCCTCAAGCTGTTACTTCCATTAGTGTGGTCACTGTCATAGGTTTACTGTACAACAGTTCAGGAATTCACTTTCAATCAGGATCTCCCTCTCATACACACACAAACACACACACACACACACACACACACACACACACACACACACACACACACACACACACACACACACACACACACACACACACACACACAGATGTCAATTGTGAACAATAAATACATGTGACCTTAAGATAAATTCACATGAGCCTCAGAAAGAAATTGCATAGTATCAATGCAAAAATGTAAACATCTTGGTCCAAAATATATTATTTTAACTGTCTGAAATATTTATATTTATTTTGTATTACTAGTCTGTGTATATATTATATATACACAACACATAAGTATATATTTTTTTGCATTCACATTATGTAAGCAGATTTTATTGTAGTACTATCTAATGTCTCTCTCTTGCAAGCTCCACATTGTAATTAACAGGCAACAGTGCAACACTATCTCTCTCTCGGTTTCTAGCACAACAGCGTCACTTTTGCCCCTACTGGTACCCTAAACATAGGGCCATACGGACAGACATAGGGAGGGACCGACATTGCTGTTCCTTGGAGTGGCTGCAACACTCAAAAACATACCAGTGTATGAATGAGGTATTAATGCATAATACCATTGAGTAGGTTTGTTCTACACATCAGGCAATGCTGCTCTCAAGTGGACATTTACATGCACACAATCAATGTGTGGATTGATCCTCACCAATTGATTCATTCAGCTGCCCTGCCCTGCCACCCTCTGCCATGTGCAGAGGGTGGTGAAAAACGCCCAGAAGATCACCCACAGCAGTCTCCCGTCCATCGAGGACATCTACACCAGCAGGTGCAAGAGCACTGCGGCTCGCATTATGGAGGACCCCACTCACACAGGACTTTAAGGCTCAAAGGCAGCTTCTATCCGGGGACTGTCAAGCTACTGAACTCTTAAAGGACCACTTCGCCACTTTTCAACTTATCTTCATAGAATAGGTCCTCACTAATAATCATGAAATCATAAAATGGCAATATATTTTTCTACTCAGTCTGTGTCTCATAGGAGGGCTGTGGGCAGTTTAGAAACCCGTCCACCAGTGACATCATCATTAGGCAGATTTATTTTAAACAAGATTTTTTGACAAAAATGTTGGCTTCCATTTTCGGGACTATTTTCTATTATCTTGTATTCCCCATCGATGTCACTGGTGGACGGGTTTCTGAACTGCCCACAGCCCTCCTATGAGACACAGACTGAGTAGAAAAAAAGTGCACAATTTTTTCACGATTATTAGTGAGGACCTATTATATGAAGATAGATTAAGTCAAATAAAATGCACTTTAGCTGTTTTTTTTGTTTTTTTTAATATGCTGCTCAGTTTTAATGCACTGCACTTTGGGATTTTATGCTTATTCTTTTTATTGATAGGTTTTAAATATACACTGATGGTCCTGAGTACAATTTAAGTTTTATAAGTAAAGTGAACCTTGAACTGGGGGTCTCACTACAGGGACTTTAACCCATTTAGACCGTGGGTTCTAAATGTCTTCTAAATCATGACAGTTTTCAGAAAAACCTATGTTTCTATGTCATTGGTTCTCAAACTATTTTATGTCAAGGACCCCCAGAATTATATGTAATTGGCCACCGACCTCCATCTGAAAATATGTTGTTCCAGGTACCCGCCAGATACAAAGATTTTAGTTAAAAAACGTTCGCTCTGAACAAATATATATATTCAAAGATTGGTGCCACATTTTCATGATTTTTCAAAAATAGCAGAGCTTGTAGATCTGCTATTTTTCAATAGCGTAAAGTAAAACATAATGCTTAAAACACCAAGAAGGGGTTCCCGTCCAGAATGGGTTGATCACTTAAAATCGGTAGCTAGGGTACATGTAAAACCTCTCTTAAAAAAGAAACACCATGAAGGAACAAAATATCTATAGAATTCATTGCGTGGGCAATGGGATCCAGACAATATCCCCTTGAAATGCCCTTCAATTTATCCTGTCACGACTGATCATCAAGCTGCAGAGAGGATATGGAACAGAACCAATTTATAGATACCGGTACTTCAGAAACAGAACAAGATTCCTACATCACACATAAGACTTTTAATTTTATATGGTCATGTCCAAACAGGAAATACAACAGGCAAACAAGACCAAAACCGACATCAAACTTTTTTTTTTCTTTCTTCAGTGTCTAATATCACTGAGATGCCCGTTTTTTCCAGTGAGAGATATTACCTCTTGATTGTCCAAATATTCTTCAGCACAAATTAAGCAGATAAACAAATTGACACTCTGTGTTATATCACATTGTATCGCCAGAGGAGTTGAGGTAGAATCGCTTCAATGTTCCAATTGTCAAAATGCTCTTCTGATCAAAAGGCTGAGGTCGTTCAAGATACATTCTCTTAGCTTAAGTACAGTATAACAGAACAGTATAACAGACAGTAAACGGAGCAGCAATACAGCATGAAGATATGAACATCAATCATATGAGTTCAACCTGGTTGTTTTGAGCAGAAATTCCTGAGTAAGTTACTTTCCCAACTTGGAAAGTCAAATGAGGTAAGTGGTCCATCACTTCCATTCAAAATGTGTTTTCTGCAGAAAGCTTGCATTCTGCATTCCAATTAAAATTGAGCAACTGCAACATGCAGGCTAATGAATGCAATGGAATCCTCCTCGGCCCAGCCAAATCACTGCCAGTGTGAAATATGCATGGACTTGAGGGTTTTCCTAATTCATTTTCCAAAAAATGCAAACCTTCAGCAAAACAGTCACAATACACTGTATATCATACCATCCTGCTGCGTAAATATGGCTTTGTTTTCACATACGGCCACTTTGTGTTCCATCTGAAACAAACCAAATGGTTTAAGGGTCGAGGTATATAAAAATGGCCAGAGGTATAACAAAACGAAGGCTTTTTTGGTCTTCATTAGCTGCACGACACAGCTTATTTGTTCCATTTCTATGAATTTGACAAGTTGATTTAGCTACATTGGTAGCAGTTACATAGTTGACTTAACAAAGCCCTTCCTTTGACATGAATGTCACTACATTTTCAAAGTAGCTTCTATGAGGCACTACGGTAAACATTAACTGAGTCTACACTGGATTAATTCTGAAAATCCTGAGGTCATTTACAGAAAACGGCACCCCGATTTACACTCTCATTCAGAACAAACTTAAAAAAATTAAAACACTACAAAAAAAATATATAATGGTATATATCATATTGCTGAATGAGTAACACATGATTTCTCCAAATTAATGCAATGCTTATGAGCATCTATTGGGAGGTGTTGGTGTTGTAACAGTAAATCAAAGATTATCTGATGATGATAATAAAAAAAAATAATATAATAATAATATTAGGGATGTACATGACTCACGGAGGAGTCTTAATTTGGTTCCTTTGAGGAAGAGGAGGATGAAGACAACGGGCTGTGTGCAGTAGAGAGGGCCGTGAAACCACTGGTTCCAGCAGGAGTTATGTTGTGTGACGACACCACAGGAGCTGAAGAAGGCCTCTGGGCAAACAGCATTCCTAAAGAGAGGAAAGATAATGTGGGTGTTCAATACAGGAGAGGTGCAGCAATATAAATCCTAAAGTTCAACATACACTTAAGTGAGAAAAAGTTGCCATTCTAGTCTCTCCAGGCCATAATTCATGGATTTGAGAGTGTGCGCCGTTCCTAGAAAGAGTATTATGTGACCTTTTTACAAAGAGGCCATTCTTAGTGTGTGTGTGTGTGTGTGTGTGTGTGTGTGTGTGTGTGTGTGTCTTAACTCCAGAGAAATGTGAAATGACATATTGAAAAACAGCTTCAAAACTTATGACTTAGTAATTGACGTGGACATATTGCAAATCAAAAGCAGGCCACAATGTTCATTTTTAACAGAATACCACACGGAATATATTAGTTATTTTTATACTAGTACAATCTTATATGCCTAGGTGTTGTTGACAGTTGACACACCTCGTTAGCCAGTCATTAAACGCTATGCTGGCATGTATCGCCTTTACTCTGTCCGTTTAGACATCATGTTTCAATTATTTTGCAGCCTACTTTTGTACCACCTGTGGACTCATTTCTACAAAAAGTGCCAAAGGCACTTCTTACCCTCTTTTCATTTAGCCTAGGTGTTTCAGTGTTCCTGCATTGAATTAACTAGTTCAAAAGGTGCGCTTATATTTCCGAAAATAAACTCGGCAACAAAAGTTCGGAAACTTAACTTTGGTCCATTATTTCTCCACTTTAATAATAATACCATTATATTGTATTTTATATCATTTTAATCGTTGATTAGTCACCTTATGGTATGGATTGTAAGGATTGTGTGTTTGTGTAATGAGCAACACAGCTAAACCTGTGGGTAGCGCCTCCAAAAAATGTGCCTAAATGGCAAATGGTTGGTATTCAACCCTTGCTTCGAGTTGCTCAGTGGATTGGATGATTGCACACTCAAAGCCAAGGCCACAGCAGAATGTTGCGCATGTCATTTTAGGGGAACATTGTTGTGAGCTTGTAGATCGGCTATTTCCAGCAAAGAGTTTTCCCCCGGTCAGCGAAGTATACACAATAGGGTTTAAGTGGTTAACCCTGAAATGTCTCACCTTTGTAAAGAGTCCCATTGACTTCCACTGATACACTGATGCTGGCCGCTCCATTGGTCGAGATGCTCAGAGACAAGTCCTGTTTGCTCTCTGTGGAAGGAAAAAAGTAATTATAATAACTTCAAGTTAATTTGTTGATGTTCAGTAGAAACTCCAAAGTCATTAAAACGAATGAATGAAAGAACGATGAGCAAGTTACAGATAGTAGACCATATAAACAATGGAGCAAAAATACAAACGATAGCACACACTGTGTTGCAAGCCTGTAGATTTGCTATTTACCTATTACGAAATAGAATAGGGGTGCTAGGGTTCATGTGGTAAAGTAGGACATGACAAGCTGAGGAAAACACTCCAATCATGGATGAGTAATGTGTTGCTCTACCTTGGCCATTGTTCAGTTTGAGGTTCATGGGGTTGAAGTGGGAGGCCATGGCCAGTAGGTTCTGCTGCAAGGCCTGCTGCATGAAGCGCTGCTGCTCTTCCGCGAGCCGTGCCATCTTCCTCTCTGGACCCTCGGCCCCGGCGGCCCTCTCCAGTTTCTCCCGGAGTTGTTCCAAGGTGACGGCCTGGGCCAGCTGCTGCTGCTGCTGCCCCAGCGCCAGAGCCATGGCACTGGGCAGCCCACCGAGCCGCATGGGAGTGGAGATCTCATCTGATCAAAGATACAAAGAAAATGTGAGGACTTTAATGTTGCGTTCACACACAAGGCATCTGCAAAGATCACAGCATATTTGTCGCTTTGTTGGTCACACGGTCGTCGACGTCAACAAGCGTGCGACCGTGCATCCGTAGTGATGTGTGTCGGAGGCATATGCATTGAAAACAATGGAACTTGCAATGGACGTCGCAAGTTTTTGTCAGCCAGAACAGGGTGAAAAAAGCGGGGAGGGGGAGGTGATTGCAGTTCAAAAACAGGGATTCGAACCTAGAGGAGACCAAACATCTACCACTCATCTAAGAGGGAATCCTTACAGATTCTATACATATTCTTCAAAATGTAATTTCACATAATCAACTCGACATTCGACATCATCGTCACGTCCACATTTTGTGGAGAAATAGGCAGAATAGAAATTATCAGTCATGGCTTGGGCACTGGTCTAGTTCCTTAAAACAAACACCAGGGGGCGCAAGTCTCCCACATTCGTTTTGTTTGGTCACCACCACAAGCTAGTCATCACATAATTTGGCCAGTGATGTTTTGGCACCAGATATTATATTTATAATAGCTCAACACTGTGAATAAGTGTTTTTAACTATGCGAAAAGTCATATTTCGATTCAGGTTTTGCTTAAAACTTCCATCTTCCCATCTTTAACCCATACGTGAGTGGTTCTCAAAATATTTGTCAAGGACCCACATAATCATCTGTATTTGGCCGCGGACCCCCATCTGAAAATGTGTTGATTCAGGGACCTCCCAGAAGTAAATATTTGAGTTAAAAACGTTCACTGTGAAAGAATATATATATATATTCAAAGATTTGTGCCACATTTTCACGATAAAGAAAAAATAGCAGATCTGCAAGCTCGTAGCGCTCGGTGCCGCGGCGCTACGAGCTTGTAGATCTGCTATTTTTCAATAGCTACAGTATAACACAATCCTTAAAACACCAAAGGGGTTAATGTAGTATAAAGATGGCAAATTAATGTTTCCGAAAACAAACAAAGGACACTTATTTTAATACAAATCTCCTCACTCACTCACTCACACACGCACGCACACACAACCACCCACACACGGACACACGGACGGACGGACGGACACCCACCTGTGGTTCTCTTGAGAGAGGGTCTGTGTGATGAATTCAGCCCATTGTGACCCGGCGGGGTGTGCATCTTGGGAGAGGCCAGCAGGCTGTGTGGGACCGCGGTGGGGGAGGCAGAGAAGCGATACAGGCTGTTGCTGTAGCTGGGGCGTCGGCCCTCCCTGCGGTTGCTGTCGATGGCGGCCTGCAGCTCCCCCAGAGAGCTCAGGCCTTTCTGTTCACATTCAAACGCATACAGGTACTTCATATACCTAAAAAAGGTGGAAGGGGGGGGGGGGGGGGGGGGATACATCAATATTGAGCTGCCAACGCCAACAGAGAACCATTTAAAACTTTCAAAAACGTTAAAAAGGTCATTGTAATCTTAAAAACGGAAATTAGTTTTTAATAAAGTTGAATAAATACATTCTAATTATGCATTATATATACACACACACTGGCATTTGTTTCGATTTATTTTGTTTGTTGTTATTACTACCATGTAAATGTTTCAGTTATTTCAGAGAGATTTGTCCTAATGTGTGCAGGTCTAGCTAGCCCAAAGTTTATGACGAGAGCAAAGAAAAGTGGTCAGTAATGATATTATATATAAAAATATTTATTTAGCAGTTTCTTGAAACATGTACTTTTTCATGGCTAATTATTATGGCATTAATTAAACAGTGGAGTTAGAAAGAAGACACCCACTGTGTGCGGAGGGTGAAGGCGGCGCTGGTGATGGAGGTTGGGAGGTTGAGTCCTCTGGTGATCTCTCTCCAGATCTTCTTGTTGATGACCTCCACCAGCCCTCCTTTCTCCGTCACCAGCTTGTACAGCCTGTACAGGTCCAGGATCTGCTTGGCCATGATGGGAATACGGTTCACAGGAGTTCCTGAATGAAAGAAAAGGTACATTGCTCAGCTCCAATTGATTGATTTAGCCTATTTTACAGTCCTCGTGTTTAAACCATTTAGACCGGACGTCGAAATAAATAAATAAAAGTCTTCTAAATCATGACAATTTTCTTTAAAACCTCATGTTTCTATATCAGTAGTTCTCAATAGGAGGTCATGTCAAGGACCCCAAAAATGATATGTACTGTAATTGGCCACCGACCCCCCCCATCTGATAATATGTTGTTCCAGCGACCTCCCAGAAGAAAGGATTTTAGTTCAAAACGTTGGCTCTGACAGAATATATATTGAAAGATTTGGGCCACATTGTCACGGTTTTTCAAAACCTGTGACAATGTTTAGCAGATCTACAATACTAGCAATGAGTACTGTAGAGCTTTTTAACACTTATTTTACCCTACCCTACCTTTAAACCCTATATATATACTTTGTAGGCCCCCCCAGGGGTCTACTTGGCTGGCTGCGTCCTGTTTTTCTTCTAATCTCCAGCAAATCTCTTCTCCGAAAATAGCCAACTTACAAGCTCACAATGTGCTGTGACGTGTAGTGTTGCCACCCTGTAGAGAATGACTATCTATTTTCACAGAATATTATATTTGCATGATATTATGAAACCCAGAATTCAGCAGGTTCAAGTGGTTACAGTAGGAGAGCATTCAGGATGGCACAATGTATTATGTAATGCTTCAGTAGTTGTGAGCGTGTGTGGGTGAGGGACGGGGGAAGGAGGCTTGTGGAGCTACATTTATAAGCACTCATATCTATATATATATATATATATATATATATATATAGCAAGCAGCTATAAGACGGGGGTCATTCCCAAAAAGAAGAAAAAAAAGATATACGCAATATACAAAATGAGCTATATAATATAAACATTGATGACTTATTGAATTATTTAACAAGTAATAAAAAAATAAAAAAATCACACTTGTGTGAAGTGATCATACATCATCACATTTCCGTGCTCAGCCAATGAAATCATCACAAATGGGCTTTCCCATGTGGGTTATAATTAGATTCTACCCAGGCCCTAGGTCAGCCTGAACCTGCTCATTGCTGTCTGGTTGACATGGCGTAGGTACTGTAGACTGGAGATGACGTCAGGAAATGCGATTTCCAAAAAGGCCAAAAAGTGTATAGAGCAAATCATAATAATTTACTCATCGAGATATCTAAAGGTCAAAGGTCTTTTGACGAATAAGTGTGAGATTCAGTTCCTGAGGGATCCTCGCAGCCCTCTACCACATTTCTGAATTTCATGAAAAACGATAGCAAGCTAACTGTACCTGTCCTGTATGTGTATTTGTACTATAAGTTATGTTGCACATATGCGTTTTTGTACTGTGTAATGTACCGTTTGTAATGTTGTTAAATTGTGTGTATAGGACCCCGTCTAAAACGAGATGCTGCATCTCAAGGGGCCACCCTCCCAATAAAATTTCTGAACAGAACAGAACTGCCAAAATGGTGGAAAACAACAGTATGTATGTATGTATTGCATGCATGCATGTGGTTGTCCACCTGTGGGTTCGAGTCTAAGATTAAGTCAAGCGGTGCACAGAGTGTAATCTGTGCGGATGAATGTTGCTAATGAAGCTCATTTCAGATGGATGGGGGAGGGGATAAATCTACACAGTTCTGCTCTGTTATCACTTTGCTTTTAGAGTTGGGGGAGGGTTTTGCCATTAGGACCAGTTTGCCAGAGCAAGAACTGACAGCTTATCCCACCAACCCTACGATAAAGCCAATTAATGAGGGGTGGGCAACATAAGTTGGAGGAATAAGATTACTTCTTAAGATGAACACACACATGCGCGCACGCACCCATGGGGGTTCCTCTGCCCAGCAACAAATGCTTTTGATAGCCTCTCTGTTATGAGTAGAGGTCTTATTAAATGTGTCATGTGGAGAAGAGGGAGTCAGTCAATCGAGCTGCATCTCAAGATGTTCACATGCACACTGGTTGGACTACATGATAACATGTTTGTTGGTTAATCAAAGACAGCAACATATTTCAGATGTAAATGTCTACAACAGTGCAAGTATACAGTCATGTGGGCCTCATTTTGTGACATACCTCGTTTTTGCATAAAGATGAACAGCTCATCCAGAAACTCCTTCCGATTTGGGTCGTTGTCCAGTTCATAAAGCTAAGATGTAAGAATTATTGTCAGTGACAAGCTAAACAAGTTTCAAGCAGTCTACTAGGTATATATTTATCTGGGAGTTTGGTCATCATAATATTGTGATATAGCTAAATGTGGTCTTCTCCTTGTCAATGGTCATGATGACCATTGACAAGGAAAAGATCCACATAAATGATAAGTTTCTAAAAATCTAATAAGACAAATATCATCAATTCACTATTATCTCCCAGCCTTACTGTCTGTTCAGACATTTGTTTCCATGCAATCAAGACACAACTGACCTTGGCAAAGTCTCTGGATGGTTCACCCTTTGCTTTTCCACCTTCAGGTTCCTCTGTCCAGCCTCCACTTGCCTTCTGTAAACAGACAATTTAAGACATTCAGCTGGTGTACTGTACACTACTTTCATCCAGTGTCTTACACAACACTGGATTGCAGAATAAACTTCGATTCCTAGTACATCAATATCACAAAGATAGAAAGGACATGGAGAAATTGACAACAGCCACCTACTAACAGTCCCTGTTGCTGCCAACTCCCACTGTGGGCCTTGGATGGAAGTAGACAACCATGTGCCCAACATACGCTATTTCTTGACAGTTTGTTCTGTTATTAGACCTTGCAGCCTTTGTCTTTGCCATTTGCACAAACTTTCGAATGCAACCTATTGAGTCACATTCTGTGTATGTTTGAACGTGCTCCGTCTATGGCGACGATAGGCTACTCATGTTTACATTGACCCCCACTCCAGGTTTACTATTGCAAAGCCCTCGTTGCTTGGTGGTCTGCCGGCACGCTCTCTGAATGTACTACAACTGATACAGAATGCAAGGCCTGGTCTTCAACCTTTCAAAACCTGTTCTCATATCCATTATCTGCATTCCCTTATTAACCCGCATCAAATTCAAAACACTGGTGATTACCTACAAGCCAATCAAGAGCATGGCACTCCCTACCTTCAGGACATTATCCAGCCATTTCCAAACGCTTTGATCAGCTAAACACAGTAGATATATGGCCCTACATTGCCTACCACACCCTGGCCAACTCTCCAAGCCACTTCACCCTCTAGTACCCAAGCTGTGGAATGACCCTCCCCCGAGTCAGAACTAGAGACGCACTCCCCTCCACCTCACCGCCCATATTTGATAGATGCTAGTTACTATACTATGCAGGTGTACGTTGGTTACTTATTCATGCTGTGCAATACATGCTTTCAACACATACTAGGTTTAATGTTTACCTGGCATTCTAGTTACTTTTAGCACTTCATTGTTTTCCGACTCCATTTACCTGAACATTTACCCTGCTTGCCGACTATGGAGAACCACTACTACAATCTAAATGCATAAATTGTAATGATTAACTAATAATAAACAGCACCTGTCACACATAGGATGTAGCTAAAGATACTACTTTGCAGTATTAAGAAATCCAATACAAAACAATGTAAAAATAGACTACTACAAGTATGAACGTTCATTTCACAGCAGCTTACATGCAGTAGATGTAATTAAAATATATATTTTTTCACTCAAGGACAGTAAAATCCTCACTAAGCTGTTCACACCCATATTTTGGTTTCCCACGTTATTAGTCTAAATAGAACAAGGCATTCTAATGGCATACAGCCAACTTTGGTCCCATCATGCAAGTCTGCATTCGAGCAGACTTAAGAGCGGCCCTCCGCAAAAGTCACAGACAAAAGATGATTACAGAATCAGACTAACATTATTACTAATTTCCTTTACACCCAAAATATGGTGCAAACAGCCCCTTGAGTGTATCTTTTAATGTGCAAAAATGTAACCCATTGACAATTTGGTTCAATTTTTACACTCTCAAAGACTTGAACACTGAGGATTTTACCGTAAGCAGTGTTGTTTTTGGTTGTTTGTTGTATGGTTAGTCTGTAAATAGCATAGGATTTTAGTCAACTAAATCGACAGTTGTTTGTCGTCGACAAAAATACAGTTTTGCAGGCCTTGATGGCGTTGTAATGGCAGATTTTGCGGTTGGTTGCATGCTGAAAATAGCAGATCTACAAGCTCACAACGCGTCACAGCACGCAGTGTTGTGACCAAGCAACCAAGCATAAGATGACATCTTTTCCTCTAACATTTACCGTAGTCTAGTTTTAATCCGTTGACAAAATTGACAGTATATTTAGTCATAGTTTTAGTCATCATAGCATCGTTTTTAATTTGTTTATATATATTTTTTCATCAGTAAAAAAAAAAAGTCATAGCTTTAGTTGACGAAATCAACACTGACCGGCGTAAGGAATCTGCGCTTCCCACCTGTTCTGTCTGAACCTGTTCCCTTTGCCAACAGTAAAAAACAGTAAGTCACTGTCACGCTGGAGGGTTGAACAGCTGGTCAACGTGAGGATCGCTCTGGTGTAAACCACTGTTTCACAAACAGAGGGTCAGGGCCCATTTGTGTGTCGCGGACCAATTTTTATGGATCACGAGTAAAAAAATATATCCGCTTTTATTTAGTTTCCCACTTAACGATTCCCCCCCCACTTCATAACATTTTTCAAAAGAATTAAAAAAATACAATTGAACCCCAAGCACAGTAAAATATATATATATATATTTATTTATTTTTCTTCACAAAAATATATATATACTTTCACAAGTGAAGTGAGGGGCGTCTTATCACCATACATCAGCCAATCAAATAATCACATTCCGTGCTACAGTCAGACACACACAAAGCAGTGCATAGGAGGGGTGCTAGCCTAGCACCCCTCAAAAAAAAAAGTATTAAGTATTAAGAGTATTAATGAAAAGCACAACACTCATTACACAGTTTAACATGAGCCACTATCCCTCCCTTTCTAACCCCGTCCCGTGCACATCCTATGTGACAGTTTAAGGTTAAAGAATGTGAGGGGAGAGCAGTGGGAGACCAGTGTGTGTAACAGAGTGGAAGGAGCCTGCTGAGACGCATTGTAATGTCCAGTCTAATGCCTGTTACACATTATACAACGTTTAGTCAGGACAGCATGTCGCATTTGACGATTGCAGTGCCTGAATCTCACTCATCTTTCTGCCTAGACCACATTGATGTCTCATATTTTGCACATACATTTGATTTTAGAGGGGACGCAAGGCTAGCCCCTCCTATGTCCAGCTTTTAGTGTGCATGAAAACACAAACTTATGGCCAGTTTTGAGTGTTTGTGTAAACACAAACATTAAAAGCTGGACATACATGATAGGATGTGATTGGCCGGAATGAGATGAAGTATGATGATAAGAGTGCCTCACTCTTATCATCATACTCACTTCACAGTTCCCCATCGTTGTGATTTTTTTAAACAATCTTGTTTATTTTATTTTTGAGGGGCGCTATGTGACATAGGATGGGCTGGATATAGGCTGGACAGCATTTAGCGTGTGTGCACAAACTTTGTCCTACATAAACATTAAATTCCCATTGATACGTTGTATAGGAGGCTTTCAACTCTCAACTGTCAGTAAGAAGTCGGCGATGATGTTTGTACGATAAGAGCGCAGAGTGTTATTTTTTAAATTAAGAAATGACATAACTACAAGCTCACAACTCATCATGGTGCACTGCGAGCTTTGAGATCAGTTATTTCTTCTATTTGTTCAGGGGGTGACTAATTTAACAGGTTCGATGATGACTTTTCACAACAAATCCAGCATCTTTTGATTCATGAGAGCACCCTGGGACGTCCCTCGGTTTGGTAGCCAATCAACGTAGCACAAAACCGTGAAAGTAAAACACAAAATGGGGAACAAGCAGCTAGCGTACTTGAGTTTGTGCCACTTCATTTTTGTTATAGCGTTTGCTTGTACTGAGAAGGAAAAATAGTGAAGATGCATCACAAAATCTGGATAAGAGCACTTTGTTGGGTCGGTTGTGACAAAATCCTGTCTATTCAGAGAACTCATTGGCTGTTGTGTTGACCCTCATGGACAAGAGAGCCCGCCCCCGAGACTGTGGCAAGAAAAATCACACAGGTTTGATCTTGTCTGAAGGGTTTGATCAGCTGTTAACACCAACTCTGACTGCCTCACTGGGGGTGTCACACTTCAAACAACTGCAAACACAGGCTCCGTCTGTGATTGTCCATTAACGAGCTATAATGTCCCCATGTGCTGTTATATTAATATTAACATAAGAAAATAGGATGTTTAAAATAAAGCTTAAGATTACAAAATACCTGGGAAAGTTTTGTAGCCTGCCCTGTAAGAATTTATATGTTAAACTTGGGCTGATCTGCCTTTCTATTCTATCCTATTCTATTCGGAGCACATACGTCCATCTGTGGCCATTTATTCATAGAGTATATTTAACCCGTTTATTGTTTTTCTCAACATGCCACTTGCTGCATTGCAGTCAACGCTGAATAATAAATGTTTCTACTTGTTGCTTCAAAATTGAAGTCGTTTATTTAGCTTCATACACTTCCGCTAGCATTCTTAGCATCCGTCAATCTGTGCTCTAAAGACGTTATTCCATTTGCTAGATGGTTTATGGTAACCTGATCAGACCCACTGGGGCTCATAATGATGCCATTTCAGTCCAGCTGCAATAAAGTACACTGTAACTAGCCAATTGGCTTGGCTTGCACTCAATTTAAAGGCTGTTGTGCAGGCAGAACTAATTTCAAATGGCTGAAACTAGAATAGTCAGGCAGTTTCAATATTTTTCCTCTGAAAAACACATGTATTCGGTTATTAACCATGTATAATTAAACACACACCAACACTGGAGTGTTATACTACACAAAACATACAAAAACAGTCACCCTGGTGATAGATTTGTTGACACATCAAATGGCTTGTGGCTTAGCCTTTCTAATAAAAGGCACTGCAACTGCCCCCCAGCAGCAGGCCTATTGACAGAGAAGGGAGATAAACATCCCGGTCTTTTGGTCATCAAGTGAAAATAAAAACCCTTCCCCCTCTTATTGATGAGCCAGGGAGACCTACTGTGGATCTATCAACAAAGAGGCTTCAGTTAATTGCTCGCAGCACATTCAGCAATCTAACCATGTGAGCCCAGATCATTTTCAGGGATCAGTTCAATTAGTTTGGGTTTGTAAAGAACAAAAATAAAAAATAAACTTAAATTAGATTGAGTGGGAATAGAAATATAATATACGCTTAATAATTCAGTGGTCAGTTTACGCATATCTCACATAGTCACATTGTTAGATGGGGTAGTGCTTTATGATCATTTATAAGTACACAAAAGTGCAATGCATCTTAACCAAAAGACATTCTCGTCTCCATGGTAGTTCTAATACACAACATTAAGTTAAGTAAAGGATAAAAATGGCTACCTCTGGTAATGAGCTACAGTGCAGCTTGTCCAATGAAATTATCCTCAGCACTTCAGTGGAACCACAGGGAGCATGACGCTTTTTTTTAATCCAAATTTAAGAGTCAAATAAAATGATCTGGCCCCCTGATGAGCGCTCGGTTTCTACTGGCCCAGAGAGGGAATGAATGCGTTGCCTGCGGGCGTGAACAATAGATGTCCAGCATATCAAATTGTTCAATATGTTTCTTTTGTACAGTTCAAAGAGAAAGGATGTGAATTACAGTCAAATAAAAGAATGAGAGAACATACGCACTCACAAATCTCAATTTAATAGCTTCTGTCTATCTATATTTAACACAACTAGGAAAGAGAACTAGCGGAATGCTATAAATAGCTATGTTAACCTTAAATGTAAAGCCTTGGTCAGTCAAGTCATTACTGAGTTTGGTCAACAGCATTTCAAAAACACACTTATACGTTTACATATTGTGTATATATATTGTACATTTTAATGAACTGTAGGCCATGTGCTCCTGTTTTCATTAAGGAGAACTCTTAAAAAGAACCCTGGCTAATTAAGACAAATATGCCTTCAAACATTATACTTGCCCTCTATAACTAAAAATAAAAACACTGTAAAAAATATATTTCTTCCATAAATAGAAAATCTTTCACTCGATAGGAACTGCTCCTGTTGCAAGTTGATGATGTCATATGTCCATGTGTGGTCCAGCCCTATGGAATGCAATGCACGTGCTAATAAAAAGTATTTAAAATATTGCTTTGATGCTCATATTATCCTTAGGAAGTATTAAGTTGTTTTTCATTAGCATACGGACATTCCATAGGGCTAGAGTCTAGACATCATCATCAACTTGTGACAGGAGCCGTTCCTATTGAGTGAAAGATTCTTTATTTATTTTTTAAAGAAATACAATATTTAAGGGGTTTTTATTTTTTATTGTAGTTGTAGAGGGCAAGAATAATGTTTTAAGGCATATAATTGGTCTTATTAGCCAGGGATTCTTTTAATACTATGGACCTGAGCTAGAACCAACGCCTTCTTACAAAGAATAGTGATTGGTAGGGGGAGATACATGACGCGGCAAACACGGCTTCACTGCCTGTTCTTTGCTAAATACTTTTCTACCCACAATGGTTATATAATTAAAAAAAACAGACTTGGTGCTGTACTGAAACAGATTGTGTTGCACAGGGTTAGGGTTTTATTTATGCCTAGTTTTGACCTGAAACAGACATTGTTCCACTTGTTCTTCTATCCATCCACTGTCGATCCACTGTTCTTCTATGCATAATATCCCTAAAAAGGATGAGTAACGTTGTATTTGACTGCATTTCCTAAAGTTTTGAATGCATTGTGTGCTATGGAGTGAGGAGTAAATTCCCACAGCATTCCTAATAGCGGTGGAATCTATTGATTACTTGGAGCTGAGTCAAGCTACCATTAAGTGTTGCCAGGCAACAGCTAAATAATGCAAGGAGAACAAATGAGATACAGCTAGGTCAGCAGTGATTGGTTATTATGGATCTACAAGGGTTTAAATATCAAGGCAATGGGCAGATGTTTAAATGCCATGAATGTGGTGGGGTTATAAACTATTAAGTACTGAAATGCTTATTGAAACTAATATTGTACACATCATGGTCTGATGCTTCCTTTTCCGTTTAAAACTGACAATTCTATCTATGAATACCATCTATGAAAAACAGGCAATAACCTGTATTATTGCCTTATTGCCCAGAAAAAGCCTAGAAGATAAGGATACAGTAAACTTTATTGGTTCATTTTGGTAAGAACATGAAACTGAAACGAACGTTTTATTACTTAATAAAGTAATAAAAGTAACTCCTGGAGCACTGTATGTATGCCTGTTGGTCATCCGTCTCCATAAACTACTAAATTACCACAAGCTAACGCCGCAATTTCACTTTGATAGTGTGAATATTGGCCCCTTATATTGGCCCCTCAGGGGTCCTTTCATAGTTAAATGAACAATCCGAATTGTGTAGCTGCCTGCAGGACACCGAGATATACAGTATAGCGGCACGGGCACCACTGTCCTTCTGTCCGATTCCACTGGCCTCATTAATCACAATGTATAGACGAGAGGCCAGGGTAGGGGTGACTCATACAGTACAACCAATCAGAGAAGCCTCCATATGAAAAGGACACACACACACACACACACACAGTTTGAGTACTAGTAATTACTAGACGTACTGTATATCCACTGTAAGTTGGTCTATATACATGTATTCGCTATACATTATTCTCGACATGTGTCTCTTTGATTCTTTTCTCCCTGCCCCCCCCCCCCCTTCTTTTTATTTTCTCTTCCTGAAAACAACAATGGAGCTTGCAAACACAAAAGAATGTCACCCACTTCTTTACACCTGTAAATTACAATGAGGTTGATTCAGATTCTGATTGAGAAAAATCTCACTTGTGTAAAGTGAGGTGAGGGGCGCTCTTATCATCATACATCACATTCCGTGCTCAGCCAATCAAATCATCACAAAAGGGTGGGTGGAGAGGATTGGGAAAGGAGTTGTGGGAGAAAATGTAAAAAACAAAGAGTTGTATTTTCTTTCTGTGAAACTTTCTGTCATCACTTTTATCTTCAATGTGTACTTTGCTCAGCCAATGAAATCATCGCTGTGGGGTGATCTGTGATCAGCAAATCACAAGCCAATGTTTGTGTTCATACAAACGCAGAAAGTTGGGCATAGGAAGGGCCAGCGCCCCTCAACAAAAACTGCCTGTGTACCTCAACATACATAACGGCCCTGGTCGATTCAACATGTCATGCATGTAAAAAAAACGGTGAAGCCACGACTTTTGTTAACCTCAAATGATTCCTCTGAAGAGAGGTTTGGGTGGAGGCCAAGACCAATTAGCTCCGCCAGTGCCAAGACATGTGTTCTCAAAATGAGGGACATAGTAATACGGTAAAGCCCGGCTGAAGGAGACAAGGAGGTAACTTGAGTTAAACACCAATGCTGTCGCCGGGCTCTGCGCCAAATTGCCACACTCCTTCCTCCACATGTGGGCCTGAATGTTAGCAGCCATGTGCAGGATTCCCAGCAGGGACAAGTAAACACTGAGATCACACACACAGAGGTATACTGGAAATGACCTTTCTCTTCATGTAAATAAGATGGGACGATATATTGACTCGAGTTGTATTTTGAGTCTGAAATGGCATGAGAATACCAGCCAGGGCCATATGGGGGTGTTACAACTTGAATACAAATAAGCTTGAGACAATTTAAATGCATTTTTTTAAATCACTCCTGTGTGAAATGAGGGGCGTTCTTGTCATCGTACATCAATTTATGTTAGCGGACATTTGACATTGCTACATAAGGTGGTCCCTTATTGGCCAAGCGCTCCCACCAACATGTGATTGGTTAGCGGAATTGCTCGTTTACATATGACGTAAGTTCTCCCTTCAATGTCAATGGCATTTAATGTTTTGATGATTGATTTATGTCATATTTAGCAGAATTATCAGCTCTGGAAAATATTGAGACATGAGGGGACCAGATTTAGCAGACATTTGACCTGAATTCCCCTTTCATTGTCAATGGCAAATTTGCAGCCTTTGCTTTGGAACTCCCTGCCCTTGGCTAGCAGAGTCAGTGTCTTCTTTCAAAACGCTTTTAAAAACATGTATGCCAAGTGTTTTTCCTATATATTGTTTAATTGTTTTGTTATTTTTTATTGTTTCCGATCTTGTTGTGTTGATGTTTTGTATGATTATTGTTTTATAACCTGTCTGTAATGCACTTTGTAACTATATGTTTGGACTTACCTGTTGTTTAAGCACCTCATCATAGCCCCAGTCAGCGAGACCACCAGGCGATGCAAAGGATTGTTGGCCCACCGGAGAGGGCAGGTCAGTCTCCTCTGGCTCCTGTTTCACAGCGACTGGCTCCTGCTTCACAGTGGCTGGAGGAGATGTGGTCAGTTGCTTTGCAGGTGAGACCGAGGAGGGATAAGGAGGAAGGGAGAAGCGGGCATCAGGAACCTGAGGGTGTCTAGGTATCATGGAGGCCTGATGCTGCTGAAGCCTGTTCTCGTCGCCTTCCTCCATGTCATCGTCGTCGACGTCATCCTCTGGAATTTCTTCGTCTTCTTCTTCATCATCGTCGTCCTGATCCGAGTGATCTCCCCTCATATAATCAAACTCTCCACTATCCATATTGCTGACATTGCCATCCATGGATTGTTGTCCCATTTGAGGAGTATTGCCATCGGCCCCTTTGCCCAGGAAGGTCGACCTGTATCCAGGGGGGACCCTAGCCGCAGCAGGCTGCTTGCTGAAAAGGAGCTGAGCTTGAAGGAGGTCCATACCCAGCTTGGCCTCCTGTTGCCTCTGGAGGTTCTCCATGCCCAGCTTGGCCTCCTGTTGCCTCTGGAGGTGCTCCATCACAGCCCCGAGTCTCAGTCCAACCGGGCCCCCCTGGTGGCACCCTGGTGGTCCTCCTATACCACTCTCCTGGGATAGGCTGGACTATGGACAAGAAGAGAAGTGGGTTTATTTGTGGTCAAGCCATGGGCAAACAAAAGGCATCCTGTAATCTAATTATTGACTCTCTCCCGTTTTATTGAAGTTGGCAAAATGGCCTACAAATACAAAATATCTTGGGCAAATTTGGTTTGTATGCAAATAAATTCATATTGAATAGACATTTTCTAAATATTCCCTCAAGATACACACCGGCCTAAATAGCCTAAAGGTGAATACAATAACGATTCAAAAATAAGAATCTTCTTAAGAATAATAACAAAACTGGTGGCTACGACGTTAAATTAATTACTATAGGCCTACGATACGATTCTTCTGAGTGTATTAAGAAAACGAATGTACAACAGCATCCGTTAAGACGCTTTGTAAGTTCATGAAAGGTGAAAATCGAACAGTTAACGTTACATGTAGAATGCAGTAGCTAGGCCAAAATCTTCTTGAACGATAGTTCAAAAGAAAACATCAACAACTGATCAATTTGCAAAGTAACATAGATTCGTGTTCAGAAACATTCTTAACTACTTGGGCCACATATGATCGAAAAGAAAAACAACTATATTCCTCGTGAAGCTGCTAAACCAGTCCAACTTGAGAGATTAATCGCCCCCTGGCTTTGTTACTGTAACAAACTCGATAGGAAACGTTGCCGACTCACCATTTGCGCCTTCGAATAATCCATCGCCGCCTCCTCTACTACGTAACTACAGCCAGGTATTATGAAAACTTGCCTTCTTTCCTCAAATCGAATCAATCGCGTTGCATGACCAAAAGTCTGTGGTGTACACCGGATTCGTCCCTCGTCGATCAAATATCATAAAAAGCTCAACAATGTGTGCCCGTGTGGGGGGAATGATCGAACGCCACTGTGGAGGAGAAGAAGTAGCCTAATAATGTCCGTGTTGCTTACCTCCCCTCGACTCGTCACTGACTCACACTGCGCATGGAACTCAAACATCTCTCTCTGATTGTGTGACTGACTGGCATACACCCCCCCAACCCCATGAATGAAAAGATCCGCCCAGTGTGTAGTAAAACGACAGTGGAAACCGGGGCCTTTCTTTTGTAAAGGCAGCCTTTCGAGTTTTACCTCCCGGGACTTCACACACAGAGGCACTGTAGTAGTTTAGGCAGGGATCAAAGAAGGCCACACAGTTTCACCCCCAAAATATTACATTTCCGATTCAGATATGGCTAGAGTAGAATTATATTGCGCTGATGATATTCAGAAATACTACTTGTCAACCAGTAGGTGTCCTACCTACACCAGGGTCTAAATTTCTAGTGTATGAGTGTATGGTGCGAGAGCGAGACTATACTTCAACCACTCAGATGTGCTAATTCATTGTATTACTCGACCATAACGTTTTATTATTCAATAAGTTCCAAAACTTCCAACTGAGTGTGAACTGTGAACGTAACCAAATTAACCCAGGGCAATTTGCATTTGTAAAACTAAGGGCATGGGCCACGTGTTATACATATCTATAACGCGTTGATTATTGTTATTAGGCTAGCTATTATGTATATGAAGCTACTAGAATAAAAATGCTTGTATGGTGGTCTAGCTGTCTGTTGTCTCACTGTTGCCTGTCTGTCTGTAGGCTAGTGTTTTCAATGCAATGCAGTTGTGGAGTGCAGAATGGAATGGGGGAAGGGGGACAGCTGGCTGACTGGCCTGTGTTTTTATAATCCATATAAACCTGAACAATACACCTTAAAAATGCACATTAAAAAAAAACATTTGTTTTATTGCTGCAACTATAGTTTACTCTGTTGATATGGAAAAACATATTGGAGTCGATCCGGTGGTATGAGCGTTCATCTTAATTCATTAATAATCAATGACAGACTTTCCATGTCTAAACATCTCAGGGGAGAGTGAGATTGTGTTGTGGGTGAAACAGGGTGAGGCCTGTTTGTTTCAGGTGCCAGTTGTCATTAGCTTGGCGTCGCTAGAATACACAAATGTGAGCAAATGAAATTGCTTCGACAGATTCGTCAGGTTTCACTTTACATTGAAGGCACTTCGCACTAGACGCTCTTATCTAAAGCGACTCTTACAAGTGCGAAATCAGAGTGTGGGATTAACCATAATCAACAAACGACAGGGTAAATAGTCACATAGGCCTATAAAATAGTACAAAGAGAAAACAATGTAACTTCAAAGAACCTAGGATACCAAACATCAATACCATCTTTCTAAACAACATGGTTTCTAAATAAGATTTTTTTTTCAACATTTGTGTTCAAGCAAAGCAAATCGAAATAACAAAAAGGTGAACAAGTAGGCTACATAGTATGAATAGGCCTACTAGTACTATAAAACAAAAGGTGACAAGAATTAAGGGACACAATGGAGTGCTAGGGATTGAGGTAGGTCTGAAGAGGTGGGGGGCTTTTAAGAAACCCACACAGAACAGATCTGCACCAATATAGCATTTCTTCCAACAGAACTTCTGATTATTTTTTACCAAGTCACCAGGTTCGTGTCTGATCATTATTTCGTCCGATACAGGTTTAGTTTCAGACTATACAAGTTATTACTGTGCGAAATGACGAGAACTGGAGGTGGTAAAACTGCATAGGCTAATGTTCACTGCAGACTAAGCATTTTTGTATGACATAACATAATGCCACATGGCATGATATTAGCAAATATTTTGTGGGAAGTATTGTCAATCGCAATTTAAACAAGAAAGAGTTGCTTTCCTAAAATAATAATGAATAAAGAATTGCTTTATGCATTTTGATATTAACTTTGTGCTCAAATGACCCAAGTTTGTAAAATCCATTCCAAATGCATACTGCAAAAATATATTTATTCTATTTAAATAAGATAAATTAAATGTACCAACAATTAAAATGCAAATATTCAATTTGCATTTTAATTAGGCTAGGATTTCATCTAACAAATGTGTCAGCCAGCCATAAAATATAACATTAAACTGAATAATAGTTGTATAAAGGTACCATGGTGATAATAAACCTATAACTCATTACCTTTTCAACATGTTTATTACCATCATATACATTTTCCCTGAAATAAAAACATGTCACAGATCTCAGAATGATATACAGGGGTTGTTTTTTACATTCGCACTAAAATGCTGCTCTCTGGTGGCAAAATAAGTTATTACCCTCACAATTATACATGTCCATTTACAGTTGCAAGGTCCAAAACATGCATCATGTGACCTACAGGAGGCTACTTTATGCATATACTGCACCTTTTAGAACAGGTGTTAGCTGCAACAAAATTGAATTACCTCAAAACATTAATACAACACTCAATCAAGATAAGTTTCTCCTTTATTTTGTCCGTCAATATTTTACAAGCAAAAGAACATAATAAAGGCCAAATTAAATATAATACATATTATATGGGGGCAAATATTTAAGTACAAGGTTGTCCAAGTGGTCTTTTATCTGGTGTCCACAGCTGTTTGAGAACTGTAAGAGAGAGAGAGAGAGAGAGAGAGAGAGAGAGAGAGAGAATTTCAGTTTGAGTGAGATATTTGTAACACTGAATAATGCTATGTAGTAAACAAAATATCACATTGTAGTAAAATATATTACCTACCTATACTTTGCTATACTTTGTCAATGCCCAATTCTTCAGGGGTGGAGATTCCAAGTTCATCTAGTGTTGGCCGCAGTTCCTGAATCAGGTATGGGTAGATTTCTTTGTGGGGGCCTGACTTGTCCTGAAAAAAGTAACAGTAAATTATATGTATTTTGACTATTTTCTTTTTTACAGTACAGTAGACTGACAGGGAATGAGTAGAGACATGGGGATTGACACGCTGCAGTGCAAACATGGGAGTCTAGCCTGGAAGACGCACGTTTAATCCCGGCATTAAAACTGTTAAAATATGTATTTAGGGTGAATGAATCTCCCGACTGGTACCCGCAGTTTTGACACACTGTCAGACTAGGAACGGCAGACAATCCTGGCATGAATAGCTGATCTACAAGCTCTGGCGGATATTAGATACCTTGCCATCTCCTTTGAAAGGATCAACGACCTATGACTCGCTCAATGACCTATCTTGGATTGTGATATTAAAGAGAAGATAATCTATGCAGTGATTTTGTTGCACCAATAGAGGGGACATTGTTATTGAACCCATTATTTTTAATATTTAACTTTTGGCATCTGTGTAAAACCGCAAATACAAGAGGCTACATTTTTCTGTCGTCTGTGCTGTGACATAACTCCCCCAGTAAAAGACGACACAGGCTCATTTAGTCCAATATTTTTCCTTTATTAAACTCTCAATAAAAGGTCACCTCGCCTCAAATAAAACTATAAGGCACCTCAAAACAAGTTAGGAATACTAATTTAGTACCCACCACTCCTTGGGGTGTTTTTTTTGTCACTGTTACATCCATATACTGCTACACAGTATATGGATGGACATACGTGAAATTTGTCCTCTGCATTAACCATCCTATAACCACCAAGAGCAATGAGCAGCTATTCTACGACTGCAATTAGCCCTTCGCTAAACCCCATCCCAGAAGCGATTGTCCAATGTCAATCCAAATGGCAAGCTTTCGTCACCTCACCTCATGTCAATGTTATTTTGCATGGCTGTGTTGTTGAACACATACACAGTTTAACGTCGGGAAAGTTACACAACTGACCCACCCAGGAAATGTCAATCATTCTAATCACTGTAGTTTTACCGTGCATTACATGAAAACTCCTGTCGAACGTAGTTAAACTTGATTGTTGGATACCGTTTCTCCCTCTAACCTTTCCTCGTATTTCTAGTTTATTTAAATAATGTCATGCACATTTGTCCAGTGCATAGCCTACTGCAGGCCTTGTTGACTAGATTAAGACATTTTGAAGCTCTTGCTACTGAAATGATCGATCATTTATTGGAGAAATCCTGTCATTTAACAAGCATCTCAATGGGTGAGAATGACAGCTTGCCATCGTAGAGTGGAGTGGGTGGGGCTTAGTGAAGGGCTAATTAGGGATTAAGAGTCTTGCTCAGGGACACACATCGGCACATTGCTGGCCTGGCCTGGCATCGAACCTGCATCATCCGCAATCATTACTGTAATTCTAGCCTGGAAACCAGACGAAACCAGAGGGGAAAGAAATCCTTGGAGATTGATCTGGCACTTTGAATTACATTTCCCTCAGTCCAGAGTTGTGGGTGACCAATCAGAGCCCACTATTAAAAGAGAGATTTTTTTGCTGCGACGTCAGTTTGTAACCGCCCCTTAGAAATAAATATTCCACACCAAAGTCCTGGCCATGCCAGGCTACTGTACTTCCTCCAACACTCTTTTAACATTTTATTTTTGGACTGCTCTGGGGCAGTGGTGAAAAAGTTTGTCTGGAGCCCTGGTTTTGACTGATATTTAGTACAAATAAATACATTTGAAGAAGTCAGATTTGATTAAAGTTTCTATTTGAGAACCTAGACAGACAGACAGACGACCGGTGACCTTCTGCTTCTGATTATCAGACGGCCTCTCTACCCACCCATGTATGATGCGTAATAATAAACGGGTACAAAATGAATAACACAGCCATATATCTATAATATGTATAATAACTTCTCTCTCTCTCACCTTGACAGCTTCCAAGATTCGGATAGCACTGGCCAAGTCATCTAGTCTCCGACAAGCTCTAAGTGCTGCCTCAAGAATCTTTGGTTCAGGTACCAGATCATAACCGATCAACGTGTTCATTCCTGAAAGAAGGAACCACAGAAATCAGTTAAACAAATGACAATATCAACATATTTTATCAACCTTTCCCTACTCCACAAATGGCAAAATAAATAAATAAAACACTTTTAAGTTCATATTACCTGATTGTAATATGTAGACTAACTAGTATATATTCTTATTCATACAGACAGTAATTTGACATACGGACCTTTTCTCAGTTCCCAAGCATCAATGTCTGGCTTGCTGAAATAGTTTACCCAACGGGCATCAAACTCTTCATCCGTCTCTTGCTTCTCATGTGAGTAACACCTCAAAGCCATTGGAGCTACAAGATATGAACAAGTCAGTTAAGTTAAGAGGTTTACATTTGTTGAAACGTACTTACAGTGGCACTTAGTGTTAACTAAATAAGAGGTGCAAGCAGTGCACTCTGTAGCATAGGCAAAGTATGGCTGAGCATTGTACTGCATTATTGCAATTTTGCAGCATACATAAGGGGCAGCGGTGGCCGAACGGTTTGCGGAACGGTCTTGATACCGGAAGGTCGCCAGTTCGCATCCCCGGAGCGGCACGTTAAAACTACCACCGCTGAAGTGCCCTTGAGCAAGGCATTGAACCCCTACCATGAAATGTTCTATGAGCAGGGTGTGGCTGTAAACAAGTCCTTGGCTTAGTCCACTTCCCTGGGTAAACAAATAACTTTGCTTTGCTTACATGTGCACCAATAAAAGTAAAGGAAAACACTTCAACAAATCATAATCCTCTCTATCACTCCCGTGCTTTTGGGTTACAGTGTGTTTTACATTAGAGTCTGAATTAAATAAAAACTCATGACAACATAGATGTCACGTGTATATCTTTGGTCCATTGATTATCCTCACATAATCCACAGATCCAAAGTCACAATGCCCAGTTTAATTTAAAGTGACATCTGATGTAGGCTAATCTTAGCTCTGATCCATAGCTCTAATGTATGGACCAGAGCTAAACTAATCTTACAAATAAGGGCTTAAAACTGAAATATAAAAGCTTGCTAGGAGTTAGCCGCAATTTGCAACTCTAGATTTTTTTAAATATTGAGGTGACTCTAGATTTGCAATAACCTCCATTGACTCCCCACTCATCCAATTTGCTTTTGTGATCTGCTTGTATTAAACGACGTTAAACCTTAGCGTTAAACTCACCAAAATTGCAGCTGTAGGTAAAGCTTGAATTATCCTCTTTCAATCTGCCAAGCTTGTTTCATAAAAATCCACCGTAGACAAGTTATGAGCTACTTTCTGTCAAGAAATTCTCTGCCGGTGATTCTTTTTGTAAGTTTTGGCGTTTGGAAGCACCCGTTTTTAATAACGGTTCGCGCTGCTACCTCCTGCATTATGTGCAAATGAGAAACGGGTGACACGCAGGGCCGTTCAGTGACTTCGACGAGTGCTTCCAAACACCAACACCTGCAGAGAATTTCTTGACAGATAGTAGCTCAGTCATAACAATAACATGTCTACGATTGATTTTTATGAAACAAAAATCTTGGCAGATTGAAAGAAGATAAGCTTGGTCTAGAGCAGGGGTCTGCAACCTTCTTAAATGAAGTGCCATGTATGTATTTCCTAGATCGTTAGTGTACCATATCAACATTAATTAATTTTAATGACACCACGTGAAAAACTCCAACATACCTTGCTTGACCACAAATTCTTTCCTCCCTCTAAATATTTTCTCTCACATTGCTATAATGATCATTATACTCAGGGCAAATACAGAGTTCAGTTTTAATGAATGTGGAATGGAGGATGTAATTTACACACAAATGTGGGGGTTTTGACTCTTTAGTTTATTTAAAACCAAAAATACTCTCTCATACCCTTGCCAGTGTGCCAGTGATCACCCTCCTTTGTGCCAATGTTGGCACTGGTGCCCAAGGTTGCCTACCCCTGGTCTAGAGCTGCAATGTTGGCGAGTTTAAAGTACAAGATCGCAAAAGCAAATAGGTGGGGTCGGGGAGTCAATGGATGGTATTGCAACTTTAGATTGCATCCTGTTGGCCCTTCGCCAGTGCCCCGATTAGACCTGATTAATATGCTGTATGATTTGAACACGTACAACTTTATTCAACTATTCTATTGCTCCAATACAAGCTATATTGTTATAACACATACTAGACTAATCTCTAAAGCAAAGGACACGTGGCTCTGCCGCTATAGTCTTGACTCTTGACTAATAATAAACATAGTTTATCTACTACTCTACCTGCTACCTGTAACCTAGCCAGTTAGCCACACACAGGGCCCGGCAAGTGGGTCATGGCAAGGACAGTAGGACACTCGTGAAAAAAAACATCGTAAATTGAACATTGGCTGGTACAGTCAAGCACAGGGACGACACCACCATGCCAAACTATCACCAACACACCCCGGGCAACACTAAATATACCTGTGTAGAACGTATTTAACGTAGTAGCATGATAGCAGCCATCACGTTACTGTTAGCATGCTAACACTAGCATCATTAGCATGAGTCCTGACAGCCTGAGCTCTGATTCGCTTGCACTCACGCCACACGTCAACTTTATTAAATAAATCGGACGACATAGTGAATTAAAAAGCGTTCACTTAGCCCACCTTGACATCCTGGCTGTACACGCGTTAAACCCCGGACGCCGGAGACAGAGAGACGGACGGCAGCTCTGAACATGATGGATGAAAAGTTTAGTCAGCTAAACAACGGGACACGACCCGGCTGCTTGGAGTTGGACTGGAGGAGAGAGGACGGACGCACGACCCAGAGTAATCTAGTGAGAGAGTGGCGACACTCGCGTTGACTCCCATTGTAACAATGGAATGCGGAAGTGCTCTTTCTATCTCAATGGGATAGTTCCAATGTTCCGCGAGATGCAAGCGTGTCGCCACTTGTCTATTCCACTCGGGCACGATCGAGCCGCGGCGCACGTACATGCCGCCCTACTGCGCATGAATGAGTACTACATTTGGCCCATTTGGCATACAGAGGGTATGCGCGTGACTGTGACATCACATTCACATCATCATATACAGTAACATATAACATACCTATAACCAACCTATGATGATGCATCATACCAACCTAAACCACCCCACCCCATATACGCACACGCAAATATGACCTGTCAAGCATGTCATGTAGGAATCGGATTGTATAAGACAATGCAGGAATTCATGCATGATAGGTACTGTACAGTATTTTGTACAGTAAATCAAATCAAATCAAATCAAATCAAATATTAATTCAAGTCAAATGTCTGTCTTTCTTCTTAATATACATTAATTTGACAGCTATGCATGGCCAATGGTCATGTTTAAAACCTTTGACTCTAACACGCGAACAATAAGTTGGCTCTGGCTTTATCCAATTCTCCGATTTTGATTCTGGAAAGTTATACATATCTGGGCATATTTTAATAATAATAATAATAATCAAATTTATTTATAATGCACTTTACATTTGAAGCAAATCTCAAAGTGCTACAGGCAGAAAAATGTAAAATAAAATAAAATAAAATATTTTTCCTATATAATGCCTAATTTGCATATTTAAATGTACAATTTCAGAAAACTTCATGTATACCAATTTTGGGGCTCAGGCTCATGGACTAAATAGGTGACAGATGACAGCTCTCTGCCACCCCCTTGTGTACAATGGTGAAGTTTCACTCACTCTTTAATTATTAATTAAAGGGCAAGACCACTTTATTTTAGGCTTGAGTTAGTTACCTTGCCAATGATGTAACTCCAAAGGTGGACAAGAAATCAAAAATATAATTGTTCCATTGATTAGAAATTGATAATGCAAAATATGCTCCTCGTTGACTTACATTATATGCTGAAACAGCTCTCAAAGTCAGTCTTTTAGTACATAAATGAACACAGTTTATTCAGATGATGATATTATAGAACATCATTAAACCCAGAACAGTTTTTTCTTTGGTCCATTTTTCTTCAGCTTCCTGCTGATTAAACTATTTGAAGATCTGAATCCGGATGCACAGATTCAGTCCGGGTTTTTTCTTCCTAATAAAAATGGCAAAATCAACAGGAAGTGAACATTTTATATATATATATATATATATATATATATATATATATATATATATATATATATATATATATATATAACTGTTACATTACAACTGCATGTTACCAAATTCATTTTAGACACATATACAGAAAAGAATGACTCCTTTTTCCTTCCCTTTAATGTCTGTACGAATTACCCGGGGGTCTGGTGACCGGGTTAAGAAGCGGCCTGGGTTGTTGCTAGAAGGCAAACTATAGGAGTACATGAGTACATTAATGACCAGTGACGGACAATCAAATTTGAAGTCGATAAAGCACAAGACAGCTCCTCGATGATTCTCCTTAGGGCCAAGATCTGGGCCACGGTAGTTCTCTCTTCTCGAAAGCATGTACTGTATCTACTGAAAAGATACACTTATTGTGGGACTTTGTGTGAACTGTTTGTCCATAATGTCCCTTCCCTTGAAAAGGGTTTTAAAGATGTAGTGCTGTGATTTTTCTTGTTTGTATGTGTCTATGGAGTTAACATTACTAGATAGATACTAATAGACCCCCAGGTGTGGCAGGCGTGGTTACGTAGAATATTGAAATATGTCTTCCCTGTGTATTTTTGATTTCTTCCTGAAAGCTGAAAGTCTTTGAGTCAAAATTAAGGCCCAATCGAAATACCAGATACATCACAATATCATCCCCTCCTCCAAAAATAAAACGTTGGTTACAAAAAAATAATGACTGCTTGTTGACACGATAGGCCTATGTTTTGTTTTTTGTTCTGGAGAATTTGTGGTAGGACTGACACTGCTCATATAGAGGATTCCTATTGGTCACCGCTATCGTCTTATATAGCTAAGCACACAGATAACATGAGCTGGCCTGGAATCCATGGTTCAAAGGTCAAGGTCAACATATAATGCAGTTAATCATAATAATAACATGCTCCAGTTCATGTTCATGTTTTCCTGACAGACTTTCATTACTGACCAGCAATAACATTAGATACCATATAAATCTTTATTAAGAAAATGCACAACTATAAAACATTTTTGGCAATTCTCATTTTTGTCAGAAATGATAGAGATAAAGAGAGCGGAATGAGAACCCTGAAACCAAACCAGGGAGGTTGAGATATGTGGCTGACACACAACACCCTGAGCTACTGGGGCACTTATCCCCCTGATTTGGAAGTAGAACCTGCTCACAGAGATATAGCCTAGACCAGGGGTGCCCACACTTTTTTTTACTTGAGAGCCACTTTCAAAATTACCAGCTCAATGAGATCTACACAGAAAAAAAAATGTTGATCCCATTGCTGAAATTTGTTTGTACCCGAGGGGCTTTGGAATAGTTACATGTACAGTAAGACATGAGACAAGCACACTTGGTATGGGAAATAGAGGTACGTTTTGGTAGGGGTTTTTTGTAATGCTACTGACATTTGTGTAAAACAGTTAATCAAGTCACCTTATATTTGTGATATACCTGCACAGCCTTTGTGATCTACTGGTAGATCACGATCTACCTTTTGGGCCGACTGTATTGACCCGACAATGTTTATATCCATGGTGGATCTTAGACCACAATTAAAGCCTAGAGCTATAGTTACTACTTCCAAATTAGAAAAGCATCGAAAAGCCTGACTTTGTATAAATCCTACACATACTGTATGAAAGGTTGTTAACTGTGACTAGACAATGTTACAGAGTAAACCACATGCACATTACAAAACAAGATAGCATACGAAAGCTAAGACAGAAGCAGCATTTTCATGACTGTCAAATGAGTGACAGTATAGCTTGAGAGTTGCCTCTTGTGATTGATTGGCCTAATTATAGAAATTGCATGACAAGGATGTACAGTAAAGGCATGCCAGAGAGAGAGAGAGAGAGATGAGCATAATGAACAGCCTCTCTGGCCAGTGTTTGCATGATCGTTTGAATTGGTAATCATGCAAAATGTAAATCACAACATGAGTCATGAACAAATATCACAAGTGTGTGTGTGTGTGTGTGTGTGTGTGTGTGTGTGTGTGTGTGTGTGTGTGTGTGTGTGTGTGTGTGTGTGTGTGTGCGCGCGTGCATTCGTGCGTGTGCGTGCATACCAGGAGATATGACAAGAAGATGCATTGCATACGTGCATGCTGGCATGTGTCTGGCCGCGTCAGTGTTCATGTGAATGTGTGTCTGTCCATACATATTTTCTCAGCAAGGCCTCGTTGCAATAACTCGCATAATCTCCCTCTCTATCCTGGAGTCCTGAGTGTTGACACTGGTGTCTCCTATCCGCTGATGGAAGTGGCGGATATTATTGTTTGTGTACTTACACAAAGAAGAACCGCGTACACACGTGGTCAGATATCGGGCAAATCCATATGTTCCCATGTTTTTGAAGATCCTTTGAAGTTATAACTGTTAATGATATGAATGAATAACACATTTCATGAGACAAAGCCATGGAAGTGCAATTAAGCAGTGCGGTTTGTGGCACGACATTGTGATGTTTAATCAAATATCATCAATAACAATTCCGGTAACTCCAAGCAACTTTTCTCCACCATAAATAACCTCCTTAAACCTCAATCACCCACCCACAGTGACACCACAGAGGACCAGTGCAACAACATCCTCGATTCATTTAGGTCAAAGGTCAATAACATCCGCTCCGCCCTATCTCACTCATCCACTCCACCTGCCTTGACCACTACCCCACATAGCCCCTCCCCCCCTCCCCCGACCACCTCCCTACAGCCAGGGATCCTCCAGCCTCTCCACTGCTTGGCCAGCACATCACACCATCAGGTCGAGGCCATCATCAACAAGATGAAACCCTCCACGTGCGCCCTCGACCCATTCCCCACAGCTCTGTTAAAAACCCATATAACTGCCATAAGCCCCCTCATTACTACAGCCATCAACCTCTCCCTCCAAGCCGGCCATGTTCCACCTTCCCTAAAGACAGCCATCATCACACCTCTCCTGAAAAAACCCACCCTTGACCCGGACATACTCTCCAACTACAGGCCCATCTCCAACCTGCCCTTCCTCTCCAAGGTACTGGAAAAAGTGGTTGCCGCTCAACTCCAACAACACCTCAAACACAATAACCTCTTCGAGAAATTTCAGTCAGGATTCCGCACAGCCCACAGCACAGAAACAGCACTGGTCAGAGTCACAAATGATCTCCTGATGGCAGCTGACAATGGTTGCCCCTCCCTCCTCATCCTCCTGGACTTATCCGCAGCTTTTGACACAGTCGACCACACCATCCTCCTCAATCGTCTCCACTCCACCATAGGACTCACCGACACTGCACTCAACTGGTTCACCTCCTACCTCACTGACAGAACTGAGCGTGTCTCCCTGGGCGGTGCCCACTCACGGTCACACCCTGTCACCTGTGGCGTGCCCCAAGGTTCCGTCCTTGGCCCCACCCTTTTCACCCTCTATATGCTCCCCCTTGGTCGTGTCATCAGCCAGCATGGCATATCCTACCATTGCTACGCTGATGACACTCAACTCTACCTCAGGACTATCCCACTCCCCTCTGCCCCCCTGTCGTCACCATCTTCACCATCATCCACTTTAACCACCTGCCTTGAGGAGATAAAGGCGTGGATGACCGACAATTTCCTACAACTCAACAGCTCCAAGACAGAGGCCATTATCATCGGCACCCCACACCAGGTCAAATCCTCCCCAATAACCAGCATCACCTTCTCCAGCCAAGACATCCCCCTCTCACCTGTAGTCACCAACCTGGGTGTAAAAATGGACCCCCACCTGACCTTCGACCCCCATATCAAACACCTCTGCAAAACCTCCTTCTTCCACCTCCGAAACATCGCCAGACTCCGCCCCACACTCACCCTCCCTGATGCTGAAAAACTTGTCCACGCCTTTGTCTCCTCAAAGCTCGACTACTGCAATGCACTTCTCACCGGGATCCCTAGCAAGAGCATCCAGAGGCTCCAGTACATTCAAAACAGTGCTGCTAGGATCCTGGTGAGAGTGCGAAAATATGACCACATCACACCCATACTCCACTCCCTTCACTGGCTTCCCGTCTCCTCCAGGATAGAATACAAGGTCTGCCTCCTCACCCACCAATGCATCCACAGCAACGCCCCCCCCTACTTAAAGGAACTCCTTGAACCCCCAGCCTCCACCCGCTCCCTCCGCTCCGGTACATCTAACACTCTCAAACAACCAAGAACCAAACTCCGCACCATGGGGGACCGGGCCTTCTGCTCAGCTGCCCCTCGGCTGTGGAACGCCCTCCCCGACCACCTGAGAGCACCACAGTCCGTGGACGTTTTTAAAAAGGGACTAAAGACTTTCCTTTTTAGTAAGGCATTTGCCCAGTCGGACTCTTAAGCTGCCCTGTTTTTAACTGTTTTAGTCTTATTTTTATTTTACTTTTTTATCTGTAGCACTTTGAGATTTGTTTCAAATATAAAGTGCGTTATAAATAAAATGTATTATTATTATTATTATTAATTTGTAAATCTGTCATACAACAAGTTTACAGTTTACAATTCAGTAAAATATGGTTCCAAAATGCAGCCATAACTATTAACATGGATAATGTTATAACGTTATAAAATAGGGATTGCATTATTTGAATATGTGTGGAGTGTAGGGGACAGGTTGTCACGATGTGTGTCAGGTTGTGGACCCAGATGCAGAACAAGCAGGCAGGCAGGTAAAGTCCAGTATTTATTAGAGCAAAAAACATAACAGCTTACATGACGAGGGAAACAGCAGGACAAAAACAGGCAGGAACACAAAGTAACATCAACTTTGATCTGGCAGTGAGAGAGCAGAATGAGTCCAGTACTTATAGACTACAGGCTGAGTGTAATCAGGCAATTCAGGCTAACGACAGAATGGAGACAGGTGTGTAACAGGGAAAGAGGCGAGACAAGACAGGCAACAACTAGGCAAAACCGGAAACTACTAAGACACACTACAAAATAAGGGTAACTTACACAGTTCACAGTCAGATCATAACAGTACCTCCCCCCAAGGGATGGGTACCAAACATCCCAAAACAAAACATCAAAATACCAAGCAGGGTGGGTGGAGGGGGGTTGGAACGGAGGGACACAGGCACAAAACAAACATAGGGCAGGCAGGGCAAAAACAGCTAAATAACAGATCTACAAGCTCAAAACATGTAGGAGAAAAAAAAAAAAAAAAACACTGGACTGGCCTTATAGGCATGGTAGGACAAAAAAACTGCATGGGCAAGACAACACAAGTCAACACTTGCTGATAGACTTGGGGCAGGGCAAGACAAAAAGGTACACTAACAGTGTTAAGGAATGAACTGGACTCTCTGGGGAACTAAATTCTAACCGATAGGGAGACACACAGACAAACATGCAGGCAGACACGCAGTCAGACAGGCTGACAGACAGATAGACAGACAGACAGACAAAAAGGAAGACAAACCAAGGAACTGACAAGTGACCTGACATATAGGTAGACAGGCAGACAAACAAGTAATTTGACAAAAAGTCAAATAGGTAGAAAAGTCAGACAGAAGGCTAGAGGACCGGGGGGTAGTCTGACAAACAAAAAAACTAGCAGACAGACTAGCAGACACACAGACAGGCAGACATAAAGACAAGAAACTAGGCAGGGCAGGGTAACTAGGGCTAGCAGACTGGGCAAAGTGAGAGCTAGCAACCCTAGTAACAGGGGAACTGACAAATGGAGGAACACCAAAGACAGGGCTAGGCACTGGGTTAACAAGAGGGTTAGGAACAGATTGTGGGTCAGGGAGCTGAAAAACACCCCCGGGGTCCCGCTGCCGTAGTGCAGGCCCTTGACGGGGTCGCACCGCTGCGGGCGGGAGTGCAGAAGGACATGACGGGGCTGCAGGCGGGACTGCAGATGAACGTGACGGGGCTGCAGGCGGGACTGCAGATGGACGTGTCGGGGCTGCAGGCAAGACTGCAGATGGACGTGACGGGGCTGCAGGCGGGACTGCAGATGGACGTGACGGGGCTGCAGGCGGGACTGCAGATGGACGTGACGGGGCTGCAGGCGGGACTGCAGATGGACGTGACGGGGCTGCAGGCGGGACTGCAGATGGACGTGACGGGGCTGCAGGCGGGACTGCAGAGGGACGTGACGGGGCTGCAGGCGGGACTGCAGAATGACGTGACGGGGCTGCAGGCGGGACTGCAGATGGACGTGACGGGGCTGCAGGCGGGACTGCAGAATGACGTGACGGGGCTGCAGGCGGGACTGCAGATGGACGTGACGGGGCTGCAGGCGGGACTGCAGAATGACGTGACGGGGCTGCAGGCGGGACTGCAGATGGACGTGACGGGGCTTCGGAGGAGGCGAGCTGCAGCAGCGGGGCCTCAGAGGCGAGCTGCAGCGGCGGGGCCTTAGTAGCACTGTGCTGCGTCGGCAGTGCCATGGTGTCGCTCTGAGGCGGCGTTGGCCGCGTCTCGGCGTCGCTCGGTGGCGGAGGCCACGTCTTGGCTTCGCTGGGCGGCGCTGGCCGCGTCTCGGCGTTGCTGGGCGGCGGTGGCCGCGCCTCGGCGTTGCTGGGCGGCGGTGGCCGCGTCTCGGCGTCGCTGGGTGCCTGTACACTGGGCAGCCAATTGCACTGGCGGAAGCGACGGCGACCACTCCTCCTCCTTGAAGACCCAAGACAGGCAGGTTCCATTCTCACGAACCCCAGCCGTACCACTGGAGAAGGCTGGTCACAAGCCAACTGAAGGCTAGAAAGCTGGGAATCAGTGGAAACAGGAGTGGCCGGCTCGGGGCCAACAGGTCGAAGATGGTTGCTGGATAGCAAGGATGCTAATATGGAAGTTAACTGTCTGGCCGTTCCATCCACCAATCTTGCGAGATCTGGTCTCTTCTTCATGAAACAAAAAACCTCCTTAAGAGCCATCCTGAGCGCAGTCTCCTGCTGTTTAATACAGGAGGTGTTCTTAACAGCTGAGTCCACATAGCTCTTGATAGCTAGTAGGTCAGCATCAATGTCCTGGAGTTCTGTTGGGTCCATGTTGGCCAGATCAAACTGTCACGATGTGTGTCAGGTTGTGGACCCAGATGCAGAACAAGCAGGCAGGCAGGTAAAGTCCAGTATTTATTAGAGCAAAAAACATAACAGCTTACATGACGAGGGAAACAGCAGGACAAAAACAGGCAGGAACACAAAGTAACATCAACTTTGATCTGGCAGTGAGAGAGCAGAATGAGTCCAGTACTTATAGACTACAGGCTGAGTGTAATCAGGCAATTCAGGCTAACGACAGAATGGAGACAGGTGTGTAACAGGGAAAGAGGCGAGACAAGACAGGCAACAACTAGGCAAAACCGGAAACTACTAAGACACACTACAAAATAAGGGTAACTTACACAGTTCACAGTCAGATCATAACACAGGTAAGGTTAAGATTATACATACATACTGTATACAATATGTGTCACAAACAAGAATTTGACTCACTGGAACGCAAAGATGCTGCCATGAAGTTTTCTGGCAGTTTGGAATCGAGCCTCTTTAGCAGGGGGCTGCTGATGAGCAGATACTGGTGGGGAGTGTGCATGAACTCCAGCTGCTTATCGTACACAGAGAAATGACGTGAGAGGTTGGAAGTGAAATCAAATATAAATGCCATATCAGTTGATACTATTAACACTTGCACAGGCAGATACTTGTAGTCAACTCAGAAGGTAGTCAACATAACACCTATAAATGGCATAAAGGTTTGATACAGTATGTGTATACTGTAGCCCCATGGAGAGCTTACCATTGTAACAAAGCGTGTGCAAGAGGATCTGCCATGTCCACCTGTTTCTTTATTTCTGAATATGAACCCTGGAAAAGGGTTCATATTCCCTTTCTGATTATTTCCACCAGAATTCATGATGTGAGAGACTGTGAATAATGAAGTCAGATCATGACCTGTGACGTCTTCTGGACCAACATGACGCTGTCCAATAAATCCTGCAGCCTATCGAAGCTCTCTGTGACAAGATAAAGATTGAAAAGAAATATAAAAAAATAACTCCACATTGCATGAGACATTTGCAATGAAGTGAAGTGGCAAGAATGCAGATTAGGCCAGTGTGATTACCCTGGGGCTGAAGGCCAGTGTCTTTGGGTCGCATGGATTGACCACGCAGGGGTACGGTTCAAATATGACGGTCTTGCGCGAAGACTGAAGGGCAGCTCTGCACATGGCCACTAGCAAGTCCACTACCTGTAAATCAAGGATCTCTTCATTGCAGTTGCATGGTGTGTGTTTGTGTGTGTGTGTGTGTGTGCGTGCGTGCGTGCGTGCGTGCGTGCGTGCGTGCGTGCGTGCGTGCGTGCGTGCGTGCGTGCGTGCGTGCGTGCGTGCGTGCGTTTGTGTACCTCTGCATCTCTATTTTTGGCATATCATTATAGCTGAACATTTTCAAATATTTTCAAAAAATCTCTGTGACAATACACAACAAGACACGTACGATGAAAACACTAACAGCACAGTACAGTAGCCAAATTACACATGTATATCTACCAAAAAAAGGGACAGTTTCTAGTATAGAATTGATTGAGTAATTCAATTGATTGTTCAGTTACTGTTTGGACTGAAATATGTGTTAAGTTAGCTTACATCCAAGAAGTTGACGCTAATATGCATGTCAACGTCCATGTCATCGATCATCCTGTACTCCCTGCAGCAGTGAAAGAGGAGTGAGAGAAAACATCAATGAGGTGGAGAAAAGAAGCAGAGATATGCCTAATTAATGATCCGTAATATTTAAAAATCACACCTGTGTGAAGTGAGGGGCGCTCTTATCATCGTACATCATCATGCATCATCTCATACCGGCCAATCAGAAAGCCTGTTGCCAGTTGCCACACATCTACGTCATATTTGGTGGACATTTGACCTAATTTCTCCTTTCGTTGTCGATGGCAAATATGAGACGTGTGGGGACAAGATGACAAAATGCACAACGTGTCCCTTCAGTGTGAAAGGACTGCAGGTGAGTGTTTTTGTACCTGACAGCCACTGCAGTGTCTGAGTACAGTGTCCTGGCTGCTGCTATGTCTCTGTCCAGCTGGGCGTGACGACGCAGGTCACTAGTACAGCTCCCCTGGAGCGGCAAATACATACACGTGTTCACTGTTCACCTTCTGCTCTCAACAGCTCGACACCAGAGAGCAGTTCAATCTCAAAGCCTCTCTCACAAATGGCGTGAAACTGTTAAGGCAGTCTGTAGGACACATGCTCAGAAATACATTATAATAATGAGCTAGGCAACACAAGAATTCAGAGTTTGGAAGTATGAGGATTTTACTCGAGTAAAGGAGACAAGACTTACATGACCTGTTCATGTATGGAAACCCCAGTCTGACTCCCAGAGCCCAGCCCCCAACACAGCCTCAAGACTTGAGCCTATCAGTTCAACAAATGGGACAGTAACAGAGTGAGACAAACAGCACGACAGATGAGATAATCTCAGAGGAAATGATTTAGAGGAGATACTCTTTTATAAAGGGGTATTATTAAATGTTTACATCTAAACTTCTACAACAAAACAATCACCAAGAATGGCATTTTTCACATTATTGCCAGGAAAGAGAGATGTGCTGCATATAGGCTTTTGGTGGAAATTCTCTATATTGTGAGAAAGGAGAATTAATACTTTGTGCGGACTTTAAGGCGCTACCACAGGATCAGCCAGATAGCATTCGCCATATGTTACCTACTTACCTCTGGCTTTGCTTCCTCACAAACCTACTGTAATTCCATGACATATAGTAAGGCCTAGGATAATCAGGTCATGTAAATAGAGTGCCAAGAACACAATGAAATGCTTGCTATAAACTAACTAAGATAGAAGTCTATAGCTTCTGTCTAAATTAATGACATGTGAACAAGCAAACAGCATATATCTGGATAACATACTAGCATCTATTTAAATGGAAATGCAAACAATTAAGGAGTGCCAGGAGTTCAACATGTTCTCAATTAATAATTACTTTCTTACTTAAAGGGATAGTTCACATTTTTTAACTTAAGTTGTATGAAATACTTGCCATTAATATAATGGTTGCAACTGTATTAATTGATTGCCCGAGTCCCGTGGTGGGAGTTATGCTCTGGTTTTGTGTTAATGTGATTTGTATTGTTGACCTATTTCTAAAATATTAGCAATACTTTCGTTCAACTTTGACCCCTCTATCACATGGAACTATTCTTTGGGGGTAGTGATATGGACACATATCACATTCCGTGTGATAGAGGGGTAAACGTGAATTATCCATTTAAGCATTCTTGTACATTGCAATGAGTCAAAAGAGAATTATTATATTTATTTACTTGGATTCCATAAAGACACTCCTCTGTGTCACTGTCTTCTTCAGACTGGCTGTCACGCCAGCACTGGCTCTCCATCTCCTGTTAGTCTGTTACAATACACAAGCACGTTATTTGTCAAGTTACATGCAGAGGAATTTAATTATTATCTTTTTTTCAGAGGTTGAGTGTAGAGTGATGCTGACACTGGCACAGAATTCAATGAATAAAACCGCTATCATGGAATGTACTTTCATTATTACTGTAGCTGTAACAAGGACCTTTCACAATATCAGCATCCATTGTAAAAGAAGGATATAAGATTTAATTGGAGTACCAGGGGTTTAATTGACATACAAGACTGACATTCAGTACACTGACACACATTGAGCATGAAACTGTCTGTTCTGTCAATTCCAATTATGGCTGTTATGGGGAAAAAAATAACAGGCTGTGCTAACTGAGACATAACATAAAAAGTATATTTCATAATATTGGCTACATTTCTTGTCATTTCATCTATGAACATTTATTGGACAGCATATTTCTGTGTAAAACACACACAAAACTAACATTTAAGTCTTACCTTTTGTAGAAGAAAATGATCAAATTAGCATGTTGAAACCAGTTAAGGTTACTGCTGCTGTGACCTGGTCCTGGCTGCCAGAATGTGGAGGTGTGGCTGGCTCTGGCTGAAGATCAGTAGCACAGTGAGTGCATGCGTCCTCTAGACACCCAAGTCACACGATTGGCTGATCAGAGATCAGATCAGAGAGGACGCACTGGTGTGAAATAGGGGTATATATTGTAGGTTAGGTGAATGAAGATGAATCAAGATAACCCGTACCGTGGTCACACATTTCCCATTGACAATGTACGATGATAAGAGCGCCCCTCACGTTACACGAATGTGATTTGTATTTATTTATCAGAGATATAGTCAGAACAATGCCCTCGACACTGTTGTGTTGTGATGGACGTAGTGGTCATAGCACTTGTCAAACATTTCCAGCTAAAGCACAGCTATAGTCTCCCTTCCCACTGGGACCATCTGCTATATTATTGAAAACGCAAGGATGTAATGGAAAGACACAGACTATTCTTCTTCTCCGAGTTGACTCTTGACCGCACTCCGAAACCTATTGATCCGTTATGAAGGCAGTTATAAAGGAAAGGATGGTGATATGGAGGATGTTTGATACACATTGATCCCTGGCCTGAAGACTGTCTTGTCTGGTCTGGTGTCTGGTCTGGTCTGGTCTGGTCTGGTCTGGTCTGGTCGTCCGTCCGTCCGTCTGTCCGTCTGTCTGTCTGTACAGCTGTAATGCACATAACAAATTCGACACACACATTCCACACCCCCAGAGGGAGTGCAGTGCCCGGTGTCGAGTTGGTCGGACCCATGGTTGTCCAGAACCACCACAAAAGGCCTCTGTGCCCTTGACAGCCACAGGACTTGCGCGCTCTGCTTGCGCAAGTAATAACGGGGTGGGGCATCCATTTCCAACTTGCATCATTCCAAGTAGGCCAGTGCCCAATGGGCACCGCTGTAATATCTATAAAAGCACCAAGTCTCTGTGCCTACGTACGTAAGTGTGTACGTCTGTAATCCACATAACTCGAGAACCATTTGCCCCACCGACTTCAAATTCGACACACGTGTTCCACACCCCCCACAGGGAGTGCAGTGCCCGGTGTCGAGTCCGTCAGATAGCCGGTTGTCCAGAACCAGCACAAAAGCCTCTGCCCGGACTCTGGACCCGATCACCCCTAATATATTTCCATATATGGAGCTGGCCTGTTCTGACATCAGAATGATTGTTCTGACAACTGCATAGACTCCATATTTGGGCATCCTGACAAAGAACTCCATATATGGGCATAAAAGGGACACAGACATAATGGGTGGGGCATGCATTTCCAACTTGCATCGCTCCAAGTAGGCCAGTGCCCAACTAGCACCGCTCTAGTATCTGACTATCTATAAATGCCACAAATCTCTGCATGTGTGTGTATAGGTCCTTCAAGTATAACGAGTAAGACGCGCGAACGCGGGAAGCGAACGCAGATCGTAAATTGCAATAACAATTAGAATAAATGACAAATCACTCGGGACAGACACACACACCCTTTTGTGCCCATATATGGAGCTGAGTGGACCTGGCCCCTTTTGTGCCCATATATGGAGCTGAGTCATTGCTGATGCAACACACTCCATATTTGGATAGCGGGACAGACACACGGACAGACAGACACACACACACACACACACAGACATGATCTGCTAGGTCTCATAGTAAGTGCTCACTGCATTCGCAAATACACTGAACCAATCACCTTCTCACACTATTGGGTACTGCACTGCCCAAATATGGAGATGACTGACATCATAGACGCCATGGATGACTGACATTACTAGTCTTTAAGTTCTCTGATAACAGGCCAGCGCTATGCTGCCATATTATTTTACAGCCGGAGTTGTTCAACTCTGTGTACACAATACCACACCATGGATGCTGCCCTACATCAGTTCAGACCTATTTCTGGCCTACTAGTGACTCCCCACCACTCAACGCTCCCCGCCCGTCCACAAGACACTTTCCATGCTCAGAAACCCGAAAGGTCGGCCAGCTTTCAAAGCTCAGATCAAAATCCACCGCAGCAGCATAGTTCCCACTTTCAGGATCAGAATTCAGCCCCTGAGGACTCCTGGTTCAGCCAACCCCCACAGGACCCAGGCCACCATCAAATGGGGTCTGGCACAGACTCTTGTCATGGCCAGCCTGATGTAGCTGGGATGTGCGATGTATCTACTACCGGTCCTGTGCCAACCACAGCCCCATGTTCACAGGAGTCGTCTGGTACTCTCACCATGTTCTTCAAAGATGATGATGTACAAAATAAGGAAACATTGGTTGGAGAGGGACGCAAAGCTGTAAATGGTATTCAGGGATCCTCTCAGGTTCACAGCCACCCTCAACCATGTCCACAGGCCCACAGTGGCCACACAGACACTCCTTTGATAGGTAATCCACCCACACCTTACATCAACAATGGTAATTTTGTGTCAGGAAACAGCCAGAAGGCCCTTGAGACCCAGTTTGAGCATGTTGAAAATGGAGAGCGTGTGCCCAACCAGGGAGTGTTTCCTTGCTTACCACACGGTAGCCCTACGGCTGCCTCAGCGCATGTAGTACACCGATATGAGGCAGGGCCTAACCTGGAGTATATCCCAAGACCAATGAGATCTACCAATGTGTCTTCAAGCTGTAGCAATGTGAGCCAAGGGAGTGGAACTGGCCCTCAACAACGGCACCATCTTTCTGAGGATCCAAACCTTTCTTTTGCTGGGGGATATGATCCGATAGGCACTTCATCAGCTGGGAGTGATGTGGCCCCTCGTCCGAGTTACCAGGAACAGATATACCATAGCCAGCCACCAACATTAAGTCCTCCCAAGCCAACTGGTATTATTCAGGCGCCTGCTAACACTTCTTTTGAACCTATATGTTCACATGCTGTTGAAGATGAGGCAAGAATGGTAGCAGATGCAGATTCTATTCCTGACAACCTGGAGCAGCAGCAGCCCTCTGATAACCTAGAAATCATCCATGGTCCAGGACAACCCATACCTGATGCAGATGGAGGTGGGGAGCCTCAGCTGACACCACCTGTTGTTCATTACCACTCCCGACCTTCATCCCATGCTTATGGATCGGATCATCCCTGTGAGAACCCTCACATTACACATTGGGCTCAGAATGACCCATCTACCTTAGGAGTTAGCATCCTTCTAGCCCCAGCTGCTCACAATGTTCCTGACCCCATTCAAGAGCTTACTGTTGAGGTCATCCAAACACAAGAGGATGGCTTTCGGGACCTCCACTCCCAACAGAGAGCCCAATCAACATACCAGCACCACTCAGCGAACCTAAAAGACCCGCCAAAGGTGAGTGAAGGGGAAATTTCCGACTCTCAAGGCAACCGTGGCTATGTATCTCTACTGGGATCAGAGTCACTTCACCAACCTTTTACAATTGCTCAGCCAGTGTCCAATTACAGCACAATTCCCCCCAGCAGCTTTGTTCAACCAGTTAGTCTAAACATGCTTTGGGAGACCACTTCACCTGTGAGACCACTCTTATTTATCCCTGAACCATTGAGCTGCAATTCATCTGCCTCTAGTCAGAGCACAATCAACCTGGTTCAAGAAAACACAGTTGTTAAATCAGAAATAACATATTTTCCGTCTCAGCCTTTGTCTAAGGTCCAGTCAATGGGTAGCCATTCTGCCCTTTCCATCAATTCACAGGCTTCTCCTGTAACTACTCCCATCTTGACTCATAGTCAACCATTAAATTATGAAGTACTTGCTTTCTCAACACACAAATCACAGAACCAAAACCAGGCCTCTGTCCATTTGTCCTATCTGCAAGGGTCATCACAGGCTAGTAATGCACCTGAATTTGACATGCAGGTCACCAAAGATGCTCAACAGGGAGTAGTTAGACTTGAAGGGGAATCCCCTAACGTTAGCCAGCCCACGGCCACTTCTGAAACTGCATGCACCCCATTACCTTTAAACACCCATCAGCTTCCAGCTGATGTTCCTCCGGTTCAAGTCAGTGGAGGACCACCTTCTCCTGGACAGTTTCCCCCTCCAGCACAATGGCCTGCAGTAGGGAATCACTCTACTTCTGCTTACCTTCTTGGGCTTCGGGGGCCAGTGCTTTCACAGCTCATCCAACCAACTCCTTCAGAACATCCTGGACCACCTTCCTCTCCTAGCAGTATTCCTGGTGATATGGAGCAGCCCTCTGGTAACATAGAAGATATCCACAGTCCAGGACAACCCATACCTGCTGCAGATGGAGGTGGGGTGCAACAGCTGACACACCCCGTGAACCACACCCGACCTTCATCCCATGATTATGGGCACCATCGCCCCTGTGAGAACCCTGATAATACACACTGGGCACAGAATGACCAGAACCGGCCCGACCTGAAACCGCAGGAGACCACTTCACCTGTGAGACCACCCTCAAATCAATCAAAACATTCAGCATCAAATTGTGAACTACCTGATTTTTATATACACCAATTACAGAACCAAACAAATTCATCCTGTCTTCAAGGGTCACCACAGGCTAGTAATACACCTGAATTTGACCTGCAAGTCACCACAGATACCCAACAGGGAGTAGTGAGACTTGAACAGGAATCTCCTTGCCAGATCACAACCACTTCAACCCCACAGACACCTGAACCTGCATTCATCCCATCAGCTTCAAACACAAATCGGTTTCCAACTGATCCCCTCAAGGTGCCAGAAATGCATGGTCATGTTCCTCCTGCTCCAGTCAGTGGAGGAACACCTGCTGGCCAGTATCCCCCTCCAGCACAAGGGCCTGCTCAAGAGAATCACTCTACTGCCGCTTACCCTCCTGGCCGTCAGGGGCCGGTGCTTTCACCATGCTTTCACCAACCATCTCCTGCAGAACCCCCTGGGCTGGTACCCCCCTCTGTTGGTAGTCAAGACAGCCAAGCGCGTTGTGCGGATTCAATTCCTGGCAAGCTGGAGCGGGCTGATAACTTCCACGCTCATGGACAACTTATACCTACTGCAACTGGAGGTGGGGTTTCCCAGCTGACCCACCCTGTGGGTCACCACTACCGACCTTCATCCCATGATTATGGATCCCATTGGCCCAGTAAGAGCCCTGACACTACACATTGGTCTCAGAATGACCAATCTAGCTTAGGAGCTAGCATCCTCCAAGCAACAGCTGCTCACCCTGTTCTTGCTCCTGTTCAAGGGCCTGCCACTGATGTCATCCAACCACAAGAGAAAGGTGCTCTGGACCTCTGCTCCCCACAGAGAGTCCACTCAATATCTCAGCATCACTCAGAGATCCTAGAGAACACGCCAAAGGTGAGTCAAGGGGAAACATCTCAAGGCAACCTGGGCCGTGCATCTCTACAGGTCTCTGAGTCACACTACCAACCTGTTCAGATTGCTCCGCCAGTGTCCAATTATTGCGTGATTCCCCCCAGCAGCTTTGTCCAACCATCTAGTCAGAATCACGAGACCACTTCAACTGTAAGACCACCCTTACAGGAGCAGGGTACAAACCAGAAGCCAGGGTTTCTGCAAGTAACATCTAATAACCCATTCTTTATCCCTGGTCCCTGCATCAATTTGTGTGCTTCTAGTCAAAGCCCACTAAACCTGCCTCGAGAAAACAGAGATTGGGTTAAATCAGAAATAACAGTTCTACCACTGTCTCAGCAAGCCCAACGTCCTTTGTCTACGGGCCAGTCAATCGCTGCAGACAGCCACCCTGCCCTTCCCATCAATTCACAATGTCCCCCTTCAACTACTCCCATCTGGAATCATAGTCAACCATCAAAGTGTGAACTGTTTGATTTCTCTATGCACCAATCACAGAACCAAAACCAAGCCTCTGACCATTCGTGTTCTCTTCAGGGGTCATCACAGGCTGGTAATGCACCTGGATTTTACATGCAGGTCACAGAAAAAGCTCAACAGAGAGTAGTGAGACTTGAAGGGGAATCCCCTATTAGCCAGACCACAGCAACGTATTTGATCCCACACGCACCTGAACCTGTATGCACCTCATCTTCAAACACCCGTCAGCTTCCAGTTGATCCACCCAAGGTGAAAGAATGTCCTGCTATGCATGGACACAGTCATGTTCCTCCAGTTTCAGTCGTTGGAGGACCATCTTTTCATGGCCAGTATCCCCCTCCAGCACAAGGGCCAGCTGTAGGGAATCACTCAACTGCTACTTGCCCTCCTGTCATCCAACGCCAAGAAGATGGTCATTTGGACCTCTCCCCACAGAGAGCACAGTCCATATCTCAGCACCACTCAGAGAATCTGCCAAAGGTGAGTGAAGGGGAAATGTCCGACTCACAAGACAATCTGGGCTATGCGTCTGTTGTGATTGATCCACACGTGTCCGATTACAGAGTGATTCCCCCCAGTACCTTTGCTCAACCAGCTAGTCAAAATATGCTTCGGGAGACCACTTCATCTGTGAGACCACCCTCGCAGGGGCAGGACAAAAATACTTCCCAGCCAGAGAAACCACACGTACCGGTAACTTTTCATCAGAGTCCATTATTCATCCCTGGGCCAGAAATAACAGCTCCTCTGCCACTGTCTCAGCCAGCCAGTCCCCCTTTGTATACGAGCCAGTCAATGGGTGGAGACAGCCACTCTGACCTTCCCATCAATTCACAGGCTCCTCCTGCTGCAACTGGTCCTGTCTTGAATCATAGACAACCATCAAATTACGAACTACTTGATTTCTCTGTGCACCAATCACATAACCCAAGCAAAGCCTCTGGCCTTTCATCCTCTCTTCAAGGAACACCACAGGGTAGTAATGCATCTGGGTGTTACCTGCAGGTCACCAAAGATGCTCAACAGGGGTTAGTGAGACTTGATGGGGAATCTAAAGTTAGCCAGACCACACCCACTTCTTTGACCTCACAGGCACCTGAACTAGCATGCACACATCAGCTTCCAGCTGGTCGTCCCAAGGTGCCAGAACCTTCTGCAATGCCTGGACATGGTCATGTTCCTCCTGGCCAGTATCCCCCTCCTGTACAAGGGCCTGCTGTAGAGAATCGCTCTACTGCACATCACCCTCCTGGGCCTCAGGTGCAAGTGCCTCCAAAGGTCATCCTACCAGCGCCTTCAGAATCCCCACCATCCCCTTTGGGACATCAACAGGGGTATGGCCCCACTCCTCCAGTGTCAGGGCTGATGTATAGAGGCTACAATGTAGGCGCCTATGAAGAATACTCAGACAGCAGAGCGCCCTATGCTCCTGACCAGTTCCCACCTCCCCCTGGAGATCATGGGTCACAGCAATCTTATCCTGATGACCCCTATAGAAGACCAGATAATATTAGCCAGACCACAGCCTCTTTGACCTTGCAGTCACCTGAACCTGCATGCATACCATTGACTTCAAACACCCACCAGCTTCCAGCTGATCCCACCAAGGTGCCAGAATCTGCAAAGCATGGCGATGTTTCTCTGGTTCCAGTCAGTGGAGCCCCATCCCCTCCTTACCAATATTGCCTTGAAGCACACAGGCCTGCTTTAGGAAATCACTCTACTTATGATCACCCTCCAGCAGTCATCCAACCACCGCCTTCAGAACCCCTTGGACCAACCTCCCCATTGGGCAGTCAACATGGGTATGCCTATGGAGAAAACTCAGACAGCCGAACCCCCTACCCTCCTGACAAGTGCAAACTTCCACCTGGAGACCATAGGCCACAGCAATATTATCCTGATGACCCATATAGAAGACCAGATCCTTGTTATGGCAGATATCAAGAAGCTCCTAACCCAGTTTACAGAGACCAAAGCTACCAGTACAGAGATCCTCAGTCTGACAATGCCAGCTACAGGGCCATTCAGTATTCAGACAGACCCTTGTCCAGGCAAGGCTATCCTGACTACAACAGTGCTAACCAAAGTGCCTATAAATATTATGCTGATTATTACAGATACAAAGCAGATTCCGCTAATGTCAGCCAGAGCACAGCATTTTTGATCCCACAGATACATGAACATCCATGCACCTCAACAGCTTTAAGCAACCAGCACCTTCCTGCTGGTACCCCCAATGTGCCAGAATCTGCAATGCAAGGACAAGGTCATGTTTCTCAAGTTCCAATCAGTGGAGCCCCACCTCCTCCTGGAGAATATCGCCCTTGGGCACAAGGGCCTGGTTTTGTGAATCATTCTACTGCTGATTACCCTCCAAGGCTTATCCAACCAGCTTCTTCAAAAAACCCTGGACCACACTCCCCATTAAGTGGTCAACAGGGGTATGGACCCAATCCTCTAGCACCAGGGCAGATGAATGGAGACTACAATGCAGGTGCCTATGGAGAATACTCGGACAGCAGAGTGCCACAACCTCCTGTCCAGTTCACAAATCCATCTGTAGACAATAAGTCACAGCAATATTATCCTGGTGACACCTATAGAATATCAGATCCTTGTTATGGTAGATACCAAGAAGAACATAACCCAGCTTACAGAGACCAAAACTACCAGTACAGGGATCCTCATTCTGACCGTCCCAGTTCCAGGGACATTCATTATTCAGACAGACCCTCATTGAGGCAAGGCTATCCTGATACCATTGATGAAAGGTATGCAGATTATTACAGGAAACAATATGAATATGTTGGCTACAATTCTGGAGCATATGATCCTTACTACAAACAATACCAAAATCAGTCCTACAGAGGCAGAGACCCCTACTACAACCAACAGACATGTCCTGACAGGAGCGATGGCTATGATGACCAGTGGAATGATGACGACCATTGGCACGGAGATACATTTGAAGATGAGTTTGACCGGCGCAGTGTCTCCAGTGAACAGTTGACCCACAGTCTGCAATCCCCTCCACCTGTGGACTACTCCTGTAGACAGTACCCAGACCAGACTGATGTTACCCAGATGTACCCCGCCTCTTTAGAGTACACTGCAGAAAGTACCTGGATCCCTGAACAACCGCCTCCTCGTCCACTTACCCCAGAGAAGTTCACCATACCTCATCGTTGTGTACGTTTTGGACCCGGTGGTCATCTTGTACAGGTTCGACCCAATCGTTCCTCTGATAGGCCTGCTCTGGTTGATATCCACAGCTTAGAGACAATGTTGCAGGACACTCCTGATCAGTCAGAATTGCGAGCCTTCCCAGGGCCCCTTGTCAAAGAGGAAACCAACAAGGTAGATGTGATCAAGTTCTCCCAGAATAAAGCTGTGGAATGTTCCCGTAACAATGACCTCTTGGACAAAGACTCTGCTTGCTTGCTTTGGGAATTAATTGTTTTGCTTTGTAGACAGAATGGGGCCATGGTCGGTACAGATATAGCAGATTTGTTGCTGAAGGAGCGTCGATCTGTGTGGTTACCAAGTACGAGTCCAGATGAAGCCAAATTGATTGACTTTAACGATGAACCACTAGCCAAAGCTGAAGGGGAGCCTGGAGCAGGCCCACTATGCCTCCTTTCTGATACCTCTGTGATGGTTCCAGAGAATATGCGAAAGGAAACAGAGCTGTTCACGGAACTTCTACTGTTTGGTCGCAAAAAGAATGCACTGGAGGCAGCTATGAAGGGAGGTCTCTGGGGCCATGCCCTACTGTTGGCCAGTAAGATGGATAACAGAACACACGAATATGTCATGACAAGTTTTGTGAATAGTTTGGCCATCACTGACCCTCTTCAGACAGTATACCATCTAATGTTTGGGCAAATTCCTGCCTCAGCCACTAGCTGTGGAAAGGAGAACTGGGGTGATTGGCGCCCTCACTTGGCCATAGTGTTGTCTAATCTCACACACAACCTCGACCTGGATACCTGCACTATTACCACCATGGGTGACAGTCTAGCCTCAAAGGGACTTATCGATGCCGCCCATTTCTGTTACCTGATTGCTCAAGTGTTTATCAAAAATATTTCCAAGATGGTTCTGATTGGCTACAACCACAGTTTGACCGTCTACCAATTTGCTACCAATGAAGCAATCCAGAGGACTGAGGCCTATGAGTATGCCCAATCACTAAGCTCCCAGCCCTTCTCACTACCCAACTTCCAGGTGTACAAGTTTATCTATGCATGTCGACTGGCTGAAGTGGGGTTGAGTGCCCAGGCCTTCAACTACTGTAAAGTAATCTCTAAGAATGTCCTCATGGAGCCTTCCTGTCACTCACCTGTCTTAATTAGCCAGCTCATTCAGATGTCTGAGAAGCTGCAAGTTTTTGATTTCCAGTTAAAGGAGAAACCAGAAGAGCTGTTCAAAGAGCCAGAGTGGTTGATCCACCTCAGACAACTGGATGACCAAATCAGGAAGGGGGTGATAACCTACAATGCACAAAAAGAAACTCCTACACAGAATGATTGCGGCAACATTAGCTCTGAGCTGGACAAGCCCAGTCCAAATGAGTCTCATACCATGCCACTGGAAATGGATGCTACTGACAACCCTCTGAGGACCTCATTATTACCTGACCCACCAAAACAGGGAGTAATGTCTCCAGCTCCCACTACCATCCTGCGAGATAGGATTGGTCAACCCCCACACAGGTCTTCCACTACTCCCTTCCAGCTTCATGCCCACCAACACCAATCTGGTCTCCCACTTCCACAGATGGGCCAGATGTTGCCTCAAATGTCCCCTCAAATACATCAGTCACATCTTCAGATGAACCAGCCACCACCCCAAATGTCCCCACCACACATGACTCCTTCTGTGCATATGCCAAATTTAGAGAAGCTCTCACCAACTATGAGCTCTTCGGTGGACATTTATGACAAAATGGATTATATGTGTCCTGGAAGTGAAGATAATATGCCCTCCTGCACTACATCCGAGTCCTCCACTGATTCTGGGGGACGAGAGCAGACTAACTCAGCCGCCAGGCATTCTTCGCCGCCACCACCCTCCATCCCTGAGCAGTCCCGTAAAGAGGAGCCCAAAGATATCAAGAATGATTCTCCTAAAAAGGGGTGGCTGCCTGACTGGTTTACAAACATGTTCCCAACAAATGGGAAGAACGAGGCTTACTTGCCAGATGACAAAAATAAATCTATTGTGTGGGATGATAGGAAAAGAAAATGGGTGGACCTGAGTGAGCCTGAGGAAGAGAGCAGGCCTCTTCCACCACCTCCGTCAAGCTTCCCCGAGATGGTTCCTGTGCCTGGTGGACCTGGAGCACAACCGTGTGGTGGGCCTGCTGTCAACAGGTTCTCCAGAAAAGCAGGCACTAAGAGCACATATGTGGACGTGATGAACCCCAGAAGAACTACTAAGCCCGGTGGATTGGCACCTGCTCCCGCTGACCTCTTTGCTCCTCTGGCACCAATGCCCCTGACAGACAATCTGTTTCTGTTTGGTACCACTCCAGATGATCAGCAGCCTGTAGAACGCAGTGTCCCAGAAGGAGGAAACCATGAGCAGCTGCATTTACCAAACCCCAGTGTTGTTCCCTTAGGCTTAGAGTATATACTCTAAGGTTGTTCCCTAAGGTACAACCCAAGGTGCAACCCAACATTGCTACCCTCTGGTTCTGAGGAGGTCATCCAATGACCAGTGCTGGGTTAGATCATCATGGGGCTGGAGGCTATTATTCCTCTTTGTAGGCCCCCTCCCCTATACACCATCTTGACACGCTTTATCCATAAGCAGAGCATTGCAGTTTGAGGACCATGTTATCTCAAACACACAGCATCCCTTAGCTCAGAAAGTGACAAACTCACCAGATCCAATAAACTATAGACCTTTAAAGTCATTGAATTGGCATGCAGGGCAACAATCTGGAGTCTGGACACGTGTTGAAGATCATATTGTCTCCAAGTGTCACAACGCAATGCACTGATTAGTTATTTTCGGAAAGTGACCCCCTCCTACAATGGAGTATACATTAAGCTTTTGATGGTTCAGTCTGTATTCTGAGGCTGAGGACATAGGCTGTCCTCAGCCTATTTTTAATAATTACCAGCTTGGAAAATGATCTCTTCTCTGGGGAGAGAGGTGTCAACATTAGCATTAAGAGCGATGATTGTTGTTATTCAGATGATTGATAGTAGCAAACACTACATGGCTCCAATGCCATGAGTGCTCTCAATGCCTGCCTCCGTGATATTAAAACCCCTTAACCCTAACCCTTAAATGAAGGATAAAACGGAAAGAGTAATCCACTCAAGGTTTGTCTGGCTTAACATAAAAATTATGTAACAGCTTGTGTAATCCATAACAAAATATATTCTCATTTTAACAAGGCCATTTTTAGGAAAATAGCTACCGTGAGACCTTTTTCTAAATCAGAAAAATGCACAAATACAACCTTTTATTACAAGTTGGATAGTCTGTAACTCCCTTTTCAGAATTCAAGGATTTTTATGAAAAGGCCTACTAACTAACCGGGGATCTTATTAGTCCACTTCTGGTGACACAACCCATGTCTTTTAGAATTTTATGTCTGTATAAAGCATTTAATAACCTGCCACTTATAGCCTATACAGTATTACAGACTATACTATAGAACACAGGTCTTCCTCCACCCTTCTCTCAGATGTTCTCAAAGTATTTCATAGTCTATATTCTTATGCCATTGAATTAAACCAATGTTATGGCAATGGATGTTATGTTTTTTTTTCTTTTTTTTTGTAGTTTATTATTTTACTAATTTTATTTCAGCAATCATTGTCTTGTTCTTTTTTAAGGGCACGTTAAGCCCTTATTGGAGGAATTGAACCGAAGATTCACTGCTCAGGGCATTGGGCCTTGATACACTGTGACCATCCATCCATCCATCCATCCATTATAGAGGGTATGCGCATGCTGAATGGCCCATCGAGTGGAAAATCGAGTGGTAAAGCTTAACATTGTTTAATGTTGTTTAATGTAATCAGATAGGACTTTCTGTTTGGATGTATTGGCTGTCAAGGCCAGAAAGTAGTTTTTTGCCACTCAGTAGGCGTTCCTGCATAACTTCCTGGTTTGGTGATGATGTTACGTGCATACCCTCTATTGTGACCAAACATTAATAAATAAACATGTATATATCAGTCGTTTTTGTCATGAATAACAGAATAGAATAGAATAGATCTGGATAGAGCACATTATTATAGAATAGAATATACAGTATCTTCACTCCATGCGGATAAGATAACAGGCAGCTGCCAAGTGCTTTGCACTGCTAACTATACACACGCACAGTCGCACACACTCACAGACAACTGCGAGCTCAACTGCTGTAACAGAGCGGTGTCCAGCTATAGGGATGCTAAACTTAGATGGACTCCCACTGCTCCCAGTGTCCATCGCTGCCCCTATAAGCCTACTGCCATAAGAACAATCTGTACTTTCTGTCCACACTCTCATGATGATTGCGTGTGGGTCATATAAAATGGTACAGGGATCAGACTAAATATGGGCACCGTGCACGTATATCTTTATGGTTTGCAATAGCATTATGGAATTCGTCAGTTTATAGGAATAAACCTGGGTGTGGTTGCTTCAGCATGCAGTTGTCAAATAAAACAACGATTTAAGTCCACAGAAATAACGAATTCAGTTTGTTTTAAATTATTTTTAATTGAATGAATGAAATTGTTTAATGTTGTATAAGTATCAGTGAGATAAATGCATGGAAAGCTGTAAATGTAACAAAAGTATGTATTGGTATTCACAAATTGCCAATAATGATATATATGTTCAGCCCTGGACCAAGCAGTCACTGGACTTAAAGATTTGGGAGTCAGGGGGGGAGTTAAGAGTTCAGGGTATTCTATTCACCCTGTGCCCATAACACAGTACTGTGTAAAATTATAGTAAACAAATACTCCTAAAGATTTAAAACAATAATCATGAGTTCATGACACATTATAAAGCATTTTGTAATGGCATAAATTGTTAAGTAAATGCACGCTAATATTCTTACAACACTGTATGTAAGGGTGTAGGGTGTAGTACTGGGTGTAGGCTAACTCATGCACCGATAGCACTTCAGCTCTGGCTTATCTGGCTTTTTGGTGGGTCTGGGGGAGGGGGTGCCTATTCCTATTGTTGGAGTTTCTACTCTGCAAGGGCCTACACCTCTCATCCCCATATAGGGCTTACTGTACATCCCATGTCATTGTACAGTAATACATTTTACTCATTTTATAATGCTTCATAATCACTGTTAAAAATATGTGTATGCAAGATTATAGAGAATTATGAACTGCTTTATAATGTATTGTGACTATTGTTATACAGTAGTATGAGTATTTCTGAGTGATTGCAACCAAATTATAGTGTTATGAGTAGATAATAATGCATTATAAGTTTATAACGCATCATAGACATGGGATGCATAGCGAGTGCGAATTCAGAATCTCTACAAAAGATGCCGGTGTCAACAGGCAGAGGAGAAAAGGCTGAACTCATGACAGTGTCGGGCATCAAGGCCAATTCAGTGCATTATTTTGAGGGGCAGAACTGAGGGGCCACAGAAGATAACTGAGGAGCACTGCTATGTACCTTCCATTTGGGTATGCGGTGAAACGTTGCTCCATTATCAATTTTAGTCCCTTTATTCTCACCCCATCGATGGTGAGAAGCAGTGGAACAGTTTTTCAACAAACTAAATCCCATTTTTGCTAAATATAGCCTACTGCTGGACGAGCACTAGCAAATAGCAATGTGAGCTACACACCAAATACTTAGAGAAGTGAACTACTATATAGGTAGGCTGTATGTAGGCCATCCTTAGAGGCCATTGCGTCACAGCCAAAATGGCACCGGTAGGCGTGACAGGCAGCCTACCGTGACGTCAGCCTTGCATCTCCTATTACAGATCTGCCATGTTAGCATAGAAAGCTCCCATTAGGCCTATATAGGACAGGTCATTTTAGATTGTATAGGAGATAAATGCATATATTTATTTCAATAAATGCATATATAGCTACTGTAGCCAATTTAAAAGGATGAAGGATAGCAATTCCCCCACTGCAGTAAGACTGAAGAAATGTTTCCATTTCCAATTATTCTTAATGATTTAACCAGGCTAATTTCCACCAATGTATTGATGATGTATAGGACTGTGGTTCCTACATCCTACTAAAAAGTGACAGACGAGTTGACAAGTCTATAGTTCAGTTTCAGGTCATCTCCCACAAGGGGGAGCTGTTGTTGTTGTCTTTAGAAAAGGAGAGGGGCACTGCAGAAGATGACAAATGACAGTACAGTCCATGAAACTGTCAACTTAAGTGAATTGGCAATCTTTGTATCCTGTATTATATGGTTCTACACAACAGAGCATTGCCATTCTTAGATCATAAAGAAGACCTGGAGTCGTTGCGCTGTGTTAAAGTGACTTCTGAGTTCTGACATGCACACAACCAAGCCTGCCTAAACAGTTCTATATGGCACTGACAGAATGGAATGGAATATAAAGGCTATCTTTTCAGATTATTGCTGAATTTACATGGGAGAACATGGAAGGACATAGCCATGTAAATAAATTCTGGACCAAATGACAGAACATATATTGGACCAAATCATGTCTGACAAAAGAAATGTTCTTGCTTGGGGTCCCAGAGTGAAAATCACATCGGGGGCCTAGAAATGAAAAAGCTTGAGAATCACTGTAGACCCAACTTAAGACCCCATCCATCTACACGTATAGGAGTCGAACTTATATAGACGACCAGTTGCTACCCCCTGGTACAGTACAGCATGTTCATAGGCTAGTATGGTCAACACATGTCACAGAACATAAATATGTCATACATGTCATGAATACTTTGGCATGTACCCAATGTAGGACATCACTGCAGTGACTCATTTCTTAAAATATACTTTTTATGATTTAGACTGAGCTTTCAAAGAAAAAGTGTAGCATATATAATTTTTTTCTTTTCTGGGAAATGAAGTATTTTGGAAACTATTGTGTTTTTCAGTATAATTATTTTATAATTTTATTTAATGCCCAGGAAGTCCCAGGAAGCTATAGGCTATAGGTCTATAATATATGTTGCTCTCCACACAATTCTAGCTTTTACCCATATTTTATTTATTTATTTTTAATGTGGGGAAAGTTTCATATTTGATCAATTAGTCATTCAATATAACTCAATATGCTCTTGAAGTGCTATTTAGTGCTATTTAGTAAGCTGTAGCCTACCTATAGTTTAGTCTAACTTGCATGAATAATTGTATGGGCCATACAATTATTCATATAGCCATACAGTATGGCAATAGCCTACTATTGTGTTATTCATAATGAAATGCATGAAAATAACGGGCAACGATCGATCCATTAGTCCAAATAAGTCCATTAGTGTAACCAGAAACTTCAGGGCGCCAAAACAAGTTTGTCTGACTCAGTGTAAGTTTAAGTACCACCGTGCAAAGTTTCACGATTGGTCAATGACAGAGACGTTTCACAACATGTACTGTATCATTGCCCCAATAGTTTGTTCATACCAACTAGTTCTGTGTTTTTCTATGATGGGAATTAGGAAATTGAACGATGTCCGTGGTATTACGTAAGCCAATGTGAATTCCCCGCCCAAAGAAACCATGAATTCAACTCACTGTACAAACAGCCAATGTAGTCGTGATTGATGAGGAGACGTCCTACTTTCCTCTCGTCGGATGGATACTCAAAGAACACACCCCAAAGTAGTTCCGGTTGATTCTGAGGGGTTAACTTGGTGCCGTGCGAACTGCCGGGCTCATTGGTCCCTGCAAAGTTCACCTGGTAAGTGACTAGTCTACTATAACTTCCTAGTACCATCTTCTAGTGAAGATGGAGAAATGTGATTTCTTTGAATTGCCTGAGTTTGACCAGTTTTGAGGGGTTGTGCAGATATTATAGGCTATTTTTTGACGTTTGCATTATTTGCACTGGGCTTGTATAGGCTACTATAACTAACTCAACTGAAGGAAATGTATAATTGTTTCAATATATCTAAAGTTTAAGATAAAACAGCAATTTGGGCTATTGTCTGGAATAGTACATTTTTAGGTCTATAGACATTTTGGTGGAGGTAGATGGTAACTTTATTTTCCATGACAGAACAGAGAAATTGTGTTTTTTAAGTTATTGTGATAATGAAATACCCCCTCCCTCTGTACAAAAAGCATATAGCCTTTTCTGTATTCTCTTATGATGTAGCACGTATGTATGTTTAAGTTTGATAACATATCTATGTGATTATGGTGTAGAGTAGACTACTGTACATGAACCAAGGAAATTGGGTTTTAGAACATTTTTTATTTTTAAAACATATTCATTTTATTTCTTGTTTTAATCCATGAAGTCTATATAGTGCTCATGTCAATATCACTTAGATGTGTTACTTTACTTTGGTAAACCTGTGCATACTGCAGACTCCAAAAATTCTCTCAACTGCATGTGTTCTTTAAGAGGAATGTTCTTCGGCACGGATAGTCTCACAGTAGGCTACATACATGCCATAGCTTTCTATATAAAGTGCATTACAGGCACGCACACACACACACACACACACACACACACACACACACACACACACACACAGTCACACACACACACACCTTGCATACCACTATAGGTGGAAGCTACTAGCACCTGCTATTTTATAATAGCCCATTCATACGTACAGCTGTCCTGTACTGCACACAGTGACAGAATTCCCAATCACCTGTAAAATGAATGAATTGGCAATATAACCCAGGCAGTTCTCAGGTCTTCCTTTGAGTTCTGTGGTTATTTGTTTACGTGAGTCACATTTTTATCCTGTCAAATTGCGTCGGGTTCCTCGTGCACTGCCTGAACTCCTGGCGATATGTGGGAGTGTGCCGTACTGTACGTGTGCAGTCATGCAGGCTCATATGTTGTCTGTGTTGGTTTGCACACTGTTTGGTCAGCTTGCACAGCTTCAGTCTGGCAGCTAGTGGGCTTAGAATTAACTCCGTCATCCAACTGGGAGGTCACATTTTATTACGAGCAATAATATTGAGTAAATGACTCGACTCGACCGTTGCATCCATCCATGCTGTGGTTGGTTCCTATAATTTATGTTGTTTCATCTTCATGCGTTGTCATCTTAGTGAGATATTGTTGTTCTGCTCTAAGTATTCATGAGCCTATATAGTTTTCATCCAAAAATAACGTATTCATAAACAATGACTTATCTTAGGTGAGCTATGCTGTCGTGCAACAACATAAATTACAGTACTGTACTGTACTGTACTGTACTGTACTGTACTGTACTGTACTGTACTGTACTGTACTGTACTGTACTGTACTGTATATAACTCAGTGGTTCCCAAAGTGGGTCCTTGAGGGAGTTCTAGGAGGTCCCCAGCTAAATGATAGTTTGGAACCAATGGACCCTCATGGGTCTGTAACTCAGAGAGTGTACGAATGGTTCCATTTTTACGCTCTTTTAAATTAACTTTGATTTTACAATATAAATTGGGGTCCCAGAGATAGAAATGCCATTACATGGGGAGTCCGTAGACTAATGCAGGTCAAACCGGGGGCCCTTGAAATGAAAATGGTTGAAAATCACTGTTAGAGCCGCAAAAATCTTCTCTTATGGGGTCCCTGGCATTATGTTTTCAAATGGGGGGTCAACGCGGGATAATTAGTGTCAATTTGGGGGTCCTTGACCTGAAAAGGTTTGGGAACCACTGTCTTAACTGATCACCTCACTGTCTTCCTCAGGACTTCCTCAGCCACTAATCCAGTCATGTCGAAGCCAAAGGATATGGGTTCTTCCATCATTCAGACCCAGCAGCTGCATGCTGCCATGGCTGACACCCACCTGGAGCACATGTGCCTGCTGGACATCGACTCTGAGCCCGCCGTGTCTCGTAACACTGGCATCATCTGCACAATCGGTTCGACATATTTCCCAATGGCATATTATCTTCTGTATCTCTCATATTGTATTGACATTTGACATTGCACAGTTGGTTTGGTTAGACAATATTCCCCAATACCATTCTTTTTGTATCTCATGTTGTGTTGACATTAATGAAAGAGATTATTCTGAATAGGTCTTTCGACAGCCTCCACATTCCGTTTTAGTCCGTGTCTGTGGCTGGCCCCTGTAAGCTCTCCTTACATACGTTCTGCCATCTCCACGCAGGACCTGCCTCCCGTTCTGTGGACATGGCCAAGGAAATGATCAAGTCTGGGATGAACATTGCAAGAATGAACTTCTCTCATGGCACACATGAGGTCAGTTTGGGATGTTGCACCATAGCCACCGACAACATCTTAGTTTCATTTTAAATTAAGTTTCCCAAATAGGTGTCTGACCAAAGACAACATACAGTTTGCATCTGCTTCATTCATGTTGAGCTGCAACAGTTGCTGTGACATTATACTCATCCCCTAGTCAGTAGGCTGTAAGGTGATACCTAGACTCATACTTGTGCCTCCCATGTCTTCTCAGTGTTATCAGCAGCTCACCACCAACTGCAAAAGACCAAATGTACATATTAGATTTCTGACCTTTTGCCTTTAAAAGTCACGGACAACTTTTCTCAGCTGGTGGCCCCTTAACTGCTTTCAACCCGTCGGCCCTATTTTGGGCATGTCACTCATTATATGTGAAAATGGTCATAATATATATAGCGAAAATAGCCGATCTACAGTCTCACAGTGCATCACATTGTGAGCTTGGGCTTAAGTGGTTAAGGGCCAAAAAGATCTACAAATATGGATATAACCAGCTGGAGCATGCCTATCCAGCGTTCAAAGTGTCACAACAGTGGCCATGTATTTGTGTGCTCACTGAGTTACTGTACCATGTCATTGAAGTTGTTATGGACACCATTTTTGACCGCTATGCTGGCAACACTAGCAAGGAAGGAATTAAGAAAGCCAGTCTTTGAAACTCTAACACTAACAAGTCCAGGATAAGGTTATACACACACAGAACAGATGAAAGTTGACCAAATAATTTTACTTTTTTTTGTATTAATAAAACTATAAATAGTAAATACAGTGACTTAAGAGATTTGTTGTAAGAAGGGGGTAGAGCAGACATTTGACCTGTGTCTCTTTGGTGTCGGTTGTCAGTACAACTAAAAATAGCTCTTCTCTTATGCCAGTCTCTCAGCAACAGTGTGACTGGAAGGTATTCACAGGGACGAGGCATAGGTCACTGCATGGCTAAAGAAGAGTAGATTTGTCCTTTTGTCATTCCTGTATTTCCTTCTGCCATTTTCGGATTCATTTATTTTTCGTATTTTTTTTTTTTAAGATTGCATGTGACCTGTCAAAGGCTGTCATTCTCCACTCTGACCAGTTGTACAGTATATGCAACTGCATAATAATAATAATAATAATAATACACGCACCTAAGCTTAAGTATAAATCATAGCTGGAAGCAATGGTACGGTACATATTTAATCTGGGGAAAAACAACTAGTCATAAGCAGCTTAATAGGTCAAAAGAATGTGACACCTGATATGGTGAGTGTGTCCCGCTCGTCGTCATGTGCCAACTGCCAATGTGTCGCTTGCGATTCCATAGCCATACTAGTTATGCAATAGGCACTGTACTGTTCAACGTGAGCGTGTGTGGCCAAGCCTGTCTGCTTACTACGACTGTTACCAACTTAATTCTTTGTGGGTGCCGGCTTAAAAAGATTGATCACATTGAAGAGGTGGAATTCGCACACAGAAAAAAATGGTAGAGACTGACCACATTTCGATTCGATCCAGTGTGGATCTTCTTCGGGTCAGGGAATGTTAAAACTGATCGAAACGATCAATTTGTTTCAAATAAAGAAGTGTCTGCCATGTTTCGGTGTGAGGGTTCTACCTCTTCGACCAATTTAATGTTTCACAATTATTCCTCTCGTTAGCTTGACACCACCATATACTGTGCTGTTATACATTTTTCATGCGGTATCGTACATATTTTAGCATGCAATTATGGCATCTGTATATTGTATACCATACAGAAAGGATGAATGAAATCCACTTGGATTATTGTGTGCATTGAGTTATAGTAAGGTATGTTATATAATTGACTGTATGTCATATACTGTAAGCCATTTTAAATGGATAGTTTGATGCATAGAATGCATTGCATGAAATGTATACACATACACCTATAATACCTATACACCTTTAAGAAAATCACCAAATTCATGTACAGTAAATTCAAGGAACTGACTTAATTTATAAGATTGTTCTAAAGGCTTTTTTAACTGTAATATGCCACCCCATACAGTACCATGCCGAGACCATCGCCAACGTCCGTGCAGCTACCGAGAGCTTTGGACCTGGAACCATCGAGTACAGACCCGTGGCCATCGCTCTGGACACCAAAGGACCTGAAATCAGGACTGGACTCATTAAGGGCGTGAGTATACTTTACAAACGGCAATTGTTTAGGTTCCAAACATGTACAAATTGTGCATCCCTCCCATAGCCTCACTCCTGTGATTATTATAGCTCTACTACCTTTTCCCTGCGTTTCTGCAGGAGTGGAATATTTGATGCTGAGCTTAAATGCGTAGATGTTTGTTTACTTCTTGATGTTTGGTGTTTTCTGCCGTTCCTGCTCAGAGTGGCACCGCTGAGGTGGAGCTGAAGAAAGGCGCGATGATCAAGATCACCACAGACGACAAGTTCAAGGACAACTGTGACGAGACCACCCTGTGGCTCGACTACAAGAACATCGTCAAGGTCGTACAGGCGGGATTCCACATCTACATCGACGACGGTCTCATGTCCCTCATGGTTAAGGAAATCGGTAAGGTCACAAACAAGCAGTCGCTGGTTTTTAAACCCATTGTTCTTTGTTATTATTGCCTCTCTGAGCAACTTCATCCTCCTGCATCCACAGGTGCCGACTTCCTGATGTGCGAGATTGAGAACGCCGGCACGCTGGGCAGCAAGAAGGGCGTCAACCTGCCCGGAGCCGCTGTGGACCTCCCCGCTGTGTCGGAGAAGGACATTCAGGACTTGCAGTTCGGCGTGGAACAGGGAGTCGACATGGTGTTCGCCTCCTTCATCCGTAAAGCCGCCGACGTCCTGGCCGTCAGGAAGGTGCTGGGAGAGAAGGGCAAGGACATCAAGATCATCAGCAAAATCGAGAACCACGAGGGTGTGCGCAGGTGGGTTCAAGATCATATAAGACAACCCAAAACGCCATACATCTTCCCCAGTTAGCTATAGTTAGCAACATTTCTGCAGAATACCTTTTGTTTCATGATACCGTTGCGGTGCAGATTCGATGAGATTCTGGAGGCCAGTGACGGTATCATGGTAGCCCGTGGTGACCTGGGTATCGAGATCCCCACACAGAAGGTCTTCATCGCCCAGAAGATGATGACCGGCCGCTGCACCAGAATCGGCAAGCCCATCACCTGTGCCACACAGGTCAGTCACATTATCAACGTGTAGATTGATGCTAGTTATCAAGATGCATGTTGTTGACTTGCTCACAGTTGCTATGTATTTATATAGATGTATGCTGCGTAATTGTACACAGATGTCAAGTTTGTTCTGTAGATACTGTGTTATTTAGATAGATGGTAGGTTTGAGGTCTACCTGCTGTCCTAGTTACTTTGTAGCACTTCTCAGTGCTATTTACTTGACTGCTTACCCTGTTGTTAGTTGATTAGGGTCCGTGCTGTCAAGTCACTCTGGATAGTTCTGAGCCTGCTAAACTCAGAGCGTGGCGCTGTGAGCATAGCAGTAATCTCTCATGTCTTTTTCTCCATCAGATGCTGGAGAGCATGATCAAGAAGCCCCGCCCTACTCGCGCAGAGGCCAGCGACGTGGCCAATGCCGTGCTTGATGGCAACGACTGCATCATGCTGAGTGGAGAGACCGCCAAGGGAGACTACCCTCTGGAGGCCGTCCGCACTCAACATATGGTGAGAGGGCATATGTGCACTAGTGCCTTCGGCGACTAAAACGACGAAAACTAATTAGAAATGAAGCTATGATGACTAAATATCTTGACAAATTCGTCCACAACTTGTTATTGGAGGGACTAGTGAAGAAGAGATCCAGTTTTTAACGTGCAACCAAGTGTAACCAAGTGCAGCCAAGTGTAAAATCAGGATATCAAGGCTTACCAAAATACATTTTAGTCAACAAAGCACAGCCTGCACACAGTGCACAGCCTCTGCGCACTCCTGTCTCTATCCCATACCTGCTACTAAACTGAGCGACTGCTCAAGTCTGTTTGGATTTAACTGTTAACTGATAAAGATAGTGTGATAACTTTGATCTTTGACCACCCCCCGGCACAACCAATATCTAAACTAAAATCTTAACTGGAAAAAGTATAACCACCGGCCATCTCCAGGCCAAACTAAAATAACAATGAACTGAAAAGAAAGGCTCTCTAGCCTAAATGATGAACAATGTGGGGTTTGGCGCTGTTGCTGGGTCTGTGTATGGGTTGGTAATAGACTGGCTGGATATTATATCAGTAGGGCTACGGCTGGTGTAAATTGGGGAACCTGCTGCAGATGAGAGAGGAGAGACAGTGGGGGTTAGTTATGCATAGCACAGTAATTGAATGAGTGAATTGGTGAGTGTGCGAGTGATGTCATGGCCACCACACGCAACACCATTGTTAAATATGACTTCATGGCCAGCGCAAAAGTTGTATGCCAGTGCAAGATCCATGATCATGTGATGATGTATACACTGCATGTACTTCTGAACGTTTAAAGTCAGTTGTACGAGGTAATAAAAAGCCTGACAACTCTCCCGTCTGTCTGCGCATGCTCAGATCGCTCGCGAGGCAGAGGCAGCCATGTTCCACAGACAGATGTTTGAGGAGCTTCGCCGTACCTCCCACCTGACCCGTGACCCCACCGAGTCTGTCGCCATCGGTGCTGTGGAGGCTTCCTTCAAATGCTGCGCTAGCGCCATCGTCGTCCTCACTAAGTCTGGCAGGTAGGAAGCGAAGCGATAACCGCCTCCCACACTATTTACATCCACATTACCGGTAATTATTATTAAACAATATAAACCATGAAAAGTTGAATCACACAATTCAATGCTGCCAGATAACATCAGTCAGTCTTTCTGACATGAAAAAATATATATAAATAACACTCGTGTGAAGTGGGGGCACTCTTATTGTCATACATCATCATACATCACAGTCCGTGCAAACACACAAAGTTGGGCATAAGAGGGGCTAGCGCCCCTCAAAAAGAATATCAATATATTGCGATATTTGAGCGAATCGATTTTTTTTTTACCATTCCTACTTCTTCTCATTATCACTTTTACGATGAATTGAATAACCGAGAAGCGTGTCTTTTTATTATATTTTGTCATTTTTTAACAGATCAACGTGAACAAATCATAATTCATTGTTTTTTATAATAAACTATATCTATTAGTCTGATTAACTACTAGTTATATTGCCATACAACAGTGTCATTTAAAAACAGCCGATCTACTGATTATTTATTTTATAATCAATTAAATTGATTATTTTCATTAGCTGTTACACCCCCTAGAAGACAGAACGCTGTCTGTCTCATGTGACCAGCATCTACTCTTAACTGCAGTCACAACCTCTGGTCCATTCCTGACCTTTTCCATAATGAACCCTGACTTTTCACGAGTTAATTTTATCTCCTGCTTCATCCCCTCTTTCTGGGCATACGATAGAGTGAGGCCATGGATTTGGTACCAGAGGCGTATCTACAATAAGGCGAGGGCTCAGGGCAGGCGTCCGCCTGTCCAAATCCATTTCTGGCCTGGCCAAAATCCATACAATGAGAAAAAAAAGAGGACAAAAACAAAAACACAATGAGAACTATTAGTGGACAGCTGATTGGCCGTCGCGGTAGAGCACGACCCTCAGTCACCCATTGGAATGTAAATGAATGCCTTTCAGCCTTTGTGTCCTACTCGTCTGGCAGGTATATCTCTTTGAAAACCTTTAGTGCTACGATTGTGCGCAGGGAGACGACTATTAACACATCTTGCCTGTCCAAAATGTAATTCTTCCCTGCCCAAAATGTAATTCCTGGAAACGCCACTGTTTAGTACATACTGTAGCTTTGAATTGAATCACAAATCACACACACACACACACACACACACACACACACACACACACACACACACACACACACACACACACACACCTAGCTATCCATCTAGCTATCTCTAATATACAAATTGTCTCTGCAGGTCAGCTCACATGCTGTCCAGGTACAGACCTCGTGCTCCCATCATTGCCGTGACCCGCTGTGGTATGACCGCCCGCCAGTGCCACTTGTACCGCGGCATCTACCCAGTGATGTACAGCAAGCCCGCCAACGACGTCTGGGCAGAGGACGTTGACCTGCGTGTCAACTTTGCCATGGAAATGGGTGAGTAATCAATCAATCCCGCCAGTCGTTTATGGGTTTAATGCAGTGGTTTTCAACACTTTTCATGTCAAAAGGCCCATTATTTGTTCGGCATTTGAGCCATTAGCCTCTTGGACCCTGAATTAAAGAATATTTTGTTGTCGTTGGATAAGATTTTGTCCACAATTCCATGCTCTATTGATGTGGTAGGCTACCATAGGAGAGATAAAAGGCAAACGGTAAATTTAAGAATGCAGAAGTTTAACATGAATTTTACTCCTGAGAGCGTAAAATGAAACCAAATGGAAGAGTTAAACATCTATGTGAACCGGACCCTATCTATATGAACCCCTCCAGTCCTTTCCCCCTTTTTAGACAAAACAAAACCGTTGACTTCTTGTACGTCTCAATAATCGTTTCGATATCACCTTTGTTTGGCTCTGTCTCTTATTAATACCCTTTTCCTTGTCATCCACAGGCAAGCACCGCAAGTTCTTCAAGTCCGGTGATGTGGTCATTGTCGTGACCGGCTGGCGCCCAGGCTCCGGTTACACCAACACCATGCGCGTCGTGCTCGTACCTTAAACAACATCAAGGGACATTAGTAACCAAGCCCCCCCCCCCTTCTCCCCCCTTCCCCTCTCCTGCAATCCCCCCATACACACCAACCTCCCAACCACCCTGAGTTAGAGATCTATGGCATCTCGACTTTAAGTAAGGCCACATAATGAAAGGACTTTGCACCCTCTACACTCTACTGTATTCCCTGTGCCCAGGTGCTCCATCCAGAGGCATTGGTTTGACAAAAAGCCTTTCTTTATGCTTTATTCTCTTATTATTTGCACGTCGCTCTTCTTTATAAGAAAGGAGTCAGACGAGCACGTTCCAGTAACATATTTTGTCAGTGTTTTTAATTGTCTGTTCATTTGTGGTTTGAATAATAAGTGCAGCTCTGCATTGTTATCGACTTCTCTGAGACAGACGGCCATCAGGCTGACATGAAAAGTGTGGTATCTGGGTTGTGACGTGATCTGGTATGACTTTAATACTGCCATTAAACTGAACACCTGAGTCAACCGAGTGTTAGTTTTCTCTCTTATTCACAGTTGCACTACACAAGTTGTTCTACGAGGATTAATTTAGTATTTCCTGCATTGGTCTGGTATTTATATACGGCCTTTTTCCTAAGCACTTCGAAATGTGCAAGGCATTATATTAACACACATGCCTAGTTTGACCACTTTCAATCTGGCCTGCCAAAGCAAAGCAAAGTTACTATGTTTACCCATGGTAACTGGACTAAGCTCAAGAACTTGTTTACAGCCAGGCCCTGCTCATAGAACATTTCATGGTAGGGGTTCAATGCCTTGCTCAAGGGCACTTCAGCTGTGGTAATTTTAACGTGTCAGTCCTGGGATACGAACTAGCAACCTTCCGATATCAAGACCGCTCCGCAAACCGTTCGGCCACCGCTGCCCCACCGCTGCCTATTTTGGATATGTCACTATTGTCAAAGAATTGTTAAGTAGAAATGTTAAGTAGTGAAAATAGCCAATCCCACGTGCCAATAATGCAGGTGGGAAGAGGGATAAGATATATCTCTTCTGTGTCTCTTTACTCGACCCTCCAGACCTATGATCCATATAAGGCAGAAGAACTGTTCAAATATTTGCCCATGCCCATACAGTGCATAATTTACAACACTATGCGATATTACTCTCCATCGCTATGTGTGGAGCATTGTATCCACACTTGAAACTAGTTTAATAGTCTATATAAAAGAAGAAGATTCATAAAACAAAATGCAAATCAAGCTGTTACAAGAACAGCTGGAAAATATTTAGCACTCCACTCAAAAAAAAGGATGCCTGCTCATCAGTACCCCCTTCTGTTAGATTGAACACACTACACCAGTGGTTGCCAAACCTTTTAGCCCATGACCCAAAAGAGAAATTTGATGGCCCAGGACCCAAACTATAGTGAAAATAGCAGATGTATGTATTAGCTATTGTCACTACTACTAAAACATTGATTTTCTAATTTATGTAATTTCTTAGATTTTTCTTTTTCTTCATGAAATTACTGAAAATAATAATTTAAATTGTTTTTTAATTCGTGAAAAATATTGGATTTGGGGTTATATTCTTTTGAATAATAATAAAAAACTAAATGTAGGAAACACAACAAAATAAAGGGACCCATGGACCCATACACATGTGTCCGCAACCCACAAATGGATCCCGACCCAGTGTTTGGGAACCAGTGGCATTATACCATCTGGTGGCAAACAGATGGATACTGATATCAAGGCTCTGTGGCCATTAGCTAATATCATTGAGAAAACTGTGTGTCCATAGCATGAGACTGAGGAAATCATTTCTCACGTGTTGGCCTGGCCCAGCAGCTCAATGTATTGTTAAATCAACAGTCAAGATTCCACTGTCTGTGGCTTGGGCTGCTGGCGTAGCCGTCTGGGCACCTGTGCCCATCTCGCATCCTGTCTGATTACTGTTCATCTATCAATAAAGGTAAAAAGATATCTTTAAATAATTCAAAAATATATAATCTGTCTGTGCATGTATATTTCCTCACACAACCAATATTTACTTGCATGCAGAGGGCAAATAAACGTAATTTTGTGGAGAATACACATAAAAACATAACGTCACACAATAATCCTAACTATTTTGTATGGTAGCACTACTAGACAACGCTAGTGTTTTGCAGTTACAAATTATTCATAATCCGGCTTAAAGCGCTGCAACTTCCATAGTTTTATCCGATTGCCCTCACGCCTTCTTAAAAACAAGTCAGGCTAAATGACCATATGTGTTTTTTTTATTGCATTTAATTCAATAGCTAAAATAAAATATGCCTAACATACATTGATGATGGAATCTGTAAAACTGTTGGTTAAAAAGGTAGAATAATGCAAAAACGAAGATAGCTAGATAGATATGAATGAGGCCCCACCCCCAACACTTAACCTCAACCTTGAGTAGGAGGATACACTCAAGGTAATACAATATTAAATCTGTGTCTTTGTGGCAGTGATGTGCGCACGCATGCACGTGCACACACTCACACGCACGAGCACACACACATACTTGTTAGTTTGTTCATTTGTGTGTGTGCGTGTGTGGGTGGCATGGGGAGACGCAGGGCGCATGGGGAGAGGCGTTGGGGGAGAATAGTAATGAGGGATTGATCCAGCCCACTGTGGCAGTGACTGGCTAGTTGATGTTGATGTTATCTCCATTTCCCCGTAGGGTCAGAGTCAGACAGTCAGACTATGGGGCAGGAAAAGCCTCAGTGGCTCTGGGCCTCGAGCTAGCCGTAACTAGGCAACTGGAGCCTCGGGCATCAGACCCTCCGAGATGTGTGACCCTCACAGCTAGTTGAGAGGCGCAGAAAGTAGGTGTGACCTAAATAGATGGAATTATAAACACAAGAAGCAGGATTTAAGATCCCTACAGGTCTGGTTCAGTGAACAAAAAAGAACCAAAACAAACAAACAAACAAACAAAAAACAGAAAGCTATCAGTCCATAACTGCTTCCTTATTCCGTATTGGTTCAGCATAGCATCGCAAGCAGCAGTTGTTCAACAGAAGTCAAATTGTATGATCAATACAATGAAAGAGGTATAATATGCAGCAATAATACTTGACATTCTTTCCAAGTAACCACTTTGTTAGCCCTTTGATTGGTGCAAAAACATTCAGATCAAGCTTAGTGCATCGCTGGCTTCAGGATGTTTGATTATCCACATTCGCTGTTTACCCAGCTTGAAATCTGTACTATTTACAGACAACAAGTCATTTCACTTGTGCACGTTCGCTGCTGAAGAGGAACAAGTGCTTCAATTCACAGTACCAATTTGTGCACCCATGAAAACAAACACAAGAAAACAAACCACAAAACCACAGATTATTGCATAAGGGTGCTAATGGCGCGCGCACACACAACCTTAGCTCGGGGTATTACAGTATGTGTGCACCTTCATTGTTCTGTTCAACAAAATGTGTTGCCATTAATTGTGCCGGTCTCCAAATCCCAGAGCTGCTTTGGAGGACAAGATGGGACTGTGTGCATACAGCCTCTCTAGCAACAACCAGCTCCTGTTCAGATTAGTTTCACTGCCCAACAGTTACGTAATTATTGGAATCCATGTTGTTCTGTGGTCTTTCTGTCTGGTACATTCACACCAGACACAGCAGTGGTTTTCAGGCCAGTGGTCCGGGGACCTCCAGTGGGGTCCCTGAGGGGGTTCCAGGTGGTGCCTTATAGCTACACGATGGAGAGATGGTAACCAAATGGACCCTTATTAGATCTTTAACCTTTGCTTAAACATCTGCATTACTTAATTCACAAGAAGTCTACACAATTAGAGAATGTAGAACAATTGTTATTTTGATCAACGTCATGCCTGTTATCAATGGCACCACATCAATACAGCATGTGTTGTATTAATTATCCAACGTATCCAAGAATCCTTTGGGTATGGGAGGCTAAATCTCATCAAATGGGTCGGTCGGTGGCCCAAATGCTGAATAAATAATGGGCCTTGATATGAAAAGGGTTGAAAACCACTGATTACAACAGGGATTCATTCCTAGACAGAACATAAACTAGAGTAGAGAACACACACCTGATCTGATCTAACAGGTGCAGGATAGACAGAGAATAACATAAAAAGGTCCACTTCAACCCTGGTATCCCAATTTTGGCTATTTCATCATAGTTGAAAATAAGAAAAATAAGAAAGGTCACACAAGCCCACAACACGCCACTGTTGTTGAACTTGTGACCTTGTACGTACATTGGCTATTTTGGAAAATATTTTATAACATTTTTGTGGTTAAGGGGTAAAAGTAGTTAAACATGCTGCCAGGTGTATTTATTGAAGAGAGGTCATCTCTTCATCTTATGTCAATTATCTCTCGTCAATAAACACACACTGTGCGAGCAAGCTTACAGTAACGCCGTGCAGATTCATTCTTAGAAACCTATTTCTAAGAAATATGACGTCATATCATTATGCTGCTAAGGGACATACGCATCGTAGCACCTGACTGATAACATTACTTGCACGCTCTGCTTGCGCAAGTAGCTACTGATGTTACATTAGATTCATTACAATTTGTTTAATATGGACTCATTTGGGGTCACATAATTTGTAACCCATTTGGGAATTGCTAAAACATAATCTTGGAAGACATACCATCGTCTAAAGCCTAATTTATATTCCATCCAGTGGAATAACATATATTCAACTGAAAGGCAGCATTATCTTTCAGTCATCGAGCGATACAGTCTATTTCATCACTGAATCTCTTTTTGGGTAACCTTTCACAATCACAATACACTATAAAATGACAAAAGACAAAATTAAATAGGAAAGTGTTTTTTGTTAAAAACTGGATACAACTAAAAGAATGTAGCTCAAAGTTTACGCAAAGAAATTATCAAGATGAAAGTTTTTTTTTTAAAGAAAGGACCAAATTACAGCGCTGGGGTTATAATATAATACATATAATGACTGACTGAAAGTTATACATCATCTTCCTCGATTCAATACCATATTCAAAGTAGCAATGTCCTCTAGAAAAATACCCAAGATTGTCCGTTACTACCTACTATCCATTCACTCTGAATACAAAAGGTCTCTGACCTCCCCATACTGTATATGAGCATACATCCCACACCCCACAAATTATGTCCTGGAGGAAGTCATCTTCCTGCAGTTCTGTCACCAAAGGTGACACAGTGACAGTGTTTTGACCTCACAAGTTAGACGGGAGTTTGGAGTGTTTGTGTTCTGTCCCTGACATCGTAGAGGGAGATCTATGAGGAGGGGACCCATGGGTGGGTGATGATGACGAGTAATGAGTGCCCATGGGTGGGTTTTGAGGTTGGGGCCCGGCATGCGTCCGACTCAGGGGCGAGGCGGAGGAGGGTAAAGGACTTAACGAGCCCCCTAAACCATCAGAGGAACTGCCAATTAGCAGATGCGCTTCCTGGGGGATGGAGCTCTGATGAGAGCCTGAGATAGTCTTTATTTCCTGGGTAAAGAGACCCGCTGTGCCCTCGGCCCTCTCACTGGAGGGACTGGCCACCCTGACAGGGCACACGGTCGGCGGGGGCAGGGGAGAGTAGGAGCCCACGTTGGGGAGCACGCCGCGGTACACGGTCCTGCCCGCCGCAGGGCTCTGGAGGTTGGGACTGGCGCCTGGAGGTGTGCAGCTAGGGGAACCGTCTACGGAGCCATACTGGGAAATGGAGGCCAGGGCAGAGTGCTCTGGAGGAACCTGCTGTGGCAGGAATACAGATTGGATCCCAGTCAGACTGTGGTGCACCAGGGAGGAAGAGACCCCAAAGCCGGCCGCCAGCTGCTCTGGCTGATATCCACCGGAGGACTGCAGGGTGCCGGAGATGAAGGGACAATGGTGCCTCACGCCGCTGCTCGTCCTGGACACTCGGCCATGACTGGACTCCATCTGCTGAATGTTGGCGTGAGAGGACTGCTGCAAATGGCTCTGTATGGGGCCGACTGTGCTGGCAATCAGAGGGCTAATACTAGGAGCCAAGGACACTGGGAATCTCCCAACGAGTCTCCCCGCTGCCCCCTGCTGGAAATAGCCTGCCGTCGTGTGGCCCTGAGGTAGATGTGATGACTGAGAGTGTGAGCTGCTGGTGAAGACAGGCTGAGAGGTGGACACGGGGGCAGAGGAGAGGTACTGCGCCCTGAGGGACGCCAATATGGGAGTGTCGACCCCAGAGTGGAACTTGGTGGAGCTTTCAGGCGAGCCGGGCCCAGAACCGCGGACTCTCCTCGAAAGGCCGCACGGGTCCTTGAATGAACCGGAACCCGACGACAGCGGGTGGTGGAACAGGATGGGAGGCAGCTGAGGGTGGTGAGACAGAGCCAGGGCCAGCGGCGTGATGGTGGTGGCGGCTGCCTGGAGGGGCGCCTGCACCAGCGGCGCCCAGATGACCGGGGTGGGTGAGGGCGGAACGGGGCCAGGGTTCAGGCTCTGGGCGGCACTGGTCTGGATCAGCCGGGTGCACTGGGCCATGTCTCGGTCGTGCTGCACTATTCTCTGGATGATCTCATTTTCTTCCAGGTCGAGGGTGCCGGAACTCTGGTGGTGCTGAACTTTGTGCTGTAGCTCCGAGTTCCTCTTTCCTGTTAAAAGAAAGGACAAACTATAATTGTGGATCTTATATTGTGCAGTGTTCCTCGACCAGTGGACTGTGGTCCCGACAGGGAATATTGAGTTATCTTATAGGTGCACGCACGTACATTGTATGCATGTTTTTATGCTTTGTTTCTTAGTGTAACGTGCTTCACTGACTCCCCGTTTAGTTTTCACGTTTTGTGTTGGGAACTTGGGACTGCGGATGTAAACTAGCATCTTTGCTAAATCCGGTGTAATGGCCGTTAATATGCAATGTCCCTTCAAAATGATGATGAAAGGACTGAGAGGGTGATAAGCTTTTCAGCCAGTTGGATAACCTTGTAGTTTGCAACACGCACACATATGGAGTTCATTTTACACCATGACACCTAATTATTACTAAGCCGTCTCAAATAGGGAGTGCCACACAGCTTCAGTCTGGCTTCCGCAAATGCTGACAAAGTGCTGTTATTATAGATTAAACTTTTCAGATTGAGTGTCTTCTAAATGCACCAACACGATAGATGTGTGTCACAGTTGTCACATGTGTGCTGTAAAGTGCTACCATACAGTCTGAAACGGTCGATTCGGCGTCTCTCAGCGGAGGAGGGCTCACCTATGCGGTCGAGGCGGTCGACAGCCACGGTCTCGAAGGCCCTCCTCATCATGGGGTATTCCTCCAACACCTCGTTGAAGTTGTCCACGGACAGCGAGTAGAGGCGGCAGTAGTTATCTGCTCTCACGCTGGCCGTTCGTCTCCCTCGTGTCAGCAGGCAAATCTCTGCAGGGGGAAAGAGAATGAAAGGAAATCACATCACTTAACCCATTTTGACCTGAGATCAGATTCAAAAAATGTCTTCTACATCCTGACAGTTTTCTGAAAAGGCTATGTTTCTGTCAGTTGTTCTTCGATTTTTCTAAAATAGCAGACCTACAAGCTCGTAGCACGCCACTCGGTGGGGCGCTATGAGCTTGTAGATCTGCTATTTTTCAATAGCTAAAGCATAACATAATGCTAACACTACTGCATGGACATGCTGTCAGTAAGAGATTACCACAGAGGATTAAATACATAGGAATCATCATGTCCTGTGTACAAAGCGTTATCCTGAATGTGAGTAGCATAGTTTTGCCTCTGTTCTTTTTTGGTTATACATTAGCAACCTCAGTTGGATTTTTACCGAACATTTTATTTACGAATTCAAGATTATGAAAATCAATTGTGATCTTTTGTTTTGTATGTGAAAATGGGAATCAATCAACTCAAATGCTCATAAAAACACAATACTGTACATCACATTCCAATATACTCAGCAACAATAAGTCACAATATGACAGGTAGAATGAAACAGGACAGGCCCTGCCATGTCTTATTTCATTCTACCGTAGGCTGTCATATTGTAACATTTAACAGCAATAATACTGTCACGGTTGGTCACAGACTAGATTTAGATTGTTTTGATTTTATGTTCTGCTTTATCTAGATGTTGACCCCTCACTACCAGACAGACTCAATTACTTTTATGCACGGTTTTAAACAGTATTTCATGTTCTTTTGTATGCAAGTACATTACAAAATGACAAATAAAGTGATTCCTGATTCCTGAGATTGTGATGTCTTGGTCGAGGATCTTCTGGTACTATACCTCTCCTCGAAGTCCTGGTTGTGCTATAGCTCTGACTGCACTTCGCTGAAGTCCTGGTTGTGGGAGTGCTGACTGTCCAGCTTTTCTTCGGCCCCAGTGTCTCTACATCTACATTCAACCCATTGGCAGCGGAAGAACGCTCCGGGGGGTTCCAGCCCCTTTCCCTGCTGTTTGGACTCTGTCTATGCCTCGTCGGCGTTCCTGTTCCGCAGTGGAAGAACGCTCCGGGGGGGTTCCAGACCCTTTTCTCTGCCTTGCCGCCGGTGTCAACCAGTCCTGAACTCACTTTCAGCACAACTACACTTCCAGATCTTGTCCCCTCTCCCCGTTCCTCTCGTGTCCCTCTCCCCATTGGACATTGTGGGACGTCGGGAGCCGTCCCTAGAGGGGAGGTACTGTCACGGTCACAGACTTTGCCCATCTAGATGTTGTATTTGTTATGTTCTACTTGTTTTGATTCTATGTTCTTCTATTCTATTGGTGAGATGTGAAAATACTTTTCGCTGTGCTGTACTTGTACTGTACATTGACAATAAATGGAATCTCATCTCATCTCATCTCATCTCATGTTCTGCTTATCTAGATGTTGTATTTCTATGTTCTAGTTGTTTTCGTTCTTGTTGCCTTCCCCAGGTGTTTCTCATGTGTAATAATCAGCCCTCATGTGTACATTAGTCTTGTTCCCCAGTCAGTCCTTGCCGAGTCATTGTTTGGTGTCAGTTCATCATGTTAGTTTGAGTTATCTGTCTCTGTTCACCTTTATTAAAACACCCAACCATGGGTTTGATCACCACCTGCTTGGCTGTCCTGCCTTTGGGTCCTCACCTCACCAGAACGTGACAAGTAGCACCTGATATGACCTGCATAAAACCTTGTTATAATGGTAGCAGGGCTGGACTGGCCACAGGACGTACCGGACATATTCCAGGTGGGCCGCGACCCAAAAAAAAAAAAATCAGGCAGGCGGCAGGCCACCAGGAAAGGTCCGGGCGTGCTGCCATTCTTCCAGTGCCATCATGATAATGATAATAATTGTCTGTTGGTTTGTATCATGTATGTTGTTCTGTAAAAGTGGTGGTATTAGGGCTTGTTTGTTTGTGTGTGCCTCGACGGAGCGGGCGGTAGAGTTTCTGCTATCTGCGCGCTGGTTGTGGTGGGCCGGACTGGGCCAAATTCACTCGAAAATGACCGGGCCGAATTTTTGTCCCAGTCCAGCCCTGAATGGTAGTGTTTACATTATATGTGAAAAAAGGTAATGAATTGTCAGTTTTAGCAAACAAGTCTTATGTTACAGCAGTGATAATAGAGAACAATGAACAGTGTGTACTACCCAGAGAGAGTGAACAGTTGAACTCACCACCAAAATAGGAGCCGTCAGACAACTTAGTGTCCTTGCTGTTCTTGGTGATGACACTGACCACCCCGTGCTGGATGAAATACATCTTCTGGCCGATGGTGCCCTCTCTGACGATGTGGTCGCCCGGCTGGAACACCTCGAAACGCAGCTTCGTAAGCATGGAAGTCACAAAGTTGGGGTCGGCGTGGGCAAAGAGAGGCATGGAGGCCACCAGCTTGCGACAATTGAAGTTGACGATCTCCTGAAAAGAGATGGACATTTAGACGTTTAATTACTGGCTGTTATTATATTCTTCACGCTTATGAAAGCTCTTAACCCATTCTGACCGGGCACCCAATTTGGTGTTGGCATCATGTTATGCTTTAGCTATTGAAAAATAGCAGATCTACAAGCTCATATCGCGCCACCGAGTGGCGCGATACGAGCTTGTAGGTCTGCTATTTTTGAAAAATTCGAAGAACGACTGACATTTTTAGAATCTGATCTCAGGTCAGAATGGGTTAATCAGACCAGTGTGTGTCCCGTGGAAACCTCGTATGAATCTGATCTCAGGTCAGAATGGGTTAATACAGCCTAGCTCTTTGCTCATCAAGTTGTCATTACTAATCCCCCCCCCAAAAAAAGAGTATATTATTGTGTGAGGATTTTGGATTACATGTGTCCTCAGCCGGCCAGCTAATTCATGATGACCAAACTTATTACTGTAGATATTAACAACCCAGAACCATTCCACCCAATATAAGGTTAATAATGTCCCACAAATAATACATTCATTTCTTCTCAAGAAAGTCAGCTGAGAAATCATCAGTAAGGATTAGGATTTCTTCATCATAATGAGATGTGACCTCTCGCAGTGGCTCGTTGAGTTCCTCCAGGATGTTCTCTTCGTCGAACATCTTGCCCTGGTATCGGTGTTCGTAGTAATCGTGTATTCTCTGACGCATGCCAGCGGGGAGTTTGTGGAAAGACATGTACTGCTCCACCTGTTTATACTGCGAAGCCAAAGAAAAGAGGAGTTATTTCCATCATAAAGGACACGCTTATCTCTGAGATCATTATTTGTGTAGACAAGGTAATATTTCTCATTAGGTTAGCAAACACCAGGCTTTGTACAGGTTTATGTCCCTGTGGTGCAACAGACTTCTAAAAAACAGCTCACACTGCAATATTTCACCTCTGGCCCCATCTGATAAATACAGTTTGTGCTCAGCAGGTTGCAGCTAATCAAATTAACTACAGTGTCCTTCAGGAGCAGACAAGCAACAAGGGCCTCCCGGCCTCCTGAATGCTTTTGTCCTGTTGTTATTGAGGGGCAACGCTGGCTTTGTGTGTGCCGCTCGTGACGTCATGTGTGTGGCCAAGTCTATGAACTGTCTAACTGACTAAGTCTATGATTTTTCTTTACAGAATAATTTCTTCTGTACAAACTTTCAGGCCTAGTCAATGGAAAATATTTTCCTATATATTTCTGTCTCTATTAGACAATTTTGTGTTCCTCTTGACAATCCACAACCACTTAGATTTATTTAGTTTCTAACCACTTAAACCCTACAAGTATATAATTCTCTGACCAGAATGCACCAATAAGGCTGTATATTAATAGGGTGCCTGCTTTTCTCTCTCTACTCCAAATTTCGTTCATATTTTCGCAAAATGTTCGTCCCAGAAGAGGGACGCTAATCTATTTGTGTGTGTGTGTGTGTGTGTGTGTGTGTGTGTGTGTGTGTGTGTGTGTGTGTGTGTGTGTGTGTGTGCGTGCGTGTGTGTGTGTGTGTGTAACGAATGCATTTAGTTTCAAACCAACGTCACTGTGATGAACCCAGAACTCTGTAGCACTTTCCATTCCGATAATAATTTATCTCATAACATATGCAGCACAGAGAGCACACACTTGGGATAAGCCACATATATACCTTTTCCTGGTACTGCCTCCGAGATGAGTCCAAGGATTGGATGAGTGCGGTCGCGTGTCCGACAAACATGGCGAAGCAGGTCGCTCCCACTATCATGCTGAGGATGGTCAGCCACACGTCGGCCATGCCGATGGGGGGGTACAGGCCGTATCCGATGCACAGCATGTGACTCATGGCCTTAAACAGGGCGTAGGAGTACTGCTCCTGCCAAGTGTCATTCTGTAGGTGATAAACATGGCATGAGGAGGAGTGACAACATCTGTGACTATTTACATTTAGTGGTATGGTTGAACCCTGCAAACCCTACAAACCCTACAAACCCTCCCACGCACTCAGATCAGCCAACGCAGGGAAGCTGGAAGTACCCTCACTAAAAACGCCAGGACAACGCTCCACACGCCCCAAACTCTTCTCCCTTCTGGCTCCACAACTGTGCAATGCACTTCCCATTGCAGTCAGAACTGCAGCATCACTCCCAATCTTCCGCCGTAGTCTGAAAACCCACCTTTTCAGACTCCATCATGGCCCATAGCACTTACCCCACCCCCTTAGATAGCATTTCTGTAGACTTAGATAGCATTTGATACAGACTTATAGCATGTTATGTAGACAGCACTAGAATTGCCAATCGACACGAAACTTCCAGCCTTGGGATTTTGGGACAACCCCACATTATTATTTAATAAAATATTATACTACAACTATACAAAATGTTATATCATTTTTTAATAATATCCGTACACTTATATGTGCACTTATTCCCCTAAAATAAATCACATCATCTCGTGTGAAGTGAGGGCCGCTCTTATCATCTCACATTCTGTGCTCAGCCAATCAAATCATCACATTCCGTGGCACACACAGATACACAAAGCTGATTTGACCTGGGGGCGATTTGCTATGAATACAGTTGTGCCTAGAGATTTTGACTTGCCCATTGATGTGCGTTGTGTGCACAAATATGTTGAAAACCACTGATCTACAATATAGAATCCAGGAATTGTTGGTCATACTGTATGTTGATGCTCTGTTTGATCGTTGGTTGTTTTAAATGTGCTTACATTTGATAGCTCTCGCCTTTGGACCACAAGTTAATGGGTTCATGGGCACCGCCAGCTCAGCGTATGAGTGGCACGGCTTGGGTGCAGCTGTCGTGCGACGGTAGGTGTGGCGCTCCACCTCAACATCCATCTCCCAGGGGTCTATAGACTGTTACAATGCGCTAGACTCTAGTGCATTGTAACAGGGACAGAACCCCTCGTATTACCGAGCCATATTAATAAGCCACTCACTACTTATTGATTTTTGTGTTTTTTTTTGTTGAAAGCTTATTGTAACTCATGTCTCAATGTTAAGGATTGATTGATTGATTGATTGATTGATTGATTGAAGTATTTATGAACAGTTTGCAGAATTACAGTATACATTCCAAGAACAACTCAATACAATCATCATATAGGGGGTAATAAGTGAAAAAAACATATACGTTGAGGGGAAAAAGGGGTGGGTGGGGAGATTCAGATTTCACGGGGGCCAGTTTCGAATTGCAGCCATCCATAGGTGCCCTTTGAGAGCGGTTTTGAATGACTTTTGGTAGGCTGTTCCACATTTTGGTGGCATAGGAGCGAAATGAAAGGACTGTGAAATTGATATGTACAGTGCTACATAGATGTAGTGTAGATAGTTCATTATATTATGATAGTTTTGGCCACAATGAGTTTTCTTCGACGGGTGGCTGGCATCTCCCTTAGAGATAGGGTGAGAAGTTCAGTCACACAAGAGAGACTCGGAGTAGAACCGACACAGGTTATTGTGTCATGAATAAACCACTTACCACCATCTTGTTTCTGGTGACCCAGCAGTCCGCGGGGAAGTCCTGCAGCATGGGGACCAGGAACTGCAGACATCCATCCCAGTGGCACAGCAGCAGCATCATAGCGATCAGGTTCATGATGCGCACCATGGCGCTGGCCAGGTCATAAGTCATATGAAAAACCTGTGACACAGAGATTATACGGGCATTAGCATTATACTGTGGCCTCAACAACCAAACCCACATCCCCTGATAGACGACACATAATACATCATGTTCATCTTTTTTCATTTTGTGCAAGAGGTGCTACAGTGTGTGCCGTGCGTGACGGTAGGAATTCCCTCAACAGACCACATTGTTTTTAACATCTGTCAGACCACCCATACTGCCACAAGCAATTCGTCAAACATCACTATAATGGCCCACAGGGGTTGTAGCCGTGGTAGGAATTACAACAAAGATCAAAACCTTGAACTTGATATAAACCATTCGTAAGCAAAGTGAGACGAGTGATTATGGGTCTGGGCTCTGGGGGAGGGCATCGGCATCCTGTGTTCAATGTCCCTAGCGTTCACTTAATTCTTGTCAGTGTTAACAATTGTCCAAATTGGACCCTTGTCGACTCGAGAGTTAAATCAATACAGGGGACTTTACGTGTCACAGATCTGATTTAACATTTCGAGGCTAGGATACTGCTAAAAACAAGAACAAAATTCCAACATACTGATGACATATTCTGACTTATGAATGAAAACACATGTCTGTACCACGAATGGTGTCAACATGAGTTATAGGTTAAACAGTGCATTGGGGATGTGTCATGTTGTGAGCTTGTAGTTTGGCTATTTTTGATACATTTCAAATCAAAATGTTTTTTAATTGTTTGTTATTTTAATCATTTAGTCATGATGACTATAATTGTGCCAGCTTTTAATTACTTCTACAAATAATGCAACAAGTTAAAAGTCCCTTGCGTACTGTATGGGGCGATTCAGCCTATGAACGCTGCTGTTTTGTTGTGAGTGACAGTGACCCAACAACAACAACGTTGTGGGGCCTACCTCCTCCCACTGATGGATGTAGCGGATGAGCCTGGACAGCCTCAGCAGCCTCAGCAGGCTGAGGATCTTCGTGAAGCGAACGATCCGCAGGGCGCGCGCCGTCTTGTAGAAGTCCGAGTCTATGCGCGTCTCCACGATGAGGAAGATGTAATCCACGGGGATGGAGGAGATGAAGTCCACCACGAACCAGCTCTTCAGGTACTTGATCTTGATTCTCTGCGGGTCCAGGATTATCTCCGTGTTGTCCTCTTTCACGATGCCAGTGCGGAAGTTGAGCACCAGGTCCATGAGGAAGAAGGTGTCGGAGACCACGTTGAAGACGATCCAGGGCGGCGTGTGCTCGTCCTTGAAGAAGGTGATGCCGACGGGGATTATGATGAGGTTTCCCACCATCAACAGCAGCATGATCAAGTCCCAGTAGAACCTGCAACACCCAGGAATACACATCACATTGTAGTCTATACGCAGCCCCCCAACATTGGGAAATCACACAAGAATTTCAAGATGCAGTACCTCAGTTAGTGTCTATCTGTGAGTTGGTGTTTAAAACCTCCACGTATCCAAGCTTGATTTAAATTGCCACACAAATAATGACCTTGAATGCATTGAAAGCAGCACTTTCCTCTTATACAGGCAGGAAGCAGGACCTGGTTTCCTGCTTAAGTGCAGAGATTTTTACCATTGAACTAATAGCGCCGGCCTGCTTGCTCGGCTTGAGTCTTGTCCATCAGGTCAAAGTTTGTGTCTAGGCAAGACCTTTGACAATCTATATGTCTCAGTAGAAGAGCAGGGACACAAAATACAACCACCCAAATTATATTATTAAGTTATATTGTATTAATATACTCAGGTTGGACAAAATTGCATTATATTCATGATTGAGAAAAAGTTACATAGCGAGTCTTTAAGACAACATAAAATGGTATTTTGAATGCATTTAATTTCCGTATTGTGACACATTTCCTAGTGGTGTTAAACTGAATAGCCTAATTAGAACACTAATCTAAGCGTTAATTCACATGAATCCATATGCAGTTTCTCATATGGCAAGAAGCTCAACAGGTTAACCCATTCTGACCGGGCACCCATTTTGGTGTTAGCATCATGTTATGCTTTACCTATTGAAAAATAGCAGATCTACAAGCTCATATCGCGCCACCGAGTGGCGCGCTACGAGCTTGTAGGTCTGCTATTTTTTGAAAAATCGAAGAGCGACTGACATTTTTAGAATCTGATCTCAGGTCAGAATGGGTTCATCAGACCAGTGTGTTGTCCAGTGGAAACCTCGCATGAATCTGATCTCAGGTCAGAATGGGTTAATGACTTGACTGCGGGATCCGGGTATTGTGCATTAGAGACAAAAAAGTAAATTGTTTGTTTGAAAGTTTAGAAATGTTCCCTCTCACTCTCTCCCTCTCTCACAGCTGATTTAATCTAAGGTGTAGTGAGTGACATCACCCCGATAATCACATGGCGGAGCAAGGTTTCAATGTGTCAAATTTAATAGCAATTGCAGGGCAGGGTTAAGAACACAAAGGGCCCTATACTGGGCTACACAAAATCAACGGGGTCCCTCAAAATTATGACATATTTTCAGGGGCTCTCTCATATGTCACATTTTTTAATGGAAAACTAGTAGCTCAGACCCAGCCATAAACTGTTCCAGTCGATGAAGATGATGCTTTGGGGAGCACAGAAGGGAGACTAATGTAACTGGCCTTTGAACTCAATTATCAAAAACCTTTTGCCTGAACCGGTGCCTTTAATCAAAGTTTAAACATATAGAATTTATAAGCAGGCTAAGGATCTTCATGAATAACTCATTTAGGCCTGAAAAAAAGTCTTCTGAAAGAATATATATTCAAAGATTTGTGCCGCATTTTCACGATTTTTCAGAAATAGCAGACCTACAAGCTCGTAGCGCGCCACTCGGTGGTGCGCTATGAGCAAGTATAACATAATGCTTATAGTTAAAACACCAAAAGGGGTTCCCGTTCAGAATGGGATAAATAAGAGTATGATGAACTAGTAAACAATTAGACACTTTGGACATCAAGTCTACATACTGTACAGGAAATCATAGCACAACTATAACATAAAGAGGTCATTTACAACACAAATTAAACAGGTTCTCTACAAATAACAACACATGCACACACATTTTACAGCACAATAATAAACTATGCAAATTGTCAAAAGAAACACCACCAGCACCATTGTGATTTACAATCCACCGGGCTACAAATACTGTACTGTACTGCCAATACTGCAACTAAACACTGCTTCTCAAGCTCAAAATGCCACATTGATAAATCGCTCAGACTGCTTAACAACAAAAGTAAACCTAAGCACAATTGTTCACATGGTACACGGATACAATCAAGTTATTTTAATAGTGCAAAATGCAAAATGAATAACACAACATAACTCCGGCCTATGCATGCACCCTCTTCAGCACCATGGACAGCGAAGCAGGCCAGAGTTGAGAGAAGATAGACACAGCAAAAAAGACCACCAATAATTATTCAAGTCGGCCAATTGCTTTAAAAAAATAACGTTATGTGCATATACACATCAGGCATTTGTTTAACTTTTTTTCAATAATCAATGCAACTGCAATCGCCTGGTTGTTGTACGGAATCTCCTACACATTTGTCGTTCTCAAATCAGCTTAACTTTCCGAGGAACAAGTTCTCAGTTCTCACATGTTGCCATAGAGGCCCCGAATGTGAGTCCAGGTTTCTATGCAATAAACGGTTGGGCAGCAAGAGTATTACGGGAGAAGTTACACTAATTTGAGTGAAGTCAATTTTTAAGTAAACTCTGCATTCCAATATATGGGCATATACTGATGAAATCAGACAAATCAGACAATGGTACAATGGTTACTCTGACAAATCCCCCAACACTATGACTGACATATTGGTCGGATCGGCAAGGTTCGGGCTGCATGGCACCCCTAACCTCTAGTCTAGTGTTTACATTACATCAACATAGGCTACTGAACCATTGTAGGGTTACTTTAAATAATAATCAAATCAATTATCTAAAATACAATCCACGTCCTCAACGAACCTTTCTAGTTCTCTAAATCAAGCCTGTGCAATACCAACTTCTTTATGTTCCTTGATTGTTAATGTTATCTTGTGTTTCATGCTATGACTCGCTAGCCTGTGTGTTCATATGTGTTGCTTCTATCCGAGTCCTGTCTCAGGGCCCTGGCCTGTAGTTTGTTCTGTTTTTCAGCTGACCCGACCGAGTCCCATCTCTGGAACCTGTTCTGCCTGGCCTGACCTGCGTGTTTTGTTTGATGTAATTGCCTGTAATTGGACTTTGGAGTTCTTACTGCTGGTTTTCACCCGTGCCTGCCTAACCAGTCACCGTTCTCTAAGACTTGTACCTTGATCCTGCCTTATTAAATCCTGCCTTAATTGCACCTGCTCAGCCTCGGCTATCTCAGCGTTTGGGTCCTCTCTGTCCCTTTGTTCCCGCTACATCTGACTGACTCACACCTTGTTTTATCCCCCTCTGAGATATTTTAACATATATTCAAAGTGTCACAGTATGACATGTTGAAGCTTGTGGATCAATCAGCTATTTTTGCTTGGTCCAAGAAAGCTAAATCACTTGATTCATAATGTGTTATAGCCTAATAGAATGCATAGTCTTCATATACAGTAAAGTACATTTATAGTAACTACTGCAACTGTAGATCGAATGATGATAAGTGTCTGTATAAGTCTACCACACATAACATGTTGAATATAGACATCTACAAAATACATGGTGTTCCTTTAAAAACACTAACATTAGTAACCTTCACAAGGGCTTGGCACAACATGGAAGGCATTCATTTACCAAATATGGCTCCTGTTTGTATACTTGTGTGTGTGCGCACATGCTCATGTACTGTAACACGTGCAAGGATGTATTGTGTAGTGAGTGAGAGAGAACTAAAGTGTGTTTCCTGTCCATTGCAGCGTTGAAATTAAGTACTGCCACTTATCTCATAAGTATCATGCGTGCATTACAGCAGTGAGGATTGTTCTGGCCTGTGCCATAGCATAACCACACCATAAATAGCCTTAATAATCCCAGAGGACTGATAATGATGCATGTTTAAAATATATATATTACTGAAAGTTTCACATGAACAAAGCAGAACTTTTGAAAGCAGCAAAAAGTTAATCAAAGTAGCAAAACCTTCATTAATCACGCTCGCAGTATAAACGTGTAAAAACCGTTGTGTAATGTGTGTGTGTGTGTGTGTGTGTGTGTGTGTTACAGAGGCTGTAACACAGTGTGCAACATATTGTAATCACTTATACAGCAGCAGAGAGGATCACAGAACAGGCAAAGCGGCGAGAGGGCACGAGGACGGCCATTTGTTCTAATCAGCTTTATGTTCTCTCTCTCTCAGCCAAACAAAGCATTTGAATTTCTCTGTTCATCTGCCTGTTGGCTCTGCATGCGCACGCAGTGACAACACACTGGTCCTAATTGCACTTCCCCTCTCCAGCTAAATCCACCGTTATCTCCCGGGAATCCATGTCATCTCCAGGAGTTCAGCTACCATCAGCCAGATGTTGAGTAGTTAGCATTACTGCTGTATTGCACATCACTGTGCCCGCGTGGACACTGGAACAGCTGGACCAAAAAAGGGACAGCACGGTTTTAGCCCGCTACTGGCAAACACAATAGCCTATACTGTACGCACGCGGCATCCATAAAACCCCATTACCCTTTCAAAAGAAGTTACCGGTACGGTATATGCAGTGTGTTATAAATAATACAAACAATGGCCATGCAGCAGGTTTAAAATATATGGGATAAAATGAATAATAGACGAGATATATGATCCAAAACATACTGAGAGACAATGTGTTTGCGGGGTCCAACGTCTATTTACAAATCTGTTTTGTACAGAATATATATGAAACACATGTAAAGCATTGCATGGATCTTTGCATTTTCCTGCTGAAACATCTCCAATGTCCATCGTTTTGTTGATCACTGGAAAAAGAACACTGCTGTCATAGACAATGGATCAAAGTGCAACTATTGTACAAAGTACAGAAGAGAGCGAGCAAGAGACAGCAGTAACCTCTGACTCTGTCTCTGTCTCCAAGACAAATTTCTCCCAAGGGAGACAAATAAAGACAACCTTGAACCTTGAAGCTAACCAACATAAAAAGGCTTAAAATGAGGAAAAGGGCTTAGATCAACCAGGACAGCTGAAAAGGGGATCATTCCTACTGAAGATACGTATCACTTGCTGCCAGAATGCAGTTGAAACACAACATCCTACTACTTTTAAGTAAAATCCTCAGTGTTTTTTAACTAAACTAATACATTAATTTGGCTTAGTTAAAACACACACACACACACACACCTGTCCTGTACTTATTTACTTTAACTTATGCCTATCGCTCCTTTTGATGGAGAATATTATAGCCCATTGCTCACAGTCAAACCAGAGTCCTCTATCCTAGGCTTTACTTTCCAGCCACTCTGCTTGATGTCCTGCACTATTTAAATTTACAGCATACCACTTCAGTGTGCCTGGTGACTTAACTTAACCACAATGACGGATTAACCCCAAAGAGGGCCCCTGGGCCACGGCCCCCGGCCCCACTGGCCCAATGGCTAATTTGTCCCTGCCTATAGAGCAAGTTACCGATGCAGGCCCAGTAAATAATTCCCAATGCATTTTCCCCATAGACATTTCAAAAAGTATTTGTTTAAAGACCTTTTAAGCGTCGTACAAAGCCAACTCGAGTTGTGACAAATCATGACAACAAACACAATATTCTGGACCAAACTAATAATTACAAAGAAGAAAAACAACAAAAAAAGTGTTTGTCATGATTTGTCACAACTCGAAGTTGGCTTTGTCTGCAGCATAAACGTCTTTAAATAAATACTTTTTGAAAAGTCTATGAGGAAAATGAACAGGGAATTATCTTCCGGGTCTCTCGAGGGGGCGGGGGACTGCTACGCTCTATACTATAGCATCACTATTCTGGCAAAACAGCACATCTACAAGCTCAAAACAATGAAAACATATCACGACACATGTTAAGATATTTGGTATATAAGTTAGAATAGAGTGGTGGCCAGTTGACCCACCAGTCACAGCCAATGTCAAAATGTTTGTTTAGGCCTGCTAGGAGTTTTGTCCCTTTTCCCAGTTTCAGCCATTTCTGCACGAAACAAACTACCTCACTGATATGATTTGTGTAGTTGTGTAGTATTGTCTTGGTGTTATGCTGTTGTTGTTGTGTGCTATGTTGTTTTGTGTTTTTCTGTTGGAACAGATTGTGAGGATGAAAATCCCTAACCTGACTCCGCCAGATGGAAGAAGCTTGCTTCACACTCGTTTCATGAGCTACTTGCCTCCAATGAGTTGGTCGGTGTGAGCTCGCCACCATTGGTGTGTGTGAATGTGGGAAGTGAGGACGCTGGCGTCGACTGTTCGCCGCTTCACCTCTCAATGTATGAATGAATGAGCCATTGTAAAGCGCTTTGAGCACTTGGAAAAGAGCTAGAAAATTGCAATTCATTATTACTTGTGAACACAATACCGCCCCATCTGCCCGTCCAAACCCTGAGAGGTTTAAGGGGTTAATAGTGGACAGTGCAAGTGCAGTGCAAGTGTTACACTTTGTTAAAAACCACAGCATCCCGCACAACTACACCACAGGTGAATGGCACTGTGAAGCGCTTTGGACAAAGATATTGTAGAAATCCAGACCGGTTATACCACAACTACACTGAAGTCGTCCCACAACTAAAGCTGTGGCACTGAGTTGGCTTGGCGCTGGACATGCATATTCTTGTACTGAAAGCGTTCCTTACCCCCAGTCTCACGATTAACCACGGTTAAGGGTCCTGACCCCACCATGGGTGAACAATGCTATTCCAGAATACAATTACTTTATCTTTATACAGTATAAGATGTTAGGCCACAGACAGGAGGATGCACAAGTAACCTGACATGGGTTCTGCAACTGAAACACGGTATTAACCCATTTTGACCTGAGATCAGATTCTAAAAATGTCTTCTACATCCTGACAGTTTTCTGAAAAAGCTATGTTTCTATGGCAGTCGTCAGTCATTTTTCAAAAATAGCAGACCTACAAGCTCATAGCACGCCACTCAGAGCTTGTAGATCTGCTATTTTTCAATAGCTAAAGCATAACATAATGCTAACACGAAAAGGGGTTCCCGCCCAAATTAAAGCAAGGCACAGACTCCCCGGAGATGTGACCCAAACTAAACAAAGCATCACATCATGACACCTCAAACAAACACGGCACGCAGAGTTGACAGCTGGTCAGCTGCAGGCTGTCCTGATTCCCCACGACATTTTCATTCCATTGTCTGCCATGTGTTTGTTCTGAGCATGGCATGCCATCCCCAGTCCTCACCATCTCTACTCCATTAGACTAATTGTACTGTAATAATCTCCACTGCATGGATAATGTGCTTGTAATATCTCCAATGGTCATGTTAGCCTGCTATTTTGATTAACCCATTTGATTACCACGGGTCCCTGATGGCATTCTGATGCATGCTATGTAATCCACTGAGCTCGCTAAATGATAAAAAGTGTAATTCAGATGAGTGAAAGCTGCAGAGACATACATACTGTACATACATCAGTGAATATGATGAGAGCAAGCCCTCAAGGTTAAATTGTATGAAAATCTCTTTCTGGTGGTGAAATGAACGCTGTTTTCTGTGCATCGAAACGTGAAACATAGGAGATGGAGATTGTCGTGCCACACACACACACACACACACACACACACACACAATAGTGAATTAGGGAATCATTGCTGCATGGGCTTTGCCTTTGTGTGTACATTTGTACAACAAACTGATGTCTATACAACGAAAGTTACACATAGCTTTCATCTGTGATAGCTATACTGTATATAAATATTGGAGTATTATCATAGACATACAGGTGTGTGTGTGTGTGTGTGTGTGTGTGTGTGTGTGTGTGTGTGTGTGTGTGTGTGTGTGTGTGTGCATACCTGCTGATAGTACTCCAATTTACACACACAGTCTCTCACACACACACACACACACACACACACACACACACACACACACAATTTTCTCAATTTGCCCATGCAGTACAAGCAGAACAAGGACATGATATATATGTTTTCTCAGTCAATGCGGGTTGAAGAAGATTTTGCATGCTGGCAGCATCCTCCTATCATCACACTGCAGGCAGCCCCGCAATAAGTGTGATCAAATCCCTATTTGGAAAATGTTAAGGCCTAATCATTTTTTACCAAACAAGGGGTCAATTGCTGCTTTGGCCTAGCCTATTTAACTTTTCGTATAAATCAAACTCCTGATTTCAAGTTAAGGTCCCAATGGGCCTGCATAATCTAATCACGAGGAGGATATTTGAGCTGTGTTCATGTAGAGAAATTGTTTCTTGCACACAAATTACCTAAAATCACTGTAGGGATGGATTATCCAGAATCCTGCCGATTTGACGCGTTCTCTCTCGTGCTCTACGGCCGAGTGACTGCCTAACATACGCAAAGAGAACTTGTTGACTCCCGGCTGAAGCATCGCGCCAAACTGCCGGTGCATGAAACCGGCTTGGTACAGCCTGTCGTCCTCCGGCATGATTTGTTCGGAGCCCTCCAACTTGATGAAACTAGTTGACTGGTCACTGAACACGTTATTTGTTCTCCCCATCATGCCCCCGCCGCTCCAGCAGCCGCCACCCGCCGTGGCTCCTCGCTGTTCGGCCGCCCCGGGGCCGGGTTCATCCGCCTCGGGGAGGAGGCGCCGCCGTTCCACCGGGTCCGACCCGAGGGGGTGTCGCCCCCCGGTGATGGAAGAGACGCTGCCTGCTCTAAACAAGCGACAGTCTCCGTTCAAGTTGGTCGTCCTCACCGTGGTGGTGATGTCCGTCTCCAAGTCAACTCCGCCCTCCTCGACGCTCCTGCAGCTGCCCGCCGGAGACAGAGAGGCCAGATGTTCGATCAGCCCAATACTTTTCCTACTAGTGTCCTTGTCGCTGTTGTCTCCTCCTTCGTCAATCACGCAGGGCTTTTGCACAATGTTTAGCGGAAAGCTGTACAGCCGCTTGCGCATGGATGATTGAAATCTGGACATGTTGCAATGTTAAACGGCAAAAAAAAAAAAAAAAAAAAAACGTTCTACGAATAACCTGTAAAAAAAGAAAGATGGATCATGAATCTCTTAGCCTACTACCCGGGGCTGCCTGGCGCTGGAGGCAAGACATGCATGCAGACAGTGACGGCGCATCCGATCCGCAGGACAGGTCGAATCTTTATTTGACACTTCTGGAAACCGGTGTCTCGTTCCCCGGTTTCAAACAATGACATGCGTCAACAGTAGGCTATATACGTGCGTGCCCCTCTTCAATCCGGCGGTCGTATACAAACAGCACGGACCGCACGTACATTATCCATTCCAGGTGGCTATTCCAAATAGGTGCACAACAGGAGAGCGCATCAGGATGCAGCATGCTTTGCTGACTGACTGTCGGGAGCTCGGGACGTGCATGCAGTCAGTGGGAGAATGCTGGCGAGGTCCTCAATGACAAAGCATGATCTACCTACCTACGATACTGTCTGTGCACTAGGCTAGTGTATACCTACCTACCTCCCTACCTATACCCACCCACCCCTCAAATACCATCTGAGCTCTGGCTGTCAACAGCTCTCCTCTCTCTCTCAGAGACTATCGCGCTCAAACACTGCTGATCGAGTGCTGACATCACTGACTGATCCATCATCCTCTTGCTCTTTAATAACGTTAACATTAATGTAGTTAATCTGTTTGGTTGCCAATGCCATAGAGTAACAGGATGGACCGGTCACCCCACCCAGGACATTGCAATTAGGAGTCTAGACATTTTTTTCTTTTTTGCGTTAACAATATCAAATGCCAATTTGATGATTTCCCACTGTTGTGCTGAAGGTGGCAACAGAACTGTAGACTTTCAGATTTGCAACTATAGCCAATTTTTGGTTATAGTCAAATATAATTTGTATTTTTGTTCATTTGCCACTATAGCCTACTGTAGGTCTATATAAACAGGTGGTATTATGTCTAAACCACTTAAAAGGCTATAGGCCTACTAAAATAATAGCAAACTCACTAAACTTTGCAAATTACTTTTTAATTGTTTATATAGCGGGGAAAGCAATTTAATTTTGTTCAAACAACTTAAATTAAAATACCAAAACTGTAAAAGAAGAAACAAGACAAGACATTGAAGAATGAAGGGTAAATATTATGATATTACAGATTGCGAAGAATCTGAGAGTTCTTCTAAAAAGTACATTTATTCTTGAAATTATGCATTAGCCTGCCCTATACTGCATCTAGTCAGGAGACATATTAAGTACTCAGTCTCAATCCCAGTAGAGTCAAAGTGTATATAGGCCTACTCCTGCGGAGTATTAGACAATTCCTCAATTCCCCACACACTTGTGTTCTCTTGTCACTGTTGACGTTGTACTGGTTCACCTGTCAGTGAGGATCCTCATCTGGAGGTGCATGTGGAGAAACACTTTACCCCTCAAAGGCTATTCAAACTCCACACACAAGGCAAACCTTTTAAATTATGTATTTATAATTCTAAATTAAAATAAGTTAAGCAATAATCAAATAAACTGGTATGAGATGTGACAATGTCTGCAGTAATCAGTCATGTATACAGTGTATGGATGTATGGAGTGTGCTGTGTGTGTGAGTGTTGTAAAAGTTGTGCAACTGCTTGAAAGGAAGGAAAGAGAGCTGGCTTGAGAGCATGGAAGGAGATCGAGGCCCTTATATACTCTCCCAGACCACACCCCACTCAGGTGTATACAGTTGGCCTGACGGCCTGCTCCACTCTGCCCTAATCACCCAGGCTGCCTGTGGTGGTTGGGAAAACAGCGACATGACGTCACGCTGCCGTGATAACCAATTCACTGCTCACCCGAACACATCTGTTTTACCACAGTATACAATAATTAACCACCATTTCAGTATACATAATCACCTAAAACGTATAGGCCTTCAGTTCAACACCCACCTCTCTGACAGTGGAGAAACAGTCTACCCCTCACAGTTCAACACCCACCTCTCTGACAGTGGAGAAACACTGAAACAGTCTACCCCTCACAGTTCAACACCAACCTCTCTGACAGTGGAGAAACAGTCTACCCCTCACAGTTCAACACCCACCCCTCTGACAGTGGAGAAACAGTCTACCCCTCACAGTTCAACACCCACCTCTCTGACAGTGGAGAAACAGTCTACCCCTCACAGTTCAACACCCACCTCTCTGACAGTGGAGAAACAGTCTACCCCTCACAGTTCAACACCAACCTCTCTGACAGTGGAGAAACAGTCTACCACTCACAGTTCAACACCCACCTCTGACAGTGGAGTGTGAGGGTACCTAGGGGACACAGGGAGAACATGCAAACTCCACACAGAAAGGCCGGGGGGGAAAGTCATATTTAGCTATCAATAGCTCAGGAAACTCGTGTTTAGCAGTCAAACTGCATATAGAATCAAGCTGTCCAGGATCCTGGTGCATCATGACCATGTACTGATGTATCTAAGTATCTGCTGTGAATGTAAAGACGTATCTGTATGTACAGTATATGTACTACTGTATACGTTCAGTCTCCCATACTCGACACCAAATGCAGGAAAATATACCATTTCGACACCTTTGCACAACAGATTGAAGATCAATGCACACTGGAGGGAAATTGAAATCGACATCTTTGCACAACAGATTGAAGATCAATGCACACTAAGAGGGAAATTGAAAGAGAGGAAGACTGCAATAATCCTGGTGTCGAACAGTGGAGGGATAACTCAAGGCCCTGGTATAGCAGACCTGCAGTACGACTAAAAAGCTCAGCACAAAAAGGACGAGGAGTGGAGATCCATTCTCCTACCCTACATAGACATAAAGGGCAGTTAAGTACGGTGAGTGTAAAGAAGTTTTTTTTTGCCTCATTTAACTTCTCATTTTATTTTAAAATGTATACTTTCTATAACAATGCATGCAACTTTATTGAGGTGTAGACAGCTGTCCATCATGGATAAGTGGGTTTCTGCACAACATGCCATAACACATAATTACACAGAGCCATGTTACATTGATCTTGAATTGTTCCTTTTTGCACCCAGTGATTCGTCCGAGCTAAGGAATGCAAGTCCACGGCTCTCTATGCCAGCGGCCCATTTTCAAATCTCGAAAGCATTCAGCCTTTTCAGAGTATGTTTAAAGGTCGATCAATCAATCAATCGTGTTCCGGCTTTGATCAATGGAACATAGTGTATCTAAGCTCCTATTTATCGATTTAACGAAAACACCTTTTTTCATTAAGCTTTTAAAAACTAAATACCATGAAATTGTTTTTTATTTAGGTATTTATTTAGGGGGCCCAGCTTGCAATCTCCTCACTACACAAATAACAAATTCTAAAATAAACATACAACACAGATAAAATCGCAGTCTTATCTCACTTAAAATCTAAACCAATTTGCCTAAGAAATTGAGCCCAGTATTGGTGGTTGTATATAGGTTGCTGATGTCAAACAGCATGCAGTCATAGCAACAACTGTTCTGAGTCAAACTGTAGCGTAAATTAGACTCTGGGTTGGGTGTACTGTAGGCTATATAGCCTACTGTAGATCTGAGTTGAGATTTAGTCGCTTGTAGATGTATTTTATCGATTCTGACATTTTCAATCTACGAGAGTGTCACGGTTTGCAGGTGTTAGGACCCAAGTGCAGGAAACTCAAACAAAGGCAGGACAAGAAGATCACATAAACTTGACTTTACTTGGGAATTGACATAGGATAACATAAGTACATACACTGAACATAAAACCTGACACTAACTTAAGATCCAGCACTGAACAAACAAGGCAGAGTTTTACTGGAGCTCATCACCCAACCTGGCTCAGCTAGTCCCCACAGGTGATCAAAGTCAAAGGCAATCAGAGTCAGAGGAGCAGGACTTGGGAGAGACAGAGGAAACTCATGGACAAACGGAGGGGCTCAGGACGTGACCATGACAGAGAGTATAAGGCTTCATTACCAATGGTGAGCAATCGGTGTATGAATGTGTGTGTGAATGGGTGAATGTAATGCACAATCTATGTAAAGCACCTTGGATAAAGGTGTCATATAAATGCACCATTTACCATTTATCTGTGTTGTTTATTTTAGAATGAGTCACCCGAGGAACTGTCAGAATCTATAAAAAACATCTACGAGGGTCTAAATCTTAAACTAGATCTGAGTTAAGTTGGGTGTGTGAGTGCACATCTGTTGTGTATAGATATAGAGAGTATGCACATGCATGATTTTACCATCAGGACACGCCCCCCTCATCTAGACTGAGTGGCAAAACATTGAGCAGCATGGAGTGTTGGAGTTTGGAAGCGCTCGTTGGAAATCACTCCACTGTCCAACGTACCACCTGTTTCTAAATGTCACATAATGCAGGAGGCAGCAAAATGTTGTGTTATTGAAAACAAGCACTTCCAAACTCTGACACTTGGAAAAATAATCAAATGCAGGGCATTTCTTGACAGAAAGTAGCTCATAACGTTTCTATGGTGGATGCAATCAGACAGGACTTTTCTGTTTGGATGAATGGGCTGTCAAGGCCAGAAAGTCGTTTTTTGCCACTCTACTTCCAGGTACGATGAGGTCACGTGCATACCCTCTATTGAGCTAATCAATGTACACAGTATATTATCAGTCCCCAGAGCCACTGCCATGACAGCATGATCACTGATCTTGGTTTGTCTTGTACCGTCTTATAGTGGAGTTAGCAGATTTGGGTTTATACAGATATAAATATTTATTTATTTAAATGGCTGGCAAGCAGCTGAATATTCTTATCTTGATGCACTAAAAGTGAATTTGAAAAGCCTGCTATCGTCTCTCTCCTATTAAGCCTGCCTGCAGTGAAATTTACTGTTTTTTTTACAATATTGGAAGAGGTTCTGCTCACTAATTGGATCAATGCAAGCTTCTTTAGCCCATTTTGACCTGAGATCAGATTCTAAAAATGTCTTCTACATCCTGACAGTTTTCTGAAAAAGCTGTTTCTATGTCAGTCGTTCTTCGATTTTTCAAAAATAGCAGACCTACAAGTTCATAGTGCCGCACTATGAGCTTGTAGATCTGCTATTTTTCAAGAGCTAAAGCATAATATAATGCTAACACCAAAAGGGGTTCCCGCCCAAAATGGGATTAACAAAAAAATGTCACGCTTTCTATACTGTGCATCTTTTCTCTTATTTTCTAACCGTGTATATGATCATGATTTAATTTTTTTTGCATAGAAGTGTATATCTGAATGTCTTTAAATGTTCTGATGAATTGAAAATGGAGGACCCTTTTATGTAAACAAGTCTTAGTGCTTTTTCTGGTTTCATCCTCTTAGCAGATTTTGTATTGACCTGTACTTTCGTTGAACTGTAGCCTACCCATTCTACAAACTGTTAATACAAATTTCAATCAATCAAACAATCAAAGCACCCTTCACAAAGAAATAAGTCCATATGAACAAGAACTCCATTTACTGTTAGAGAAAATCTAGAGTTACAACAAATATAACCATTATTGGGTTATGCTGATATATGTACTGTACAGTATATACTGTATCAGACTGCATCCACAACTAATCTTTCTCTTAATAAAATGTATAATAGACTATGCAGATTTGTTATTTGTCCATCCATAACTCATCCTTGTACAACAATGTATGAAAAGACAGAGACATTGGCATTCTATATGCACTGGCTCGAGAGCCGAACCGGTGCCACGCCGTCCGGCTGGCTTGGCCGGCAGCCTACTGTAGGTGCCCAGACGTTTGAGCTAACCGTCCGGGCACACTGCATGTTTTGTGTGAGGGTACTGTCCCTAGGGGACATCACAGGGAGAACACACTGCATGTTTTGTGTGAGGGTACTGTCCCTAGGGGACATCACAGGGAGAACACACTGCATGTTTTGTGTGAGGGTACTGTCCCTAGGGGACATCACAGGGAGAACACACTGCATGTTTTGTGTGAGGGTACTGTCCCTAGGGGACATCACAGGGAGAACACACTGCATGTTTTGTGTGAGGGTACTGTCCCTAGGGGACATCACAGGGAGAACACACTGCATGTCTTGTGTGAGGGTACTGTCCCTAGGGGACATCACAGGGAGAACACACTGCATGTTTTGTGTGAGGGTACTGTCCCTAGGGGACATCACAGGGAGAACACACTGCATGTCTTGTGTGAGGGTACTGTCCCTAGGGGACATCACAGGGAGAACACACTGCATGTTTTGTGTGAGGGTACTGTCCCTAGGGGACATCACAGGGAGAACACACTGCATGTCTTGTGTGAGGGTACTGTCCCTAGGGGACATCACAGGGAGAACACACTGCATGTTTTGTGTGAGGGTACTGTCCCTAGGGGACGTCACAGGGAGAACACACTGCCAGTGTACAAATGGAACCGAATGGACCCTTTCCATTTGCACACTAATAATAATAATAATACATTTTATTTATAATGTGCCTTTCAGGGCACTCAAGGTCGCCGTACAACAAGTTAAAAACAGTTGACACAGTTAAAAGCAAAAGCAGATACCGGTAATAAAGTAAAGTATATCTTGCAGCAGAAAACACAGATCAATCATAGGCCTGCCTAAACAGGTGGGTTTGAAATTATTGTGATTGAGTCCATGTTTCTTATATCAGGGGGGAGGGAGTTCCAGAGGTGAGGGGCAGAGCGGCTGAAAGCTCTTGACCCCATGGTGGACAGACGGGCTGGGACAGCCTGGGAAGACTTTCAGTTTGATGGAGGAGGCAGACCTGAGAGACCGGGTGGGAATGTCGACGTGAACAAGGTCAGACAGATAAGGGGCAGATGAGGTTATGAATGGCCTTGAAAGTATGGAGAAGGATCTTATAGTCAATGCGGAATTTGATAGGAAGCCAGTGGTGAGTTGTGGGAGTCCATGGCCTAAACTAAACGCATATTGAACTGGGGGTCCTGGAAATGAAAATGTTTGAGAGTCACTGAAATGCAGACATTGTGCATTTCAGTGCCTCCAGGGAGGCATTCATATGAGACGCCCAAGCTCATGCTTATTGTCAATGGTAGCAGCACTGGCAAAGTAAATGGTGCCCCCTTTGGTGCATTGCTGTAATGCATTTGTACTGTATGTGGTTTTACCAGAAGACACTTACAAAAATATAATCTGCAAGGAATTTATTGACAGGAAGTAGCTCATAACATGTCTACGGTGGGTTTCTATGAAACAAACACTTTATAGAAAGAGGACAATTCAAGCTTTTCATACAGCTGCAATGTTGGTGAGTTTGACGTTATTTGATACAATTAGATAGGACTTTTGATGAATGGGCTGTCTATGGGAAGTTGCACCTAGTTAGCACCTTGCTGGCAAGATGGCAGCCGTGTGCATATTGTCAATCGCATCATTGTTTTGTAAAGCAATTGGATATAATTCTCAGGATGTTTAGGTGTTCTTGTAGGATATGTCTCCAATTTAGCTTTTTATATTAAACTGAATGAAATATTGCACACTTTAAAATGCCACATAGCCTAAGATCATTCTGTGCTTGATGGTGCACTGTGAAGATGGAGTAATTTTAGCACTAGTGCAATTGTTATTCTTGTCATGTGTAGTTTTACAGAGTGAATCTTTTGGCTAATCCCAGACTAATCTTTAAAAATATATATTTAAATGTAAGGTAAGTGCTTTTTTTGGTTAAAATGTGTGTTAAGGGGTGGCACTGGGCAGTGGTGGACAGTACCTTACTACAGTAAGTGCAGTACTTCATTGTTGAGTAAGTGTACGAGTACCCGCATACAATGTGGTCAGCTGTAGCAAGTGTTCCTTTAGTTTAAAGCATATTTGAAAGATAATTTATTTTGTGTTATGTTAATGTGAGGTGGTAACATGTTCCAAAATGATATTGATCGATACATAACTGTTTGTTTAAGGAGGTTCGTTTTTGGAGCAGGGAGTGATAAATGACCGAGGCTGGCAATTCTGGTGTTATGATTATGTCTGTCACTTGATTTTAATAACTTTTAAAAAAAGTAATCTGTGTTTGATTAGAAATTATGTTTCTAACAAACATGAGGACACTGCAATGGAGTTTGTTTTTAACAGATAACCAGGACAGGCGTTTATGCATATATTCAATATACTTGCATCACACAAGTCCAGGGATGCCGCAGAAAGAATACTTTCATAATATTTGGAATTCATTGACATCTTGAACTTGGTGCGTTCATTTTCCATCTACAGCTAATCTCTTCACCAAACATTTGCCAATCTATACAAGACGTTGTGAGCTTGTGAGGGATACTGTTGGGGTTCAAGTGGTTCAAGTATAAAGTTATTTTCAATCTCAATCTCAAAACTTGAGATATTCTCAAGTTTTCCTTGTGAGTCGTGAGCTAGAAAGGTTTGAGAAGCACCATCCCAGACCAGTGGTTTTCAGCCCTTTTCAGATCAAGGCCCATTATTTATTGGGCATTTGATGACATTTACAGTGATGCAAATAGCCTGCATCCTGCGACTCACTAAATTGAAAAGGGACGCAATCATGTCAGCCTCCGGGGGTCCTGCGATGTAATACTGTACTCAGTACTGTACTCTAAGGTCGTTGAAGTAGGACTCATAAAATGTCCCATGGGACCCATCTAAAAGACTATACCCCTGGGTCCCATTACATTGAAAACCTTAGCTTCTCAGATCCAACACTAAAGAATATTTTGTTATCGTTGGATAAGGTTTTTCCAATGCTGAATTGATGTTGGTACCATTAGGAGAGATAACAGGCAAACGTTGATCAAAATAACAATTCTTCTACATTCTCTAATTGTGTACACTTGTAAATTAACTAATGCAGATGTTTAACAATAATTCAACTCTTGAGACCACCTGGAATCCACTGAAGGACCACTGGTGGTCCCCGGACCACTGGTTGAAAACCACTGTCCTAGACCACCAAAATCTGCTACCATGTGTTCTTGTCAGTACAGACACTGTGAAATGTCAGAGCAGAGAGCATAGAGTAGGTTCATGATACTGTGAAATGTCAGAGCAGAGAGCATACAGTAGGTTCATGAATGGAAGCGGACCATGTTATTGTGTTTCTGAGGTTATACTACAGAGATCCAAAATAATCCAGGACAGTTCATTATACTGCATCAGGTCACGTTACACCCAACAGCCCACTAGATGGTGCCGTTTCTGTACAAAGCATTTGAGATTACACATTAGTATACATTACTGTCTGTGGTGCAGTCGTGTATTACACTGGGCCAAATGTAGTGTCACCATTGTTATGACAACAGAAAGAGCAAAACCTTAGATGGAGATAAAACAGGTGCACCGGAGAAGACCATGGGCTGACTAGAATACAGAAGGAGTCTCTTGCAAAATGTGTGTATTTTTGTAGGCTACAGAACGTTTAACATAGGCCCATTACCTCTTTCCTTTATATCCTAAGATAGTGTGTGTGTGTGTGTGTGTGTGTGTGTGTGTGTGTGTGTGTGTACTAGACATATATAGTGCACTATATAGTGTATAGTGCCCTTGCTTGCTTATACAAACAGTGTGCTATTTGTGAGTGGACAAAGGAGCACCAGATGCTTTTAGAATTAAATTAAACCCTGCCAAGAAATAAAAATAAATCCACACCTTCGTTGTGCATTTATTTTTGATCCCCCACCCCCGTCTGGCAAATCGCACCCACGTTATGTGTTTGAAGCAGGGCTGGACTGGCCACAGGACATACCGGGCATATTCCCAGTGGGTAGGCAGGCCACCATGAAAGGTCCGGGCGTGCTGCCATTCTGCCAGTGCCATCATGATAATTTCACTGTACCTGTATCAGTGAGTGACAAATAAACCCTCTACAAAGGGTTGTGTAGTTGTCTGTTGGTTTGTATCATTTATGTTGTTCTGTAAAAGTGGTGGTATTAGGGTTTGTTTGTTTGTGTGTGCCTCGATGGAGCGGGCGGTAGAGTTTCTGCTATCTGTGCGCTGGTTGTGGTGGGCCGGTCTGGGCCAAATTCACGCGAAAATGGCCGGGCCAAATTTTTGTCCCTGTCCAGCCCTGGTTTGAAGTAGAAATACTCTACTCACAACAGCCATTCTGACAAACCACAGCGTTCACAGCTCTTTGATATTTCTTTTTATTCTTAAAAATGACTTGGGATTGCTTTACATGTCTCAGTCCTGATATGGGCTCTCGTCCACTGCCTCCCACTATAGTTATAGAGAATTCATGCAGCTGTGTAGCATGTCATCAACGCTCTAATGTGAACCTACTAGGCTAATTTAAAGCTTTATCACACAGAAATCAAAAGCTGCAAGGTTTTTAGATTCTTCAATATAATCAATATGAATAATAATTGCATAGGATAATAGCCATGCTATACAATACATATACTGTTAGAAAAAGAAATGTTAGAATGATTTGACTACAGATTTCCTAAATTAGATACAGCACCCACCACCCCCACCCCCACCGCATTTTTCTTAACATTTAAGTGCATTCATTATACAGCATGAACAACTTTCATATTACTTGATACATACATAGTTATAGTGATTTGATACATACAGTACATACAGCAAAATAAAACCTTGATCCGATAAATCTTAGAGGGACATTGCAGAGCCCTTGAAATGTCTCACACATCCTGTACCATCTGATAAACGTGTACCAACTTATAAAATATAAAATGGTATGCAGTGGAATGATAAAACTGTACATGACTGCCATACCAGATTATGGTGCCATGTTCTTACACAGTACATTGCAAAGTTTAGTTTTCTCCCCTATAGTATTAACACAAAGTGCAAATGTATCAACATGAAGCCACTCTCAGAATAAATAAAATAATAAAAACCTATTCTGTGCGTCTAACAGCAGGTCAACATCTTACATGCATTTACTTCCAAATGAGTAAAAATTTATATGAAATATAAAGTCGAGTTGATAAGTGGAAAAAAAAACGAAAAAACCCCCTAAAAACTAAAGAAAACTTCAACAACTGCATGCAGCAACAATGGTTATAATACAATTCCAAGCTGGTTTGGATTTGAATTCCTTCAACACCCTCACAACAAAATAATAAGGCATGCCTCAAACGGTACAGCCATTTAAGCCCATATTTCTGACAACGACCATACTTAATGGCATATAATACTTTTAAACAATTGCTATGGATTCCTTCTGGTTTTACCTTCATGTGGTCAATACATATATAATATAATCTGCAAGCAAAAGAGAGAAATGGGGCAGTTAGTGCACCGGGCAGCATCATCATCATCATTCATTCAGCGTTTATTTGGTTTGACAAGAGCTTTTGGTGATCATTTCACATCACTGATCATTTCGCATCATCTGGTAATTTGTGGTCATGTGCGAGTGAAGAATTGCTGGGCCTTTGATGTTTAGCGGTAACTTGACTGTGGATTTACTGAATGACTGACAGTTAATATCCTAATATCCTCTCTTCTGGTGTGTGTGTGTGTGTGTGGGGGGGGTCAAGAGGATTAAATACTTACCTAGTAGACAATCACTCAGTTTGTATTCCTCTGGCGGAGGTTCTTGTCTTTGTGATTGTTGGTGGAATTAGTTTTCCTTAAGTGGGGAGGATATGAAACAATTAGGTGTCCGTCTCAAAATAAAGGGCGTACTGTATGTATGTACAGTACAAAGACGATAAGAGCCGTGCATACCCATCCAATCTCCCATCCACATGCAGGACAAACAATGATCAACAGTAATAGTATAAGAATAAAATCTGCACGCTGGTTCTCGGCTCCACTCGTTTATTGCTGTTCTCAATGCGCGGCATGCAGGACTTTGAGGAGATGCTGATGAACGTCGAGTAAAACTGTGATGTGACAATAAAGATGATTCTGTTTCTGAGTAAGCTCGAAACATTGAGAACAGCAATGTGCAGTGTGCAGACGATTTGTCTTTTTCTTTTTGTTTAACTGTATATACATTATGCAGAATAATATACTGTATAATGTCAGTGGTGGGGGAAAGTACTCCAATGTTTTACTTAAGCAAAGGTATCAATACTGCAATGTAGAAATACTCTGTTACAAGTAGGCTACAACTAAGTACAAAAGTACTGGTATCAAAATGTACGTATAAAGTACCAAAGGTGGTAAGTACTCATTATGCAGAATGTCTCATTTTCAAAAATTATTTGAAAATAGCAAATCTACAGTACAAGTTCAATTTTCAAATGGCCGAAATTTATATATATTCTACAGTAGTAACTAAAGTTTTCAAATAATTGTAGCAATTGTAGTGAAAGTACAAATTTGTCTCTGAGATGTTGGAGTAAAAGTAAAAGTATTGGAAATTGGAATTACTCAAGTAAAGTAAAAAATACCTAAAAACTTGTACTTAAGTAAATGTAATTAATTACTTTCGACCACTGGGTCCAGTTCGTACAGCATCAACACTGTACAGATCACGCCACATCATCACGGCATCACAGGAAAGCTTACTGAATTGTAATACATTGCTGTGATTTCACAAACTTTGTGCCGCTCGCATTATGCGGCAGATACACACATACACATCAGTTTGTGGGTCCACAGACTCACACTACACAGGTTGACAATCACTAGCTATACAACACATCTACCAAAACGAAACATTGAACAAATGAAGTTACTGTGACATATACTTACGCTGGCCCTGAAGGTTCATCATCTGCAGCAGTGAATATTGAGAGAGAGATGAGAGAGAAAGATAAGAGTTGGGGAAACAACTCATGCACACACGGATGAAATGACAATTGCTTTTATAGAGAGAGCATGACAAATGGCAACATGTTTCAGTGGCGGACCAGTCATTCATCAGGGTATTGAGGAGGACCAGCTGCCCTGGACATCTGCTTTAATCCATTTTGGGCGGGAACCCCTTTTGGTGTTAGCATTATGTCGTGCTTTAGCTATTGAAAAATAGCAGATCTACAAGCTCAGAGCTTGTAGATCTGCTATTTTTTTTAAACTGTCAGGATTTAAGACATTTTTGGAATCTGATCTCAGGTCAAAATGCGTTAAAGAACCACCATTCGCGTTAGAATCTGATCTCAGGTCAGAATGGGTTAAAACACAGAGGGCGGTCATGCTCATAGAGATGGCACACTGTAAAATCCTGAGTGTACAAATGCACCCAAACGGACGGGACGGGTCCATTTGGTTCCCTGCGTACGCTCTCAGAGTAAAATGGAAACTGAGGATTTTACTGCTGCGTAGATAGCTAGTGCTGGACGATATTGCTTAAAATAATAAACGATGGCCTGAATTTCGATGTTTGATGTCTCATTGTCGTATTTTCTTACCTAAAAAAAAGGACCATACGCCATAAATAGATTGCCATTGTCAGCTAAGGCCATATCGTTCATAAACAGATAATCTATTTTTAGATTTTGCGTATATTAGATACTTCACAACTCTTACATTTTCATGGAGCACAATCAGAACACATGTAACAATAAAATGATAATGTAGCACAGATCATGGCTAAATTACACCAAATATACAGTATATATATTTGGTGTAAATTAGCCATCAGATATATTGCCCAGCACTAATGGAAACACACATAAGGAGCCTGAATAGGGAACAGACCAGAAAGCGTAAAAAACATTTTGTTTGCACAATTAAAACCAGCACAACGGACAGAGCAAAACTTGTGTTAAGTCAGAGCAAATATACACAGGCAGGTCAGTTTAAAACCATTTTTGTCATGCACAAACAAGCAACTGTTCAAACTCAGTTCACTCGGAAAAACCGAAAAGCAGCTCCATCAATACCGACCAAACTATATGTTACAGCCATCGGTTGACTTGACTAATAACTAGTCTGGTGTGGCCAGGCGATTAGAGTTCTCCACTGACCGATATGTCTGGTCTGGTATTAAACATCTATTTTCAATGTAGTTCCTAAAACGGTCACTAACAAACCTACACCTATTGTTTTGAACACTATTCATATCATCAATATATATATATACACATGGTATATGAAGGACCACCCTAAAGTATTTGCATTGGTTCTGAAGTGCAAGTTTTAGTTTCCACACAGTTTTACACAACTACATTGAATTCAGATGTCACTACTAGACGTACCGGTAGGCGGACATCTCAGATCGCCCAGCTACGCGAGACTACCATTGACCTAACTGTATCATCAAATAGCACGATAAGAACTATAAGCTTCATATCTTTAAATGCAGTAACATGCATGGCATTTGTAAACTGTAGTCTTACTGTGGTTAATAATTGACTGAAATTTTCAGCCTGTTGAATTAAGACTTGTTCTACTCATTTACATAAAATGTCAAATCTTTAGATGAGATAGTGCGCGTCGGCACTATGATGCGTATAGCAGCGAGATGAGACTGGATGCTTATAGAAATTCAGGAGGCATGCAAGGTACTCTCACTTACCACAAACATGGTTTGGGTTATGCGATTTGAGAAAGGGGGAGATATAATCTGTTAAAATACTCAAGAGCAAACCCAATACCGTAAAAAGTTGTTGCAAATATTATGTGTATAAAAATGGTCAGTAAGAATTTTTGTGCAAGAAATGTGTGCCCTAGATAGAACAACTTTGAAATGCATCATGGTAGCAAAAGTCATTATTTTCTATTAAAAGAAAAAGAAAATCTGCTGTGTTCAGTTATGATCACATACTGAATCGTAATTAAAATTCAGTTCTATTCTACCACAATGCATTTTGACATTCACCCGCTGGGAGCTGTATTTAAATCAGCAACATGTGATAACATTAAAATTCAGCTGGAGAGGAAAAGGAACCAGTAATGCATAATTTACGTTAGTTAAGCACATAATATTATTAGTGAAGCACTGCATAGCAGGCTGACAGTATAACTAATGATGTCTTTAAATTGGTCATCCTTTTCTGGAACTTGGGGACAAAGACAAAGTTCCCAGGAAAATAATAAATAATTGATCTCTGTCCACTTCTCACTACACTGCAGTATCCCATTTCTCATGAATATTAAATGGGTGAAACAGTCCTGACAAGGTGTGCCGCCCAGTACTGCAACAGAGTCCACCTGTTGGGCTGAATTATTGAGTGCTGGGCACAGCGCAGTGTCAGGTGACTAGTGACTCTGCATAGGAGTGATCATGCGATGTCAAAAGTGTGACACCCTCACTTTCTAGAACACCCTATTCCCGTCTTGGCACATGAGTGTGTCTTGGCACATCAATAATATTGATGGCCAGGACATGTTATGTCCTGGACATTTTACGTACAATACGGTTAGTCTAGAGCCTAATTTATACTTTGTCGCACAATGGTGTTGCTCAGTCGCTATTTTTTGGCATGCAACAAAGTGTCCAACCTGTGCCTCACAAGTTCTCATCAAAAGGTGACCCAGGCAGCATAAAACCTGGACACACCTGGACTGCACAAGAAACTAGTTACAGTTATCCCCAAATAATAATAACAAATAATATGTCAAGCTACAGTATATATTGGAGAACTCACCATCTCCTATGTCCTCTGGCTTCTTGCGCTTCTCATAGACGACGATAATGATGACAAGGATGATGATCTCGGCCAGGACCCCCAGCAGAGGCCAGAGGGGGGCCAGTGTGCTGCGTACCCTCAGCACAGAGACGATGGAGGACGTGCCGATCATGTTGGTGGCGTTGCACTGGTACTCGCCGGGATCTAAGCCGATGTCCAGGTTGAGAATGTGCAACTCCGTGTAGTTGTCTTTGTTGGCGATCAGGAATCGTCCAGACGAGTTATCGATATCCTGACAAAGACAACAGACAACAGAACTTGAATGACATGATCCACAGTGGATGTGTCATACAGAGTATGGCAACAGCCATTTTCGATCTTACTCTTATACACAGCAACGACTTATCCCAGTGGGAGAGACATTCCCACCGTTTTGAAAATACAAACCGAATTGAACAAGGAAAGGAAAATCCTGAGTAAATGGTTGGAGAAACAATGCATATAGACTGTGTGTGTGTGTGTGTGTGTGTGTGTGTGTGTGTGTGTGTGTGTGTGTTCTTCATATGCAAAGGGTCATGTGCCAGTGTGACAGATTAGAATTGTGCATAAACGTGCCTTTGGAGAGGTGTGTCTAGTCAGGCCAGTGAGTGTGTAAATAATTACATATACTGTGTAGTTTTTGGGCAGTTTTTTTAATGACAAAAGCAGGAAGATCTTGATGTATCTCTGTCGAGCTCATGGACATCGTTTCAGCCAGAAGTGTCCTTTTTCAAACCCTCAAACGTGATTAGATCACTGGTCAGTACAACCCCCGGTCTTCGTTAGGTGCTGCTTGTATGGTCAACCAGATTCACAGCTGTTCAACTATCCACAAATACTTTCTGTAGAATCTTCCCTCAAAGCATAAGTGTTATTTAATGTCAAGCCCTTTATGGCTGCTCTCAATAGTCTTTGTCATCTTAAAATAATCAGTTCACTTCTTTCTTCATTCTTATAGCATATTCTCTGTACAAATGTATGGTTTAGTCTTGGATCACTCAAGTTGTGAATCAGATATTTTCTGTGCAAGCAACTGTTCTAGAATGACAGACAGGCCTGCAGCTCTCTGGGTGGTCAGTAAGTTATGGTTCTTTCTAATTAAAGGCAGACCCTCGACCCAGACGACATCATTGAGAAACTTAGTCTGTATTCTCTGTTCCTTCTCTGTTCATTCAGTGTGATTTTTAGCCCTCGTCATTTTGGATTTAGACTTGTTGGGCTGTATATTGCATGTGACTTTTCCATATATTTCTGTAATGGTATGTCTCGCTGGGAATAAAAATGTATCTTTACCATTCGGAACGCAAATGTACCTCCAAAACAGAAAGACAAAAATGTGGAACAAGGAACATAAGATACATAAGAGAAAAACTTATTTTAGTTTGGCTTCCTTCAGACAATGCAGCATAGATAACAAAATCAAACATCAATCACAGCAAGCACAGCAAACAAATGGACAGAATAAAGAGTGCAAGAAAGAGCAAACAACGAGTAAAAAGTAGCTATTTGGCCAACTTTAAGTACAGTACAGTATGTAAGGAAAAAACAGAAGACCAAGTCTTCCTCAAGTGATCAGACTGTGTCAGCAAAAAGAGTCTGTCGACAACGACATAGAGGGGGAAGTGTAGGAGGGTTGCAGTGCATAAACAAAAAGAAAGAATAGAACTGGCAGGCTGGCCACATTCACTGGACAGCAGGTGCAGAACCAACAGTGGATAAGGCAATATAAAAAAAATAGAAGTCTGCACACTGGAACTTTGTAAAGTTCCCAGTCAAGGCTTTGTTATACTGTAGATTAACATTTCGACACAGTTTTCATCAGAATGTGGCATATGACTTAACACTCCTTAAATAGCAAACATTTCAGACTAGCCACCAATCAGTGCTGGGCGGCAGTGATTTGGTGATACACACTGGTGCAGTCAATGTGCTGTGTGTCTGTTGACTTACTCAAGTTCATAGCCTATAGTAGGACTGAAAGTTCTATAAAAAATATAAAATATAAAAATATAAAATATATAAAATGCAGAATGCGAGATACATACACAACAACGGCTCATTAAAACCAACATGGCTCAGTGGCTTTTTTTGTGTGTTGTGTTGTGTGTGTGTGTGTGTGTGTGTGTGTGTGAGGGTGGGGGGGGGGCATTTTCCTGGCATGTTGAGTCCACTTGACCTCTTAAGGCCATTTCAGACGTGGAGAGAGTGCCGCAGGCGTTTTCGCTTGGATCAGCAGACCCTGTGCAGACCCGTAGCGTGCAAAAAGAAGCTGACCACAATCCAGCTCTTGCCACTCGCGGGCGCGGCGGGCCTGAAACGAACGTGAGAATTTCACCGGGCCGTGCCCCACTTGCGACTCTCTCTTTACAAAGAGACTTGGTGTAGGTGGGAAAAAGAGCGGATCAAGCCATAGAACCCTGAGGCAACCGTCGAGCACATATCACCCCGGTGTTAGCCACACTCCATCAAGGCTAGAAAATCCTTTTAACTACTTTTAAAGCCCTACATGGACTGGCCCCACCTTACATTTGTGATCTTCTGCCCCCCAAGGTCAATGTAAGATCCCTGCGATCCTCTGACAAAGGCCTCCTAATAGTTCCTGGGACTAAGCGAAAGACAAAAGGGTGACCGTGCTTTTTGCAGTAGTTGCACCTACATTATGGAACGCCCTACCTTGCACTTTAAAAAACGCTGAGTCTGTCAATATTTTTAAGAGTTTTTATTTCGGAAACTTTTTCCCAATGTTATTTGACCTTGATTATGTTGTTCTTATTGCTTGTTGTACTCTATTTTTCCTTGTATCATAACACTGTCCTGTTTTAATTTTGATTGATTTTATTGTATTCATTGTACAGCACTTTGTAACCTTGTTAAGAAAGGTGCTTTATAAATAAAAATTACTAGCGCAGACATACATACCATGGGGAAGCCACGGTCCAGTTTGCGCCAGGTCCAGATGGGGTACGGGTAGCCTGTAGACTTACAGTAGAGCATAGCGCCCTGGCCCTCATTCTTGTTCTCGCTGCGCTTGTGGCCTGTGATGTCAGGAGCAGCTACACAGAGAAAGCAAAGGCAAGGATCTTTAAAAGGCACACATTTTGTGTATAATGGTACAGGTTCTACTAGGGCAGTGATTCACAATATTTTTAGTCCAAGACCCAAAAGAGAAATCAGACAAATTTGCCCGGGACCCAAACTAGTAGATCTAGCAGATCTACAAGGTCACAACGCGTCGCTTCGTGCCGCGCTGTGAGCTATTTTCACTACTTTCACTTCAAATTTATTTGATTTCTTCATGAAATTACTGAATATATAAGCCTATAGTAGCAGCTCTACAAGTTCACAACGCATCGGACGTTGTGAGCTTGTATATCAGCTATGTTCGCCAAGCTACCCCATCATATGATATAGTAAAAAATAGTGCTTAAGTGGTCAACTTTCTGATCATAAATTATGTCTAACTTGCATCATTGCAATCTTGCCGTTTGGCAATGCAGAGTAAAGTGCTGTATGCATTAAGTAGCCTATACTGTTAGGGACTGAACAGTAGCATAGCGAGACCGGCATAAACACTTGGCTATGCAGTTTCCCCCTAAGCCATTAAATTAAGACTTTTATGCACAATCAGGAGAGCGCCACACTTAGAGTAGAAGCCTGACAAACTGCAGCGTCAACTGGAATGAAGGGGGACTCAACAATAATCTAGTAAATTCATCCAACATTGACTGTTTCACACAGCTACATGTAATTGCACATTCAGTTTTCCCATTCTGGAAAAAGTTTATATATATATATATATATATATATATATATATTAGAGACCTGCGGATGGCAGATTTAGCCGTGGTTGCCGCGAGTAACCACAGTTGCGGATGGATTTGGGTGAATAAAATAGGCTATATTATTAGTTAATATTGGATAAACCGTGGGTGAAATAATGCGGGAAATAAATTAATGGCATCTATCTATAGGTTTATTCTAGCTTTTAAAACGCACAAAATATCGGCGTACATTAGGCTAGAATCCCATGTGCTTCCCTGCGCTGCGAGCAGCGGTTAATATAAATAGGATGATATAATTAATGCAGTTGGATAACGGGAGGATAATGAATTTGCGGTTGACAAAAAACTCCATCCGCGGGTCTCTAATATTTATATATAATTATTACATAATATGTTATCCATTGGGAGCAGGAACATAAGTACATCATAATTCATGCATCATTTATATTTGTTTAGTACCCATTTAATCACAAGTAATTATTAATGATGTAACAAACAGCTGCCCACTTGCAAATATTCCTACTCAAATGGACACATGCCCCACAAAATGAAAACAAGCACAATTTACCTCCATAGCAATGCATGCCTGAAAAAGGCTAGATCGAGGCAAGTTTTAACCATTGAGACATAATCCCTCACCATCACACAAGACACCATCTGCTGCCACTGAACTACATAGTATTAGACATCAGTTAGACAAGAGGGGTCAAGGACGTTGCTTGGCCTTTTGAGCCATTTCAAACCCTCCCATGAAAGGCCTGTCAACACTCAAGGCTACCAAGATCATTTGTACTATGTACGATGTGTTGACATCTCAACGGCGGGTTTCGAGATGGAACATTGCAACCAAAAGGCCCCTTTAGCTTTATTGTGAATTGTCATGTACCTTTCACCTCGATGGTTGCATTGACTGCAGGAGCTAATTGGAAGGTGTAAACGCACATGTACTCTGCGGCATCATCTCCTCTTGGTTTGTTCAGCCTGCACAGCAAAAACAAAACCTCAATTAAACAAACACCAGGAATCTATAAAGCCTCAATAATTATACCAAAAAGAACAGGTCTACCAGTGAACTGGTGCATATACTGGTTCCACACTGTGACCATGAGGTCAAGACCCAATATATTGAAGAACATAAGTCAATAATGTGTTTAAAACCCTCTCAAAACCTGCCACCATCGTCACGGGGGTTTTGGTAGTCCTACCTGTATTCAGTGTTCTTGGCGTTGCTGATGCGAGTGTCTGCAATCTCCTCGCCGTTCTTCATCCAGTAGCTCTCGTCGTGGGGACCGTGGGCGGTGGTCAGGTTGCACTGCAGGGTGATGGCGGGGTTGTGGAACTCCAGGGTGGTGTGCTCTGAGGACGCGATCACCGGCTCTGCAATGAGAAAAGGAAATGATAAAGACTGCAAAAGGACCCCCCCACCCATCCTGCATGGATGATGATGGGGTGTCAGGGTATGACCACTGACTGATGCACAAAGAACCATCTCATTAGTCAGCTGTGGATGAATAATGATAATAATAATATATAGTTGTAATACATAACAGTGATAAGCCAGCCATGTTTCACGGATGTTTTGATGTCAGAACATAATGACGGGGCTTAACATAAGATCTGTCCCCAACATAAACTACTATAAATAATATAAACCAATAAGAGTTAAATGTTCATACTTGTACTGTATATAGGCAGTTGTAGCACGACAAAATATTCAGGCTCATGCACCAGGAAAGCTGACTGGTGCATGGTGATACAGAACGGACTGACTGATTTGATTGCTTTCCTGCAGATTGTTTTGCTTCAGCCCGTCACAGGACAAATCCCTTAAAATTGAAAGACCCATCCATTTAAAATATAGCGTAATTGTTCATGAACCTCACTTCAAACATGTAAATCTGGATTGAAAAATGATAGGATTGCAGGGAAAGATAATACATCTAATACGTTGTGTTACAACACTGACAAGGAAAGTACACAACAACAAAAAGTATGATGATATAAATGTCATGACTTTGAAGAATGACAAACTAATATGCTGAATAGAGTAGCTATGGTATGAGAGGTATGTATGGTAAGGAGGACCAGGGTTTGATGCTACTAGGTTGTAGAGTGAAGGGAGTATAGTGGAATTGGAATATTCTCTATTTCAAGGTCTGTGGATGGTGGAGGTTTCTATAAGGAGAGTAGAGGTCTTCTGGAGGTTTTTCTGAGGGTGACGACACACCACGGTAAGGTTTATTAAGCCTCAGAATGGAGCGGGGTAGCTACGGGTTCTTCCTGCACACTGACCACTCACTCTGCAGCACAGCGATAGTGGCCTGTGCACGGATCCAGGTGGTGCCCGGGTTTGTGTGAAGGTCATTGCGGTGCGGGTCATTGCTTGCCCGACACTCGTAGGTCCCGGCGTCGTCCTGACCGGTGAGACCGGTGACGCCGAGCACGCTGACCGCGTTGGTGCCATACGCCGTGTTGATGGACACGCGCCGCTTGCGGGCGCCGTCCCACAGCTGCCTGAAGTTCTCAACTCGGTTGATCTCAGCGTACCACCACTGGATCTCCGGCGTGGGGTTGCCCACCACGTTGCAGTATAGCTCAAAGTTGTCCCCCCTTAGCCTAGTCTCAGACAGCGGTGACTTCACAAAGCCAGCGGAGCCAGCAGCTGAAGGGTGGAACGGTGCCGTGTCGTCCACGCAATAATAAGAGGAACCACAGAGGAAAGAGTGGATGTAGGAAGTAAGGAAAGGCAGGAAATAAAAAAGATTAATTAAGAAGGAAGCGGTTAGGGAGACGAAAGAAAATCATGTTAGGCAAAACAGATCCATTAAGAAACTATTTAAATGAAAACAAAGACCATGATAAAACAGGATGGAAGAATAGTGAGAAGGAAAGTGTAATAATAAAGTATAATGCTCATCTTCTGGTATACTGTACTTCAAACACTTTCAACCTATATGTCATTATAGGCACCCATTTTCCAAAATGGTCCAAAATAACAAAAAACTGTAGATGTGGCTGTTTTGTGTGCTTGTAGATCAGCTAGTTTCACACTCATACTGTACGTACGATGAAGTATAAAAAAGGTCTTCAAGGGTTAACTAAAACATTAGATTAGCTTCTCCGCGCATGATGTCTTGCAGAATGTGAACAGTCAAGATATGCCAACAGCGATCACATCAACATTTTGGGATCGGAGACATGACCTCACTTCTATTCCAGTCATCCCTCCTGCTATTCCTGGGAACATATAATTCAATTGCGCAGTAATCATGCAATAAGGGAAGCTCTCACTTGGTTTGGCATTATTAACGGACTTTGAATTAATTTGTATCTGGCTGGTTATCCGCCATTCACCTTCAAAGTCCTCCATGTGACCTTGTCATTTGCAAAGCACAACATTAACCCTACAGACTCCAATCCACAATTGTGATCGTGTGTATAGCATAAATTTGAAATCTTCTGTTAACATTTTATTTTATTTTATTGTGACATACCCAAAACAGGCATGCCAACGGATGAAGGTGTTTAACTCCAAGTTTATCATTCTGCAAGTGAACCAAAATATCTCCATTGGCGATAACTAGGAGAAGGTGGAAAGCGGCCATCGGAGATTTAGCATCCCACCTCCAGCCATAAACATCAGGTCTACACACCACACACACACACACACACACACACACACACACACACACACACACACACACAGTCAGTAGTTGGTCAAAGCCTGGACTGGACATTTACTGTGCTGACAATAGCTGCTTAGATGTTTATGCCAATATATAATGTGCTGAAATATATAGTTCACAATACCTCATGCCTGATGTATAACCACTTGATTTTGCGACGTGTCACACACCGTAGCTGATCTACAAGCTTACAATTCATTGCGGTGCGAGGAGTTGTGAGCTTGCTATATTCTTGGTGCGCGACACTGGTACACTATACGTTGCCCATGAGTGGGAGATATTTGTTCACTACACACAGTGCATCAACCATCAATTGATTTACAATGGATAGTTAAGCCTGAGGATTTTTCTTATGTAATACATTTTATTAGCTGCAGCATTACGTTAATTATTTCACCATGCCACTGAACCTTTAATCAACTTCCACTGGCCATCTGCCTCCGTCAACCAGACGACACCTGTTTCCACTTAACTAATTATTACCTAAGCCTTGCTTCATGGACACATCAGGGGTGGCAGGTGGCCTAGCAGTACAGAGGCTAACCAGGAAATTAAAAAGGTTGCTGGTTCCAGTAGCCTTCCAGTAATCTGGAATATGCACTCCCACATGTATATCTAGTAGACATATAGTAAGTCATCTTCCAGTAGCCTTTTTAGATGAATATGCAAATACACAGCACACATATGCATCTAAAGGACGGACATGTGATATTGGTTTTGATAGCACATCAGTGAGCTGGATGCAATCCTACCTGGAGGGGAGAGAACAGATGGTGGAAGTGAACGTAACACCTTGTACAAGGTTCCTTCGACTATGCAAGTATGCATGCACCTATTGGTATCACAGCACCTCAAAAGGCCCTTCAAACAAGGCTCTAGACTTCCCAAAACAAACTGGTCAGGCTACTACTTGGCCTCACTCTCCGAAGCCACCTCCCCCCTGCCCATTTTGACAGGCTGGAATGGCTTAGGGCTGACGACGGAGTACAACATCTTGCAATGGGGTCTGGTCCGCAAAGAAAAATGTGAAAACGCACCCAGGGCGCAGTACCCCCAGCAGCCACAAGGGGGGGGGGGGGGGGGCAATATCTCACAACGGGCTAGTCTAAGTCAAATTAAGCTCTAATCAAGCCCTGAATATAGCATTTTGAGCATATTATGATCCATAATGCGCATAAAGCTGCGGAACCAGTTAATGTCAACGAAGTCCACACCCACAACACCAGAGGGAGTTCAACAAACCATGTGCAACCCAGATTCGGCACAAACAAGGGATTAAATTAATTTCGCTCCTATGCCACCAAAATGTGGAACGCCCTACTACCAACAGGCTACGGCTTCAGTCTACTCCTTTTCGGTCCAAATATTTTCTGAAAAGGGTCCTCACAAGGGTCCTCACAATTTACAATTGAGGCATTCAGCAGACGCTCTTAAGATTCCAGAGCGATTTACAGTAAGAAAGAACAAAACATGGTAATACATCAAATACATTAAAAAAAATCACACCCGTGTGAAGTGAGTGCATGGTGCAACTCCGTGTGGGGGTCCCCAGAAGTTCCAGACCCACAGGAACGCGCCCAGGGTACCGGCCCGGTTCCGGCGAGCCGCCCGGCGTCCGAAACGGTTGAGAAATGACAGTTACTTTGTGGGGGTCCCCAGGGGGTACTGTCACACCCAAAATAAATTAAATTTTCAATTCAAAGGGGTTTTATTGGCATGAGAAAACATAGTATATGTCTCTGGTGTCTTGGTATAGTGGGCAGGAGATTAGGAAGTGTAGCTGTTTCCACTATATTTTGTGTGCAGTGGGTGCATGGTCTGTCTTCCCTGTGGTGGCCTTTCTCTATTGCAAGGCTGTGTTCACTGAGTCTGTCTAGTCAATGCTTTCCTAAGTTTTGGGTCGTTTACCGTGCTCAGGTATTCAGCCAATGTATATGCTCTTTTTATTTTAGTGATAGATAGCATTTCATTTTGCTTTGGTTTTGGGTAGTCTCTTTCCATTATGTCAGGTAGCTTTCTTTTTGTTTACTTATAATGTGGTTAAGTCCAATGGGTTTTCCGTCTGGTGGCTGTGCTTGCGTTTGTGCATATAGTCCCTGGACCAGCTGACTAAGAGGGCATCCCTGTAGGTTTTCGCTATGATTGAGGGCTATGTTATGGAGCGTGTCTGGGTTGCTTTCTTTTAGGTGGTTATGACATTTAAGCGCTCTCTTCTTTATTTTGATAACAAGTGTCGCCCTAAATCTGCCCTGCAAGCATTGTTTGTTGTTTTTCGTTGGGTACGGAGGATGGATTTGCAGTTCTGCAAGTCTCAGTTTGGTGTTTATCCCATTTCTCAGGTTCTTGTTTGGTTCATAGAGGGAGATGGGTTATATGACGGAGACTTTCATCATCATATAAACAGTTAATGTGTGTGTGTGTGTGTGTGTGTGTGTGTGTGTGCGTGCGTGCGTGCGTGCCATGATTTTTTACCACCCTAAAACATGATCATCAGGTATTATTATTATTATATAAGGAGGAAGAATATTTAAATTTAACAAATAATGTACATTATTTGTTAAAATAACACGCCCACCTGGTTTTTTGGTGACGGGTGATGGGTGATGTGTGGTGATGTGGTGATGGGTGATGAAACCACCTGTACTGAACCCGGCCCCCACAGCTGTTGTTGTATGATAAAGGGAGGGGGGGACTTGACTTACTCCAGGAAGAGACCCTAAATACAAAGGGAAGACATCATTGCACCCAAGAGGAAAATATGCAAGAGGCACGAACTCGACTTTACTTCCCGTATCTGCGTGAAGGGGGCGGACACATTATTAGGAGACGGGAAGAATGTTGGAGTCTATTCATTTCCAATGGAAGAATGAACGACGAACACAGCTTATGATCCACTGAACTAAATACTGGACCCAATCATCACAAGGCACACAATATTTCCAAGATATTCATACCAAAATGGCTTCTTTTAGCGAGACAAATCAGGAGAAAATCTACTTTGTTATCGACCTTTCTTTATCCCTTCCTTTTCTTTGTCCATCTGCAATTTGACAGACGACACATACACATGAAAATGTGTGTTCCGATGCTTAATAATATAATTTTCCATAACTGTCTTAGACTCTTGGTTGATGGGGGCTGATTTGGGAATTGGAAATCATGACATTTGCCATATAATGCTCTCAATGCTCATCCACAGGACGTTGTCAGTGTTGTTGTCAGCCTGGGAGAGGGGACGGGGAGGAGCAAACCATGCCTACTTAGCCTAATTAGGAGACCATTTGTAGAATTTGTAGTTCTTTGCGCCTCTGGTGGTGCCAATGAAGTTTGCCCATCTTCATAAATAGACCATCTTTGATTGCACATACTATAACAACCACACCAAGGGGAGAAGCATGCTGTCACCTCATAAACACATGAAAAACTCAGGAAAGAATCACGGCACTCCATCTTTAACTTACGTATACTTTTTTTCCACAGTCTCTACACTGTTGGGGTTCGGAAATAATAAAACAGTTTCATCCATCACAAAAAATGTATCAGGAATCAATAAAGCAATCTGTAGAAGAATCAAACCAATAAAGCAGAATCACTAATGGCACCGGTATCAAGAAAATCTTCAATTCCCGTCCCTAATAATAACAGAATGGTGAATAACTTCATTGTAAAATGACTGTAGTCTGGCTTCGTACACCGTAATGGTCCACATCACAGCAATTAAGATAACTGACCTCTAAACCAAATAGGAACTATATTCGGCACACTGCTGTCTGTGTACGTATATAGGCCTATCTAGATCACAGCCAGTTCCTCCATCCGCACTGAGCATCCTTCCTCTGATTGGTTGATGCTGTTCCTTATCACAGAGAAATTAATGCTCTGTTTATTTTTGCAATAATGAAACGGAACAGCAATGGGAGGACGTGATAAGAACATCGAAGAGGAAGACAATAATGGAAATGGTTACAGTCCATTAACCATTTGAGCAACCTATACCACTCAGGCTTCGCCAAATTCCATCATAGTGAATGTATCCAATAAAATTCCATTGACTGCATAAACAAATAAAATGATAATAAATACAAATGTCCATACTGTAGAGTATGTAGATAATGATAATCAACAGAGAAACTAATTGCGTTTGTAATTGGATACAAAGTCGTCATGTATATACGGTGTAGGGTGTAGTGTACCTCAGCAGCCTGAGCTTCCTGATATTGGACAGAGAAATGTCTTGGAGAGGAAGATGTGTAGTGACTTTAAAACCACTCTACCATCCCTATTCTGGGGGTTACATTCACCCAAAGTGAAGTACAGAGCTGACCCCGGTCAACTATTAGCTTACAAAATATATGGCTTATTAGGTGGTTAAATATAAATAACATTATATATACTATATATTGTAATCTGTAGCAGTCTCCAAACGTTCCAGTCTCTCACCTGTGCAATAAACTATTGATGAAGAAGAATATAGAAGCTATAGCTATGCTCTGTGTCTACAAGCTGCCATCATAGAATCTTTTATACATTCAGAATTTGTCAGTCATCTTTTAAATCTCTTCATAAGACATACTCCATCAGGAAACACTTCTTCGCTCCTGCTCCTTACAATGCTGCTAAATGTAGGCAACAACTGTCTTTGAGTTTTATAAAGCACAGATGAAAGAAAACATAGAATGATTAGTTGCATAACAGCAATATGAATTTGAACTGTATACATTCCTACACATGGTTATAGGAAATGCACACATATTTTCTGACAGACAATCCAGTCTGGGATGCAAGCGCTCTTGTACAGGCGCGCGCGCGCGCGCACGCACACACACACACACACACACACACACACACACACAGACACACAGAGAGAGAGAGCTTGGTGAGCACAGGATTTATGAACATCAGATCGGGGCCATTTGTTAGAGTGATGATACTGAATTGAGAGATCAATGCATCTCAGTGAAGAGTTAAAAGACCATTCTCTTGCAAGAGGACATTAAAGCCATGGTTCCCAGTGCAGCATTGGCTCTAAAAATAGAAACATGCAGCAAAATGGACTGGTGGCTATGGCTATTTACAGTGCTTCGATCACATCATAGGTTTTACATCTTGTCAAATATACGTATAGGTAGGCCTACGTGTTGTGTTCAGTGAAAAGGACAAGGGGATTGTTATCAGATCACCCAGTATGGTAGAATAATGCGGGATTTGCGAATCCCTGAGTCATATTACATATTTGAGCGCACCGCTATGCATGACAGGTTGGTGCCGTGCGTGTGATTTTTTCGTGCGTGCCTGTGTGTAGGCTATAATATGTCTTGTCTTCGAGTCGAGGGGGACATCACATATGTAGCCTATAGTAGCCTATAGTGTTAGCTCTGTCCACAATCTGCAGTCTCCTTATCTTGTGCTTTTTTCTAACCTTGTGAAATAACTTGTCCTTGCTCAGCAAGTCGTTCGGATCGCAAGCCTATATTCGCTTCACACTTCAAAGGACATTTTAGGGACGCAGTCACACAACTCGGGCCTGTGGTGCCCCGTATTAATTACCCGATATCATAATCACACTGTAAACTATTGATCTTCATAATCATAACACGTTTCGTTTTTAGTCTTCTTTTTTTTTCTTTCTCTCTCTCGCAAACGCTAATCCAAAAGGTTCACCACCACTCGCAGCCCATTACGCACGCACACACACAGCAACAGCATAGATAAGATAAGACACATTCCAAGATGGGTAGCCTAGCCTTTAACTAAACTGGTCAAAAGGATCCGTTTGCAAAAATAATAATTAAAATAATAACTAGTTAAATTATATATATAACTGACAAGATCAAATGTATCTAAGCTATTTACCTCCAACGTTCATATTCATGGTGTCATTTTTGTCAAGGCGTGCACATTCTTACCGTTCTGTGATTGTGAAGAAACGGAATGCAGCATCAGTGATCCAAATATCGCCACCGAGAAGGACATTATTGCAGCTCTTGATCGTTCGCCAGGTATCATCTTCTTTTAAAAAGAGGGAAACGGGCTGGGATTAAAGATATACCGGTATGGTAGACAAGTGGTGCGTGGTGGTATAAGGACAGTGACCTGAACCCAATGGGATCAAATGTGGAGCAGGATGGCAATCAGAGCGGAGGTGGCACTTACGCCAATCGAGTCAGGCAGAAGCTCCGTCTCTAGGTAGACTGGCCACATAATAATGCTATAGTAGCTATACCTGTGCGCGCAGCCTACGCTTAGGGTAATTTCCCCCCAACATTGTGATCTTAAATTATATCTTGTGTTGTTTAGTGTGTGTACACTGTCCTTCACACACCAAATAAGCTAAACTACGTAAACTCACAATACGTAATTTGATCATTTTTGCACATACATTAAAAATAGGCTATATTCAGTAAGATACATACAGTTCAACGGACTTGTGCCTCATGGATAATGTAGGGTTAAAAAGTACCTCATGCATTCAAACCTATCGCGAGATATTACCAGCTGGATCTGCTCTGCTGCACGACTACAGACATTAATTACTAATTAGTCATATATTATGTGCGCTACACCGCTGTACGATGGAGCATAAATTGGACAATTAGTGGTTGCCATTGTCAGTCAACCACTGGTTGTCAACCTCTTGTCAACTCCTGAGTCCCAACTGATCGATTGATTGATTGATTGATTGATTGATTGATTGATTGATTGATTGATTGATTGATTGATTGAAAACCAGAAATAGCACTAACTTGTTTACATATTAAAGGGTCCTCCATTTTCAATTCATCAAAACATTTAAAAACATACAAATATACACTTTTATGAAAAAAACAAAACAATCATCCTTAAGATAGGTAAGGGAATAAAAGGAAAACATGTACAGTAGCCTATATAGACAAAAAGAGGATTGGGGGCTTTTACTTTTTTTATAGCCTAGGGACCAGTTTGATTGATTGATTGATTGATTGATTGATTAACAGTTTGCAGAATTACAGTACATTTCAAGTACAACTGGAGCCTAGTTTTAAGGGCCTTTGAGGTGCTGTGGTACCAGGAGGTGCAGGCGTAGTGGAAGAAACCTTGTACGCGGGCTCCTGTTATAGGGTCTTCGAGGTGTTTTTGTTGACCAGTGAGGAGATCATGTATAGGAATCTTGTTCTTTGGTTGACCTTTTTGATTACGTTGGTGGCCATTTTATCACCGGAAAGATTTGCCTCCAGGATGGAACCTAGGTAGGTAATTTCATCTTTCGTGTGATAATATTGTCACCCACTCTAAGCAAGAAGCCATCTGCCTTGCTGAGATTACTATTTGATCCAAATAGAATGGATTCAGTTTTTCCCAGGTGTAAAGATAGTTTGTTATCAGCGAGCCAGGTGCAGATTCTACCAAGTTCAGAGCTGAGGGCCTTCAAAAAGCAGACGCCCGTAGGTGCTCTAGTCTAGTGAGAGGGATTTTGAAGGAGTCTGGGGATTCACATTTCCCTCACTCCCTCTGGTGTTGTGATCGTGGCTTTGTTGACATTAAGGAAGTATTTTGACAGGTGTAGAGAATCTTGTAGACCAGGCCCATGCCGCCCATTGCAAGATGTACTCTCTCGATATCAAAATGGGCAGGGGTGAGATGGGTTCTGGGAGTAAGGCCAAGTATAGTAGCCTGATCAGTTTGTTTTGGGATGTCTGGAGCCTTGTTTTTTGGGCCTTTGAGTTTCTGTACGTGGTACCATGAGGTGCATGCATATAGTCGAAGAAATCTTGTATGAGGGGCAGTGAGGAGAATTTTTTTTAATGGTGTGTTTAAGTATTTGGGGAATAGAAGGCCACAGGTTTCATCCACAGTGTGTAGAAAATAGAGAGTTATGCTGCCACCTACTGTACTATACTGTAAAATACATGTGTGCGTGACTCAGAATCACTAGACTGCAAATCAGTAAATTTAAGTTTTTAACAGATTATTATTATTGTGGTTAGAGTCTCCGTCCTGAAACTAGGAGGTCGGGGGTTCGATCCCTGGCACTATATGCTTATATATGACATATTTTATATAGAAGTGTTAAGTGTATAATAATTATACACTTAACACTTCTATATAAAATATGTAAAAAAATATATATTTTCAATTCATCAGAACATTTAGAGACTTACAATTATTGTAAGTCTCTAAATGTTCAGATGAATTGAAAATGGTGGGCCTTATTGTAAACAAGTGTAATGCTTCATCATCATTTAAATTGCCTTTGTAAAAAAAAATTTAAATAAACAAAACAAAAGGAAGTTCACATTGGTGCTGCATTAATATTTCATAGGCCAGTGGTACTTCAACAGGAGAACAGGAGCGCCACCAACAGGTGGATTTTTGAAAAAGACTCAAATCATGAAGGCAGTGTGCAATTTACGTGGAAATTTGGAATCTTTCACAGACTTTCATACTAGGCTGAGGAATATATATCCCACCCTTTCCACATTGGCCAGTTACAGCTCCACGGTCTCCACCAACATGATCTGTTGTTGTTGTTGTTGTTGTTGTTGTTGTTTTTGTAGTAAGACCCAGCACACTCAAACAAAAGAGGCTGATGTACGTGTATTCACGGCTTGGGAAGCCGTGGATAAAGCTCCAAGTGTTGCGTACACTGTACACATGCAGCGCGTTGTGAGCTTGCAGTTGCAGATCGTCGGTGACTCGGTGCCCCACTCACCATGCATGAATCCAAGCAGAGGTCCTCACAAGTATAGGTAAAACAGCTTGAACAATAGGTTTTATATATATATATATACATTTGGTGCATGGGCACTGAGGACTTATGAGAACTGTGAAATGTTCTGTATACCATTAACAGGGAGTGCAGCCAGGTTTAAACTTGGCTGTATTCTTTAGCTGGACGGTCTGACCATGCGGCTTTGTGATTTATTTTCTTTTTTAAACTACCATCTCACCTAGTCTGTGAATTTTAATTTTCTAGGTCATTTATTTCAGGTTGTTCTATAAGCAGCCCCTTATGGCCTACAGTGTGACGATGATACTATGGAGCTGTTCAGAGACTCTCCATGTCTGAACTGATGTCAGCTGGATTTGACAGCTGGCCTGCCGACGGTCTGAGACATAAGACAAGCAGATAGACAGGCTGTGTTGCACAGATAGACACCCTGGTATAGGAGCAATGTGTCCAGCCTGAGACAGACAGAGGGACGGGCTTGGGTTATAAGACAACAGAGAGAGACAGCTTGTTAGTAAGAAAGACAAGACTTTTAGAAACCTGTCTTCGCACCTGAGAGGGTAAAACGAATAGAGGTAAGATTTTGGATTGTATTTGGATCATGTATGAATATCGACAAGATTTGCATTGTGATACAGTAATGACAGTATTTAGAAATGTTAGATGGAATGAAAACCTATTTGAATACATAAAAACAGTTCAAGTTCAACTGAGATAGAAAAGGAGGGAAAAAATATTGTTTGTTAAAAACAGAAGCATGTGTTGTACTGCATCCTCCTATATTGCAGTATTTTAAAAGCACTTAAAACTTAAAACATATCATACATGTGAAAATCTGCATATTTTGGTTCAGCTTTGTATCTTGTCTGCCTGAAAACCGGCCAAATGTTTCCACCAGCAACAGACATCCCCATCCGTTCAATGACATAAAAACTGTGTTTAAGATCGACTGTAATCTCCCCATCATAACAATTAATCAATCTACTATTTATGAAATGATATGAGTCTATATACCATCGTTTATAATTCGTATATCATTCATGAAGAAACATCATTATTTATTGAAACAAAACCATTTCCTTGTGATAAGAGGTGGCCATTATTGAACCTTGCACCTAAAAGACTATTCATCTAATCTGGAGTGATGCAGGTTTTTTCTGTTTTTGCATATATTTTCTCTTAATTACCTTTACTTTAAATTACTTTCACTTAAGTTACTTTTGGAATAGTATACATTGTACAGTAATTATTATCACACATTGAGGGGCCTCATATAACAACACCCTAACCTAATGCTACAGAAACTATCACCAATTTAGCTATATATAGTCTCATGAATTATTCATGTAACAGTAAGCATCAAACAGGGTTTTGATATTCCGTAAAGGTACGGTTTGCCTAGATATAATTCTCTCAAAGCATAGTGAGTGGGGCCTACTTCTTAAGAAAATGACATATACTGTATTGTATCATGTATGATGCAGCATCTAATCAACCCCAAGGAAAGCCAGCCTGGCAGTTATGCACTCCCTTTTCAGCTGAAGTATCTCCGAGAGACTGTTTATCAAGACTTCAAAGATCATGTGTTTGTGTGAGTTTTGAACAAAATCTGGACTAGTAAAGTAAAAAGGTAAAATGGCTGGAAATCTGGTGACACATAAATGACTGTGGACTGTGGTCTATGTGGGGAGTTGCAACATTATCCAAGAAATCCAGGAGGAAATATTTTGAATGTTTGATCAACAATTCTAGGGTTATAGGCCAAGATGTAAAACACCCTGCTAACTCGAGGCCAATTTGGAGGGTGAGTTCTTTCTTTGGGTGTGTGCGTGCTCGGTCTCTATTACTCTATGGATAACTCACAAACCGACAGACAAACAGAAACAGACACGGACATGGACATGCAGGGGTGAAAACACATTACATAAATGTACAGATTGACCGAAGTGCCCATCCACCCACTCTACTTGGGTAACCATGCACTGCCCAGCATTCTCCAAGTGTTTTGTATTAACAGGTTGCCATGACGCTAGAGGAGGATGCTCGCTGGTTGGAGTGGGTCACCAAGCAGTTTGAAAGCATCGCAGGAGACGATAAAGAGATTGACCTGGATGAGTTTAAAACAGCACTCAATGTCAAAGAGGTAGCAATTAATTATACACGAGCTATACGTCACAACACAGCTATGGCAGATTGTGTGTGTGTGTGTGTGTGTGTGTGTGTGTGTGTGTGTGTGTGTGTATATGTGCTTGTGTGTGTGTGTGTGTGTGTGGGTCTGCACGTGATAATACTGAGACTGAGTCGCGTGCAGCCGGTATGTCTTAAAACGAATTCTAATGTAAAGTGCTGTGCAGTCTTTCTTTGCAGAGCGTTTCTTTGCATTGTTTGACTCAGACGGCAGCAGCTCCATCAGTCTGGATGAACTTCTCAAAGCTATGGACCTGCTCATACATGGCAGTGAGACGGACAAACTGCACTTTCTATTCCAAGTGTATGATGTGGACGGTACGTTCATTGAAAGACACCACCAGCCAGTCCACCACACAACTTTTGTTTCTCAGAATGATTGCGACTTGACCCGACTTGACCCGACCCGGGGACTCACCATTAGTCCGAAGTACTTCGGAACAATGGTACTTCTGCCAGGCACACATGGAAAGGACTCAGGATGCAGACACAAAAAGTCACTGAAAACGGGTTTTAATCCACAAACATCAAAAACAGGCAAGGGGCAGGCAAAAAAATCAAAACAGTAGAAGGCAAAGGTCAAAATCCAAAGGCAGTCAGCGAGGGCAGAAGTACCGGCAAGGGCTAGGACAAAATCGTGGTCTAGAAAAAGCAAAACAGATATCAGTATAGGGCAAAGGCAAGGCTTGAATAGGGCTTGGGACGGGTGCTTGGAAGGTCACAAGACAATCTGGCAAGGATTGCAGCGAGACTGAGACTTAAATACTGTGGGCATGATTGCAGGGGATAGAATGCAGGTGGTTCAGACACACCCACACTCCCACTCAGACTGTGACAACTTCAGTACAATGACATGACTATTATAGATTATTAAAGGCTATCTATCAATCAATCCAGAGGACTCTGGGTCATGGTTAGGTTCTAGATTGTGGGTATAGGTTTAGAAGTAGGGTGAAATCATGTGACAGCTGACTTTGAACTTATATTATTGTCAGACTCTGACATAATGACAGATGGATTCAGACTGATTCCGCTTTGTTTTTTTGGCGTGTGCAGGAAGTGGTTCTATTGATCCAGATGAGCTGAGGACAGTGCTTAAGTCGTGTCTGCGTGAGAGTGCCATCTCTCTGCCAGAGGAGAAACTGGACGACCTGACCCTCGCTCTGTTTGAGTCAGCCGATAAGGACAACAGCGGCTCCATTACCTTCGAGGAACTGAAAGCTGAACTGGAGACCTTCCCTGAAGTCATGGAGAACCTCACCATAAGGTCTGACCCCGAACAATACTACTAATAATAATAAAATCAGTTTAGATTTGAATTAACTTTCATACTGTAGAATGGCTCCTTTATGCGTTTACACACCCTGTTGTATGTGGATTTCTTCTCACCTTCTCTTGACTCTCTGACTCTTTCATCCCCTCTCACTGCAGTGCTGCCAACTGGTTGAAGCCCCCACAATCGGAGCAGAAGAAAAGGCAGACTCCTCGCTACCTGACTCCAGCCTATTGGCACAACAACACTCGAAAGCTGTTGTTCTTGTGCGTGTACGTCTGCCTCAACCTGATGCTCTTTACTTCTGCCATCTGGCAGCATCAACATCGGGGTGGACTATGGTACATGATTGCCAAGGGCTTTGGACAGTGTCTCAACTTCAACTGTACTTTTATCGTGGTGAGTCTTCGACACTCAAGACTTTGAACTGACTTTGAGAAAACAAAAAGACATGACTTGACATTGACATGACTAATAACTACTGTATCATGACTAAATACTTAAGCGAGCCTAATTGATGCTCTGACGTGCAGAGTTGTGGTGCACCAAGATTGGCCAAGAATAGCAGACCTACAAA
>NC_137865.1:42868200-43013801 GCF_963924005.1 Protomyctophum bolini
TGAGAAAAAATTGCACCCTTTTCACATTGGCCTATCCCTATAAGGGTTTGAGGTCAGATGTAGAGTTGTTGCAGGCCGGCTCCATATCTCTTAAATATCTTAAACCCTGTAAATGTTTGCGATCATCACCGATGTCATTTGGTGTGGGTGTGAGTACATCTTTCTTCCGTTTCTATACAGGTAACTCACCTGGTGATTAAACGGCCTCAGTTTTTCCATTTTAAACCTGGAGATTATCTCTACTTAAACATTCCTGACATTGCCAAGTACGAGTGGCATCCATTCACTATCAGCAGTGCCCCAGAACAGCCAGGTAACAGTGCATAAGTTATTTATACATTGCAATTTAGTCTTTTTTTCCGGCATTTCTTTGTAGGAGGTCGCTCTGTTTCTGGAGTAAATCCCATGTAGATCCTACATGATTCCATTTTTTAGGCTCACTTTTATGATCCAAAGTGACTTTCAAAATACAAGTTCAGAGTAGACTAATAAAATGAAGAATGTAACCTATAGTGTACCCTTTATAATTTAACACACATTTATGCATTTGCATTGTGTACTATTTATAAGTTAACATAATGTATCATAGTGTATAATTTATTTGTTAAAATTGTGTGTCATCTATTCTTAATAAGTTGACCGTCTATTCTTTATTGGTAAACACTGTTCATTTTAAAGGTTATCATACTGTATAGTGTAAAAAGTGACCATATAGTGTACTGTATACAGTATATGTTTGATCTATAGTTTAGTTAACATAGCTCTTGTGTCCTTTACAGAGACTCTGTGGCTGCACATCCGTTCTATGGGCCAGTGGACAAACCGTTTGTTTGAATTCTTCAGACAGCCAGACAGTCAGACAGTCAGTAGCAAGAGGCTAGCAAACAGCTTGAGGAATAGAAGACAGCTGAAAGCACAGGTCTCTCTCTCTCACGCACGCACGCACGCACGCACGCACGCACGCACGCACGCACGCACGCACGCACGCACGCACGCACGCACGCACGCGCACACACACACACACACACACACACACACACACACACACACACACACACACACACACACACACACACATCCATCTTCTTAATCTCATCCTGTTCCTCTGTATACTCTACTGTAAGTCAAATTTCCATTCCACAATAACATAATCATCTTTTCCAGTCATTTATCCTTCCTGATGACATAGTTGTTGGTTGTATTTTGACAGGAGGAATTGTTTGGGCCGACCAACGGCAACGGGACAGTAGCGTACAACGAGGACAAGGCCGTCGAACTCACAATGTACCGTCAGAACGGCTCCAGAACCCCTCTGGACCCCTCTGGACCAGCTCTGCAGGGCCCACAGGGGCCCCCGTCAGAACACCTGGGCCAGGCAGAGAGAGGAGAGGGACCCCCACTCAAAGAGGTCAGGTGGAATAGCTCAAATTAGGGATGCACTGAAAGGGAAATCCTTGGCCGAAACCGAATACCGAATATAGGAAACAGTTGGCCGAAAACCGAATACCGAATATCCGAATATGAATAATATTATATATCTTTTTTCCTACCATTGCCGTACCTTAAAGCTACCTGATTTATGGCAAAATAAATGGTTATGGCAAAACTTTACTTAAATAATAATCACAATTATGGGTCCATAAAACATTAATTTATTCAGCTTTTTTTTTGCCATTTTCTGCCGAATATTCGGTGCATCACTAGCTAAAATACAAACACTTCACACACAGCTACGTTCCTATAGCTCCATGCAGGGCATGGTTTCGCTTTTATTCATCGTCTTTAGAAAACATCAACTGGTCCAAGATTCCTGTTCTCCTTTCAAATCAAAGTAACAAGCTGATTCTCTGTAGGTTTCTGTGAAGCTGGGGGAGAAGGAGAACACTCGGTTCTGCAACATAAAGGTGAGTTCATACAACTTTCATCATCACTCACGTTCATCGACATTCATTATCCTACTGTAGCAGACGAACCCTATAGTGATCGTTCCACATCCAACAGCTGTGATTGGTTTTGTGTGCAGTTTGTCGTTGTTTGTATAACCTTGGCCCTCCTGTTCGCCCCCTCAGCTGAAGCTATACATACATATATATATACTGTATAAATACTGTGTATATATATATATACCTCATTTCTGAATGTGACTGAGGAATGTTTCTCAGAATGGCAGTGGCAGAGTGTATAACCGCAAGTTCCGCAACCCAGCAAAACCACCTGGAAGGACGCCTGTGGTAATATGTGTCTCTGGAGTCTATCCATAACCTAAAGCACACAAGGGCATTTTCCCCATGTTGCCTTCATGGCAAGAGCAAACATAATGTCTGATGATCAGATATTATGGCCTGACCCAGACCTGAGATGCAATAATGAAAACGCTCACTATCATGCTGAGAATTTGCTGCTGCATTTGGAAATGCTGGAAATATTTGTGTGGAAATAAATTGTGTGTTTTTGTGTGTTGTGTTTATGTTTTTATAGAAGGACTATAATCGTGTGTGTGTGTGTGTGTGTGTGTGTGTGTGTGTGTGTGTGTGTGTGTGTGTGTGTGTGTGTGTGTGTGTGTGTGTGTGTGTGTGTGTGTGTGTGTGTGTGTGTGTGTGTGTGTGTGTGTGTGTGTGTGTGCGTGTGTGTGTGTGTGTGTGTGTGTGTGCGTGCATGTGCGTGTGTCAGTGTCATGTAGATGGTCCTTATGGGACTCCCACCAGGCAGATTTTTGCATCTGAACACGCTGTTCTGATTGGAGCTGGAATTGGAATCACTCCATTTGCCTCCATTCTCCAAAGCATCATGTACCGGTAATACTCTGACACACATCAAAACACCCTGGGGAGAGAAAGAGAGGCACTCTTTTACTTTATTTGAGTATTTTTCATACGTTATACAACTCAGAGGTAAATATTGCACCTTTTTACTCCACTGCAATTATTTGACAGCTTCATGGCTACTATAGTTGCTTTGCAGATTTTGTTTATATATTGAGCTTTACGAAACAAAACAATATTTATAAAACTTGCAATGCAAATAGCACAATATCAGATCTACGAGGTCAAAAGTATTAACCCGTTTTGACCTGAGATCAGATTCTAAAAATGTCTTCTACATCCTGACAGTTTTCTGATAAAGCTATGTTTCTATGTCAGTCGTTCTTCGATTTTTCAAAAATAGCAGACCTACAAGCTCGTAGCGCGCCACTCGGTGTCGCGCTATGAGCTTGTAGATCTGCTATTTTTCAATAGCTAAAGCATAACATAATGCTAATACCAAAAGGGGTTCCCGCCCAAAATGAGTGGTTGTATCCATTTCTTCAGGGCAGCCAAAAATCCAGCCTTTAACATTCTGATCCAAAACTTAACCATCTGTCCAGGGAACCTGATTGATCATTCCTTCCATGTTTCCTGAAAATCGTCCCATTGATTGATTGTTTATTTATTTCCGTGTCCTGCACACAATGTGCCCAACCCTCATGGGTTTATAAGACACCATTTCACAATTGCATTTACAGCATGTTTACATTACATAATTCACGCATTTGCAGCATGTTTACATTACATAATTCATTATATTACAACTCAGATTTATACAGAGTAGGCCTACTCTGTCTTCTTTCCCAAGCTTGACAAATAAAATCTGCCACAACAATAGTCCCTTTGGCAAAACATATCTCCATTTTTACATAGTCATTTAAATCTAGGAAATCCCCACAGATATAAGACATCCATTCACTCTCAAGCTAGCTAACAAACAGACTCACGAAGGACTAGGACACTAGGTACATGGACAAACTATCCAGTAAAGCTTTGTTCTGACATTAAACTAGCTTGTAAAGCTTGTTGTGTTTTCTATGTGTTCTGTTTGTTCTGTTTTGTTGAGATATCGGCAGAGAAAGCAGAACTGTCCCAACTGTAACTACTCCTGGTGTGAAAATATTAAAGACAGTGAGATGAAACTTCGTAAAGTAAGTTCACCCAAACTATACCAACCAAACTATATTCAACAATACCAATTAGTTTAAAACTGCTATCAAAGCAAATCTGGGCTTCCATTACACCTCAACAGTGCCACAGGCTTATCACCTCCATACCACGCCCCATTGATGAAATAATTAGTTTTAAATTATCCCAGAATAAGTATTTAGTGCATAAATTAACATACTTTTCAGATTTCTGTATTATAAACGTTTTTTTTTGTTGTCTCGTAAAATATTCTAATATTTTGAGATAGGAATTTTAGATTTTCAGATTGCCATAATCATCAAGATGAAAACAAAAATATATTACCGGTATATATATTATTAATATTTCACTTTATGTGCAATGAATGAATATATGAAAGTTTTACGTTTTGAATTATATTACAGAAGAAAAAGCACCTGTACATCCAGACTATATGGGTGCACTGGTGCCTGTACTATTTATTTTAAATCCTTTTAATTACTTTTTATTGCCTGTCTATTCTTTGTACCTTGTGTACCTTGTATAATTGTATGGACCCTTTTAGTGGACATATTGACATTAGAATTTCTATGTAGTAATCATTGTATTATGTTCAAGCTGGCTTAGTGAAAAACATGTTATGTTCTTTTTCTTGTTCTGTTATGACATTATTTTCACATTAGACTGAGACGGGATTGCATGTGTTTTGCAGGTGGACTTCATCTGGATCAACAGAGACCAGAAATCATTTGAATGGTTTGTCAGTCTGCTGACTAGACTGGAGATGGACCAGGCTGATGAAGAGCCTGAGGGTACAACATATAAACACAGAAATACAGTGTGTGTGAGAGAGAGAGAGAGAGAGAGAGAGAGAGGAGAAAATACTTTAACCTATGCTTTAGCTTTAGTATATAACAAACTGATACTTTAACCCATTTAGGCCTGACGTCGAAATTAAAAAAATGTGTTTTTAAAATGTATTTTTTTCTGAAAAACCTCATCTTTCTGACCCCAGAAAATGATAGTTAGATAGATAGATGATGTAATTGGCCGCCAACCCCCATCTGAAAATGCTGTTCCAGGTACCCTCCAGAATCAAAGATTTGAGTAAAAAAAACGGAAACTCAAAGAATATATATAATCAAACTCCCCCCCCCCTAGTGGACTAATGACAATGCGAGTCAAATCCTAGTCGACTATAAAATTCCTTAGTCGGGTACAGCCCTACTTTCTACTAACGGTTATAAATATATTTCTATAAACAATGGCCCCAGCTTAAATAACTCTTCTGTGTCCAGGCCGTTTTCTAGAGATGCATATGTACATGACATCCGCTCTCAGCAAGAACGACATGAAGGCCATCGGCTTACAGATGGCACTGGACTTGCTGGCCAAGAAGGAGAAGAGAGACTCAATCACAGGCCTGCGGACCCGAACGCAGCCAGGAAGGCCTGAGTGGGGCAAGGTAAGACCACGTTGTGACACGGTCATTATTTGGTTGCATGAGTCTCATTTTATTTTGTCTTTGCTGAAGTGCCTGCCTGGTGATTTAGAATGAAGTGTAGTTAAATGTGACCAGATTTGACTGAGAGACTGCCATCGCGCAAATTCCAGCTTTTCACCAGAGCAGAAAATCTTTTTTTCCTCCTTTTTTTCCAAAATGAGTTAATTGCACAGGCAGAATCTTCACATACTAGAAGAGTCTGAAATAAGTGTCAGAGCTGAAATCAACATTTAAATATGAAATAAATGCTTAAACATGTAGCTAGGTGTAATGTTAGAGACCACAGAAGTGAACCTTTCAAGCCTGTTTTCTCAACTCGCTGTTTCTCTGCAAGACATTACTCTATAAGCCATATCTCCAAAACTGCTCGGTCAAACTGAACAACCAATACGTCAATTCCCTGCTTTCATATGACATGGAAAAAAAAATCCAGTAAAATTTGGTCACAAATGGTTCCCCATATCTTCATGTGTCCAGTTGTATATGTGTAATGTGTCGGTGTGTTGGTTTGCCAGGTGTTCCAGAAGGTTTCTGAGGAAAACAAAGGAAAGGTTCATGTATTTTACTGTGGTGCTCCCGCTCTTGCAAAGGTCATCAAAGCCCAGTGTGAACACTTTGGCTTCACCTTCAACAAGGAGAACTTCTGAACACTGCTCTGATACAACTCCTGCCCAGCAAGTTCAGCAACTGTGCGTGCATGCTTCTGTGCATGCGTGTGGTGTGGTTGGTGTGGTGCGTCACACGTGTGTGTGTGTGTGTATGCGCGCGTACAGTTTATGTGACGTCTGTGTGCACGCATGTTCGCGCGCGTGTGTGTGTGTGTTCTGTCTTGTTATGGAGGATTGGAAATACATGCATTCCTGTTTTGTGTTGTTATCATTACTAGTACAGTATTTACAATGTGCCTGAATAGATATTGTCAACATGCCACCTAGATAATGATGTCACTGAAGGAGGAGGTTTGAAACATACTGTATGTTCAGTTTTGTTAATTTATTTATTTTTAGTTTTTTGCACTTTGTACAGTTTGTAGCAGAACATTTTAAAACTCAGGACCTCAGGAACTTGCATGAAGGAATCTTAACACAATGTAATTTGAGTGAAGGGCCTGGGGTTGCTTGGGAAGGGTCATTAATTAAGTCGGGTTGGGCATATATAGAGGACCTACTGTATGCTCATACTGTATGTAACCTACTCTATCATTTAGTGTCTTCTTTTAAAGCTCTCAACCTCGAGAACACTATACCAGAGGGTGTGGTCAAACATTTCCGTTTACTTAATTATTTTTCAAGGTTTAATATCAAGTGACCACAAGGATAGGACGACTAGTAATCAGTAATTTATACAAATGCTGAGGAAGGGTTTCAAATCACTCGAGGACTCTCGAGTGCCATCTGCGTGCAGTAGCTTCAAATCCAGTCTCCAGATAATGGTCATTGCGGATGCTCAGCTGAGTTACAATGTCATTTGGCCAAGTAGGCATAGTTATGTTCTGAGTTATGTTCCTCGCTATGTACTGAGTTATGTTCCTCGCTTTCCACTTTCTCACTGAATCTGATGCTTCATCACACACCCATACATAACAGGAAGGGGAAGCTCACTGCACTGAACGGTAAATTCCCAGGTAGGGGTAAAGAAACATTTCTAAAATGTCACATTTCTACCACCTGTACTGATCCCTAATCTGTTTTACTGTCCTATGACTATGAGGACACCAGCAGACCATCCTTGCCAAGGCAGCTAGCTGACCAACAGACTCCACCTGATGGATGGTCATCATGTGGTTTGGGTAGGAGACTAGAGACAGTGTACTGGTCACTAGTGACTAGTGACCTAGCCTGGGAAGCAAGGCAGGAAACCACAAGCCGGAATCAGAAATACCCAAAATAATTCCTGCAATCACAATTTTAGGGCCTACCCAATAAAATCCTTGATGCGGCATAGTTTTTCTGATTTCTTAAATATACATTTGAGTGTACTTTCCAGAGACAATTTAGCGTCTGGTATCCCACAGGGAAATTCTAGTTTGATTGACACTCAACACGTTTTGATTATTACCGTATCTACTAACACTTTTTAAGAACTGACATTCCAAGAATAAATTAAAATGTTTCCCCCCATTTTCAATCAATTTAGTTGGTGCCTATAATAACCAATAAATATGCACAGCAGTCAGTCCCTGTTGCTGCCAATCTCCACATTTGGCCAGCGGAGTGTGTTGACAACCATGTGCCTCCCTCCTCTGATTCACATGGAGTTGCAAGCCGCTTCTTTTCACCTGACAGCGAGTGCATGTGGAGGCTGATATTATCTTCACCATGCAGTTCGCCTCAATATCCTTGATGAACAGGTGCATAGACCAACTAGTGGCAGTCACTAGTACAAATCAACGGCACGGATATAGAATCTCCTGCCGGCTTTAATTGCATCTGCAGACACTGCCAAAATTGTATTCGTTGGAGTTCTTTACCTCTGTGCCACCCAGACACCCCACATATATAAAAGAACACTTCCACCCAAGAAAGTATATACATGTATTGGTAGTAGGCCTAAGTCAGTTGAAGACATATGACATATCCCCTAGCTAGCAGACCACTAAAGAATACTGTTATAATGACATGACCTCCTCGCCCAGCTGTGTAAACATTTAAATAAAAAGGGTGATACATATTACAAAATAGGGTACTGTAGTATATGACCATATATAATAGGGTCAGTAGGGGGTTTCAGTTTTGACCAGATGAAGAGCCTTGGCTCGAAACGTCGTCAATAAAAGTTATCTTTTGGAGCATACGAGTGTGCGGGTTCCCTTCTCTTTTCATCAGTAGGGGGTTTCCACATACAGAATCCATAGAGAGGGTTTATCTGATCTAGTCTAGATTAGAATATGGCCTGGAGTAAACCCTTGAATGACCTTTTTCTGAGGGAACATTCAGCCAAAATAGCAGAACTAGAAACGAACAATGAGTTGCACCAAAGATGTTGTTGGTTGTAGATATATTTCCTGTGAATATATTATAGAGTGAGTGGGGGGGGGGGGGGTGTTATAGCATATAGCCCTTGGGAATCTATCTGGTCAACTAAGTATAGGGTTAGCTGCGTAAGTGGTTGAAATGAGGTACAGTAAAACCCGATGAGGTGTTGTCCTCATGTTGACCCGATCATGGCAGTCGGCCATAAATGTCACTTGACCCCTCCATTGTGGGAGTTGCCCGAAGTTATCCTGAGGGCGACCAAGCTATACATTGATGTATGAATTTGGAACATGAAACAGCAACAAAGAATTAAGCTTCAGTTCCATAATTTCTACATGACTGGCATGTTGACGTACGTTGTATAAAATCAATCAATTAAATAAATAAAATATGTTTTAATGTTACTTTATCTTGTCAGTCTGAGTTTGTTCTGCAAAAAGTTTGTTTTCAAAGTTGATTCTTTGTTCACTCCATGTATTGATATTGATTGATTGGCAAAAACACCTTGAAGACCCTAATAGGGGCCCTCGTACAAGGTTTCTTTGACAGTGCATGCACCCCCTCTTGGTACCACAGCACCTCAAAGGCCCTTAAAACAAGGCTCCAGACTTCCCAAAACAAACTGGTCAGGCTACTACTGGGTCTCACCCCCCGAACCCACCTCACCCCGCCCTGCCACTTTGACAGGCTGGAATGGCTTAGGGTTGACGAGAGAGTACAGCACCTTGCAATGGGTCTGGTCCACATGATTTGATACACCACCAAGATACCCATGACATGTACTTACTCAGTAAATACTTTCTTAATGTCAATGAAGTCCACACCCACAACACCAGAGGGAGTTCAACAAACCATGTGCAACCCAGATTCGGCACAAAAAATTAAGGGACTAAATTAATTTCGCTCCTATGCCACCAAAATGTGGAATGCCCTACCAACAATGATTTGTTGTATTACAAATTAAAATGTTGTAATTTGTATTTATTACAAATTTTAAAAAAAATCAAAAATTTGCACAAAAATTTAATAATTTTGCCAAATTATTACATTTTTGTGCAAAAAAATTGAAAATATGAAAAAGCTACTACTGTGGAAGTGTTCTCATATATTAATTGACTTTTAATCCTATAAACAATTAATATAGGTATAGTTTTGCCCACTTTAATTCATAATTAACATTACAATTTTGGAGGTCTGGCTCATGGACTAAAAACTGGTTCTGAACTGAACCGGTTCCGGAATCCCAACCGGTGGAAAAGGTGTCTCAGTTCGATTAGTTCGATCAGTGCGACCGATGGACTCTGTGTTCTGTTGACAGCCCTGTCTGATACCGAAGCTAGCTCTACTGCTAGGCTAGGCTAGCTAGTACTAGTTACGCAGTAGGCGGTCGGCAGCTCTCAAATGTCTTAGTTTAGGAAAGGTTTTTTTTTTTTTACGTTGCCTTCTTTGTCAGATGATAATATGACCCTTGCTCGTTTCGGTTCCAGCAGTGGACGTTAGTTAGCGGTCATCGGCGCTGTTGTTAACAATTACCGATGTTCGAGCAGACCGCTTGTCGTTTACAACGGCAACATTTTTCTCTCTTCTCCGAGCTAGCTAGCTAGGTTAGCCTAGTCTGTTAGTCTTTTAGCTTCGCCCTGCGATGGTCAATTGGAAGACTGAAGCTCGGTGAAAAAGAAGGAAGGTAGGCCTTGTTGTGTCTTCTTCGGGGTTATTTCATATCGGTGTGCTTTCGTGCACCGTTGCAAACACTCGTTTTGTATTATTACCCGACATAATCTTGGTATCACAAGCCAATTTAATATTTCATTTATTTTAGCTTGCTAGCTAGTTTGCCAGAACCGGAATTGTCTAATGTGTAGCCCTGGACCCCTCATCAGCTAGCTTAAAGCGGGATATAACACTAGCTTACCATTAATTAACGCCAATATTAACACACATAACTAATGTAATCTAACCGGCTGTATTAGCTACATGACGTCAACACATGAACAACATACGTATATTTTTCATTTGGATGCATGTTTGCTGGCCGCAAAACGAACGGAACGGTGGTGTCTGACTTAATATGGCTAGTTTTGATTATGTGTCAAAAACCTGGGCGATGCCAGCCATTAAGCTGTCATTATTGACTTCTAATGTTGGCCCAGTTGTCACTGGCTTAATATATAATAAAAAAGGAAGCTTGAAACCATACTAAAATACTCCACAGCAAATTGAAGCAAATCATTATAGTTTAGACAGTTGCACGATCCAAGTCTTGTACAATGTACATCATCAAAATAGTTTTGTCTACTGCTAGCCTAGTACTGTGCTTGTATTTCTACTAATAATAGATTCAGGAAGGGAAAGTGTCAAGCCTGTCAGTTTCAGCCCAGAAATTACCATTATGGTGGCATTATTTTATCAAATTAATCTGTCTCCACAGAGACTCCCATTGTATGAATGTAGGTTATTCCAGACAGATAACGATTGGTCTGCTCTGCTGCACATCTGGATGGAAACTAAGGCAGGCTTCCATTTTCTTCTGTGTGAGAGAACTGCTCTATTTTTGCGACACATTTAGACGGACACCTCTGACTGGACTAAATGATAGGTTTTAATTTCAGAATTCAAGCTGCAGAAGTCCAAGATAGTTACTCTTGATTTTAGTTTCTTGAGAAAATTCTGCAGACATTATTAGTTATGTTAACGTTTAACTTGGGTGTTGTGGTTTTGTTTTTTCAACTAACATCTTCTGGGGAACATTTAGAGAACACAGACCAGTTTTTGTCACTAGTGTGTACTTTAACACTCGAGACCTGGGAGCTGCCCAGTAAGTACAACCAGATTCTATTATTGCTGTTGCTGACTACTAACTATACTGAGCTGCTCTCCTGGAGCAGTTTAAGGATGACTTTCAAGTCGAGCCTTAACCCCACCACAGCCCCCAGAGACACTAAGGACAAAAACAGAAAAACACTTAAAATGGATATAAACAAATCCTGCAGCGAGATCTGACAATTAAATGGTGCTCTCTTTTCGTCTATGGCAATCTAAATGACCGGAGCACAATGTTGATCTGTGTGGAATTTTGGATGTCTCCTGAGTTGACTTTCTTGGAATTACAGTTTAAAATAATTTGCAGGGCCAAGCCTGCCAAGGGGTGTGTGTGTGTGTGTGTGTGTGTGTGTGTGTGTGTTCTGTTTCTGGTTCAAGGCTAAACCCTGCGTGTTTGTCAAAATCTAGCCTCGTCGTTTACAATTTAAATTACCTTTTGGTTGCCAAGGCCTGATTTAGGCCTAGACATAAAATGAAAATGTGGAAGCGATGCTTCACATACAGTTTCTCACTGTAGCACTTGGCCTAAATTAGTCTTTAAATATAACTGAATTGTGAGCCATTCATGCACCCTGTCCTGTCGGGCAGCTGTTGGGTTTGTTGGTTTGAATTTGTGGCTATGGGCAGAGACTGTGGTGACAGGAAAGGCCTGAGGAGATTTTCTTAATGGAAGTCATCTCTTGAACACATGTGGATCTCGAATCAGGAAGAGTTCTGCTGACACCATGAAACTCTGCATAACGTAATAACACTGGATAAAGTAATAGTTTAAGTTTTCAACTACACACATCTTTGGACTGCCATTTTGTGAAATAAATATTCTTAGTTAGAACTAGAACTATAGCGTTATCAGTGTTTCCCCTATCATTGCCTTGGGGGCAATTTTTGGGACACCCCGTAGGTCAAATAAATTTTATTTTAGTACAAAATCCAAATCACAACAGAAGTAATCTAGGCACTTTTCACATAGAGCAATAGAGCATTTATGTGCTTAATTTATGCACTGAATTTAAGTTAATCAATTTCAATCTTCCCAAGTCTGTCAAAGACAAAGATGTACATTCTATAAACTCTTCCATGAAATAACTACAGTATAAATATACAGCGCAGACAAACTTCGGTGTTATGGGAACAATATTATTCTGTGATGTGGCCTTGGGCATAGATGGCATTGGCATGGGCTAAAGGATGTAAGATACAAGTTGGCAGAATAGTTGGTAGAAGTGAGATGGTTAGAATAGTAATTCACAAAGTGAAAAGATTGTAAAGTTTGCCAGGTAATTATGAATTAAATATTATATGCCCTGGCAATATTGACATAACACTCCCCACGCACCCCCAGCGCACACAGCGTGGCCCTATTTCATCCAGCTTGCCTCCCTGGCCGCATCCAGTCCAGGCACTGACCCCCCCCCCCCCACACACACACACACACACACACACACACACACAAAGCAGTAAATACTATGATGAACAACTTGTTTGATAACAGTTCTTGTTATCTGCACTCAGTGGAGATGCATTTCCCTGCTGCTGCATGGCATTTTCACTATTTATGTTTTTAAATGGGAAAAAGGGCAAAACAGTTTTGCTTGGCGTTTCAACTTCCAATTCCAGTTTCTTTTCATGATGATGATGACGCAATATAAATTCAAAATTGGCACTGTGAGTCCCTGGCCTGTTTAGACTGCCAGCCCATTCCGTGCGGCTATGGAATGAATTTGAAATCAGATTTGGATGTGGATATAGACCATAAATCTGATTTAGATTTTGGCTGCTAGTCTGAACGGGGCTATACGGTAACAAAAAGAGTACAGTATAGACCCCCGGTGGTCCTCTAAGCACTGCGACACTTTATTATTTCCTCTGTGTTTATCTCTGTCTGTCTGCAGCTAGCTACCCCAGGGTCTGATTTTACATTTTCTTTCCTACTTGCCCAAGTTGCCCTGCAAGGCAAGTACTTCTCCAATATACTTGAAATTGCACCAACAAAGTTTCCCTACCTAGAGTGTACCACTGCCGGCAGTGCGGTGCGTAGAGTTCACTCAAAATATATATAAAATCTATTGCATTTTGATTGACATAAGATGGGTTTCTTAAAAACAAAGCATAAAAAAACGATATCTCCCCCCCTGTCAGGTGTAAAGGAGCAACTTTGACACTCAGGCATGAAGGAAGCATGAGTTCAAGTCCGTTGCTCTCCCCTTGTCCCCCATATATGGCGACTAGGTTGGCGGAGGGTGTGTATAGCCCAGGATCACATTAGATAATTGACACGGAGGTGAAAAAATCGTGGGATAAAAATAAATATATATATATATATATATATATATATATATATATATATATATATATATATATATATATATAGTTTAAAAAAATATATATATATCTATATTATTACATCAATCTATGTAATTATAGATGATAATTGGATTTCAAGTCCTTTACTACGGAGTTGCGGTGGGTGCGCACAGCACGCGTGCCGTGCATGCTGTATTCTATTCCTCGCACATAACCTATTAACCAAATTATATATAGGACATGCATGTGTGAGTGTGAGGAAGACAATCGACATATCTGTCTTGTGTATGTGCTTGATTGTTAAGCACGTTTAATCGACGTACACGTATACATACATGCACACTGATGGTGAACATGGAGCACTCATTAGAGCAGGGACAGACCTGAGACCAGCCATTATCCAATCCAATGGTCTGTCTGTCTGTCTGTCTGTCTGTCTGTCTGGGAATTGAACCGGGGACTTGCTGTCAGTTATTTGAGCCCATGCATCAGGTCTCCCAGAATGCCCATTTCTAGTTGAAAATGTCAAGGATAATTTTAGCCTGGCCCCTAGCCCCTGAATCGCTAGCCACGGCCATTAACCCATTTTGACCTGAGATCAGATTCTAAAAATGTCTTCTACATCCTGACAGTTTTCTGAAAAAGCTATGTTTCTATGTCAGTTGTTCTTCGATTTTTCGAAAATAGCAGACCTACAAGCTCGCGAGCTATGAGCTTGTAGACGACCTGCTATTTTTCAATAGCTAAAGCATAACATAATGCTAACACCAAAAGGGGTTCCTGCCCAAAATGGGTTAAAAAGTTCTGGGAATAATGGAGTGAAACTAAATAAATTCAGCCTAAATAAATGTTAATAAGTTATTATCCTATTATTCCATTGTGATCCAGCCATATACTAGGTTTTGTATATGTAATTAAGTACAGTTTACAGCTATCTCCTTCTCTTTGAGTGTGTGTGTGTGTGTGTGTGTGTGTGTGTGTGTGTGTGTGTGTGTGTGTGTGTGTGTGTGTGTGTGTGTGTGTGTGTGTGTGTGTGTGTGTGTGTGTGTGTGTGTGTGTGTGTGTGTGTGTGTGTGTGTGTGTGTGTGTGTGTGTGTGTGTGTGTGTGTGTAGTGTATATCAGAGGAGATTGAGCATGTGCGTGCGTGGCTGCATGCATTTGTGCATACACAAGGTAGTAACAAATGAGTTAATGTTATTACGTTATCTGTTATTACACACAAAGTAAAAAACATACATGCTACTTAGGAATAAATGTATCCCAAGTTCCCAACTGTGCCCAATCAAGTTTCCTAGTATTAATATTGTTGTCACTGTAGATTTCTTTGAAGCATCTTTTCTAATTTGACAGTGCCGGGCACATTTAGCAGCACGTGTATGAATGAATGAATGAATGAATCTTTATTTTCGTGTCTTATCGTTAAGACCCATCCCTTACGGGATTATAAGACATCAACAACATAAATAAACAATATCACGTTCACTTCCCACACAGAAGCTACACCAAGTATTTGATAAAAACTAACAGAACAGAAATAAGCATAAAAATAAAAGACATCACATTCTTTGTCCGTATGTCCCAAGCTTTCTCTATATATTCTGCTAATGCAAATATCTTCTGTTCGAAAATCCATCTCAGTCGCTCTGCATCACTTAACCACATCAGATCTATATTTTTACATCTGTTAAATAACTTTTGACGTAGCTCTGGCTCATGATACAACGGGCAATAGAAAAGAAAATGGAACTCATTCTCAATATCATTTATATCACAATAGGTGCAAACTGCAAATACGTTCTTCTTCTGTAACTCCTCTATACCTCCCAGTCTCAAGGTGCAAAGGTGTAATATTGAGAACTGGGTGGTCCAATCATGTCGTGTGTGTTTCCCCTCTTAGGTGACTCTCTGCATGGAGACACTTTAGCAGCAGGTGTAATATTGAGAACTGGGTGGTCCGATCATGTCGTGTGCGTTTCCCCTCTTAGGTGACTCTCTGCATGGAGACACTTTAGCAGCAGAAGGAGTGAGTGTTTCCCAGCCAGGTCGGCAGGCAGCATGGCGTCACGTCAGAGGAACTCTGTTCGGATTCTGTCCAGTCGGGAGCGTGGCTCCCAGACGTTCGGCTCCCAGAGACTCCTGCAACAACTAGTCGAGGAAAAAGTGCGCTGGATGAAATGGCAGAGTCAGGTAAAAACAAAAAATGAAGAAGTCTATCCTGGGAATGTGTACTGTAGTGTATAATAATAACCCATTTGTTCTATATGTATTACATTGTGTTAATAGTAATTGTAAAAGTCATGTTTTCAATTTGCTAAAAGTTATATTTATATTTTTGACTCCCATATTTTTGACGGTAACTAACCATTCCATATAAATGTGTTGTGGTTCAAGGTTCTTTATTATTTGTCTCCCGAGGAAGAAATTTGTCTTAGACAAAGGGCCCGCATGCAAGCGTAGCCCTTATGCCCATGTCGCCGCAGAGCAGCGCCAAATTACATCTTTCTTTCAAAGCCAAGAGAAGTATCACAGAAGTATTGTGTGAGTCTTGTCTCGCTCCTCTGGCTCCCAGTGAGACGTAGATGACATTTAAGATTCTTTGGTTTGTGTTCAAGGCCCATAACGTTCTTCCTGTGTATTGTTGAAATGTAAGACCAATCTCCCGCGTCCAGGACACTCAGATCTTTGGTTGTATTGTAGAGAGGTTGGTTGTATGTGAAGAGACTCCACGGTCTAGCACAGTATGTCCTTACTGTGCTAGAGGGCCTTGACTGTGTTGGCACCGACGTTGTGTGGAACGAATTCCCTTTGAGGATCAAAGCTGCCCCCACCCTAGGGACTTTTAAAAACATGCTTAAGACCCCACCTTGTGTGTGTGTTTTGCCTCTCCTCCCTGCTGTTGTAACTCAGTTCTTGATGTACTTGTCCTAGTCTAGTCTTCTATGTCTTGTCCTTTTTCTCTTTTCTTTTTCTTCTGACTGTGCTCCGGGCCAGTGTAATAACTGGATGGGGGAGTGCACTACAAATACTGAACCTTATGAACCTACTTGTTCTCTAAACCAGAGGTTCCCAACCACTTGTACGCGAGAAGGGAATCCCAAGTATTCCTGACCCGTGCATCTATAACACTGCGTCACCAGGATCAATGATCTGGTCATTGACAATGATATGACATTATATCAGCCCCCCAGCCATGCCGGTCCACGAACATTTTATGAACTGTCAGCCGATCCGTGGTAATAGAAAGGTTTGGGAAACCCTGCTCTAAACCATTGTTGTATGCTACTGCCACACTGCCACCAGATACTGTATGCAAATGTTGTGTTTGCAGTTGCACAGATGGTCCACCTCGACTGCCGGACTAAACTGACAATCGGATGAATCAAGTTAAATCAATTTTCTTTTGCTAAAAAGTTTTCTGCCTCAAGAATTCAACTCGACAAATAGCCTAAAATGTAAGTGCAATACAAAGGGTGCACAAAATGCAAATCATTTTGGGCCATATTATGCACATTCTTGTTGCACTGATTTACAACGGGTAGTTCCGACCAAGCAATCTGATTGGTTGAAATTGGTTCTCACACCCTCTCGTGTCATTTTTGGCCTACTCCAGACGAATCAATGTGCGACTGTGCACGTACTACAGTATGAGACACTGGACAGCTTCCAACCGATGTCCAGCTACACCCGACGTCCCAATAGTGCAAGCCCTACACACTTCAGTTTAACCCATTTTGGGCGGGAACCCCTTTTGGTGTTAGCATTACGTTATGCTTTAGCTATTGAAAAATAGCAGATCTACAAGCTCATAGCGCGCCACCGAGTGGCGCGCTACGAGCTTGTAGGTCTGCTATTTTTTTAAAGTCGTGAAAATGTGGCACAAATCTTTGAATATATCTTTCAGAGCGAACGTTTTTAACTTGCTTCTGGGGGGTCCCTGGAACAACATATTTTCCGATGGGGGTCGGCGGCCAAATACATATATTTTTGGGGGTCCTTTACTTGACCTGAAACTTTTTGAGAACCACTGAAGGCTCATACATAGTCTGGATTTTCGGTGGTGAGGTGACCACCGAACTACAACATGACGTCACGAGCCGCAGTGAAGAGCAAACCACCGCCACCGCCCCAGCCCTTCTCTCTGTTTTTACTCACCACTGCTCAACGTTATTTCAGATCCGGTGGTCACCTCACCACCGGAGCGGTGGTCACCTCACCACCTAAAATCCAGACTATGTATGAGCTTTTACATAGAAACATGAGGTTTTTCAGATAACTGTCAGCATTTAGAAGACATTTGTAGAATCGTTCCCAGGTCAAAATGGGTTAAAAGACTGCAATGGAAATAAGCAGTCATCTTTCTTGCATCGTTATGTCTTTGACAGTGGTGTGCTGTGCAACTGTACGGTATGTTTTTGCCAGGTGAAACCTGGCTTTATGTTTACTGCTGTTGGCTATGGCTACTTTTGCACGACTTGTCATGATTGGCTGGCTCTGAGTCTGACCCCATACTCTGAAACGATGCACGGATGTCTCAAACCAAACCCCCAGACTAACATTGAAGTGAATAGCGGATGCTCCTCATCCGCTCTCTGGATACATTCTAAACTCTATGGTCTCAACCTAGAGTCTGTAACGCTGCAGCGCGAAGCGAGCCACTGACAACACGGCGGCTAATGTTATGAGCCAACTCTGTCTGGAGCTAACAGGAAAGGCATAACAACACGCAGTGATTGCACCAACAAAGGAACGTCTGAAACGGAACAAAAGCAACAGCCGGGAGGTTGTGACAGAGTTGTTTCACCTGGCTGTTGTCTGTTAACGATACGCATGTCATTCTTGTTTTTCACCACATGAGCATTGTCAATATTACAGACGTCAAAAATGCAACGGTGAATTCATTTTAAATGTCCTTTTCTATTCTACCACAAATTATTACTTTTCTAAAAAACTGATGCAGATTTGAACGAAGTGGATGTGTGAATATTTTCTTTGCAAAGAGTATGTTAAATGAAGACAATAAGTACCACTGGAGGTGATCTCCCTACTTTTCCGTTGAAGTTTAACCCTGGTCACAAGTGGCACAGGATACCTACTGGTTAAAAGCAGATATACTGAACAGTCTATGGTTTAAATCACTTAAAATTAGTTTAAATTATTTTTCTATTGTTAAATATAGCTCTTCTATTTATGGATGATTGTTCTTTTTTTTAAATGTTTTCTTTTGTAGCTTTCGCCTTTTTATTATATATATGGAGGGACAGACAGTAGGCTGACAGGAAATAAGGAGAGAGATGGGATGACATGCAGTAAAGGCCGTCGGGATCTGGAGTCGAACCCGCGGCACACTGCCAGACTGGATTACCAGCCAAGGTGGATCTGGAGTCGAACCCGCGGCACACTGCCAGACTGGATTACCAGCCAAGGTGCCTGGACCGCTGAGCCACGGCCCAGGCCGATTGTTCATTATTTAACCATTAAAATAAAACACTCCAAATAATGAATCCACCGTTTAAAGATAATTATTTGTATTATTTGTAATATTTAAATTGTTTGAAATTATTCTATGGTTCAAACGACTTATAATGGAGACTTAACTAAAGACGGGGCACTAACCCAAAGAATGGATGCGTGCAACACCTTCAAGGAAAACCTAGCAAGCTAACTTCTTACCAGTATCCGAGTCCCCCAACCTTCAGGCTTGCTTGTTCCAGAGAGCCACTAGCTATAGCACCTTAACGCACCATGGCATCATCCCTAGCAGCTGGTTGTTGATGCTATCAGCGTCCCCTGGACAAGGAGGGGATCAGGCGATTCTGGGAATGCAGCCAGCGGAGGGCTGAGAAGCACCTTGCCTGTGATCTATTATCGTTTTCCTTATTTTTGCCTTGCTCATTGTCGTTGGCAAAGTGATGGAATCCACAGGACTATCCTCCCCTCATCCATGGCCTTATCTCCGCTAAACAACATGGGTTCAGAACTTCAGACACACATCACAGCACAGCCAGCCAACCTCACCGTTTTGTGACCCAGACATGGAACAACATCCTTGACAAAGGCGTGCATTGTGCGTGGTGTTGCACTAGATAAACGGGAACATTCGATTCGATCAATCAAGCCCTAAATGGACCCTCCAAGGAAAAGGGAAACGATGTCGCCCCAGGAACGACTGTAGACAGGGTGTCCGCTGACGCCATAAACGATTTAATAGTATTAAATGAATGTGTCAAAATAGTGCGACTGTTTGTCCTGTAACACTTTCAGAGGTCCTGCAACATACCACAGACATCAGTAATGTCTGTGGTGTCACTCATGTTTAGTCATGTACACTATTTGCTAATTGTTGTTAATTTTCACTGGTTCCTCAGCTATGGTGTGCTCTTAGTATTCCCACAATTGTATAATGGAGCATTGATCGTGGCTACTTGTGTTTCATCCACTTGGCTGGGTCTTGTGTTTGTTTGTTCCTAACAGAAAGTGGAGCTGCCAGATAGTCCTCGCTCAACCTTCCTCTTGGCTTTCAGCCCTGACCGGTGAGTCATAAACCATGAACTCTACCCTTTAGCCTAACCCATAACCCATAACCCATAACCCTTAACCCAAAACACCTTAAATTAACACCTACCTATAATTTAAACCCTGAACTCGTATACTGCGTTCACACGGGCAGATGCAAAAGATTCAAAGATGCGAAGCAGTTATAGCTTTTGCAGCAGCTATAAACGTCCGATGCATCTTTGCATATTCGTGTCGCTGGCCTCCATTGACAATGAATGGTAGACTGTAGCTTTGCATCTGCCCGTGTGAACTCAGCATTACATTAATCCTACCTGACCTGGTTCAGGTGGTTCTCTCTCATAGCCACAAGATGGATAACATGCCCACAATATCTTGTCACTACAAGTGCTCCCAAGCCAGTTGATCTGGTTAATGTCTTCTTGGCCACAAGATATAAGACGTGTTCAGTCCTGGTCTTGTGGCCACCAGAAATGGAAGGTAATCCCACAAGATGGGGATCTTAATCTCTGCTCTCCTCTTCTGTGTAATTCAAATGTTTAACACAATCAGCCCCGGGATTCCTTCAAAATAGGAGCTCTGGGGTGCCGGGAAGACATGGCCGCTTTTACTCTGAAAAGCCCCCCCACCAACTGAGATATTTTTTTGCTTGCTTACCTCGCTAAGAATCCGATAATAATTGCCGATGATCCCTCATCATTTTCAACGAGAGGCAGGTGAGAAGTCAGAAATGAAGAGCTTAGTATATCCATCAGATCTTCTCACCTGCCTCTCGTTCAAAAAATATAAACGTGAGGGATCATCAGCAATTATTATCGGATTCTTAGAGAGTTAAGCAAGCAACAATATGTCTCCGATCTTTTTCAGGAACCGAAGGGGGGGCTTTACAGAGTAAAAGCGGCCATGTCTTCCCGGCACCCCGAGCTTCTATTTTGAAGGAATCCCGGCGCTGATTGTGTTAGTGATGGTGTGACAAAAAGGATCTTTTCCTGGGCCCTATGTTTGGATCTGTTGGACCACAAACAAAGGATGGAGCGTGTAAAGAGTATTGGAATTGCCTCTGGTCTGTTTCGTGTCCGGATCGAGCTGCAAGCTGGTATTATTCAAATTACGCTTTTATTTATTTTTGTTTTGCTTTTCCAATTACAGCCTCTCTCCGGGGGGGGGGGGGGGGGGGGGGGTACTGTACAAACAAGAAATGTGGCAACTGAAGGGACCGTTTCCAATAATGTTTACGCCCACCCTTTGTTTGTGGTCCAAATGATCTAAGAATAGGGCCCAGGTTTAAGAATAAAAAGCTTTTTAAGGGATTTCCTGATGCGGTTTTGCTTTTGTGTCCGGTATGTCTCTATGGTTATGTGCTGGATAAAATCAGAGAAGCTTAAAGGTCTAATAATAGGTTCTTTCTCTCTCAATAGGACCCTCATGGCTTCCACACATGTCAATCATAACATTTACATAACGGAGGTGAAGACGGGGAAGTGCCTGCATTCCTTAGTGGGCCACCGCAGGACCCCGTGGTGTGTGACCTTTCACCCCACTATCCCAGGCCTTGTCGCTTCAGGGTGCCTTGATGGAGAAGTCAGAATCTGGGATCTGCATGTAAGTACTAAATAATATTTATACACCCCCCCCCCCCCCCCCCCTCCCAACAACACATCCAAACATGTCCACTGTTCATCACAAACTGCAGGGACATTTCTGTTTTAGAGCCGGAGTGATTAATCGCTCTTTGCTTAACAAAATATAACTGCGGTGGGCAATTCACGCCCTCAACAACACTCGGGTAGGCTACACAAACCAAATGAGTGAGTGGTAGTACCCTGTCTGTCCGTCCGTCCATGTGTGTCCGTCTGCGAGCACGCCGAGCAGCTAATCTCCAGCACTGTTGGCCCGATCTCAGCGACACTGTGCACACACTCACTGGATGCCAGAGCAGAACCTCTGCCCTGAATGTTTCTGATCGGCCTGTTATAGCGCCACCATGAGGCCGATCTAAAAACACATTTTTAGATATTACTTCTACAGATTTATGTCCAAACATGCCGCAAATCGCTACAATAGTTTGTCTAGTATGACAACCTTGAGGTTGTCAGGCTAGATCATGTTCAGGTTTGTCATATGTATAGATACAGAGTATAAATACAATGAAAATTATTTTGCTCAGAGCACTCTCAGTCTTACATACACAGGACAGTGCAAAGAAAAAGGTGCACAAAAAAAGTGCAAGTGAAGTGACAATACAGTGCAATACAGTTCAAGGTCAGCTGTTCAGCAGCCTGACTGCCTGGGGGAAGAAACTGTTACTGAGACGGGTGGTGCGAGATTTGATGCTCTGGTGATGCTCTCTGTGGTTGTCATGGTTACTAATAATATGGTTTCTTTGCAGATAATGATTGGAGGGCGGAGAAAAACCAGTGGAAATCTGGCCCACCTGGTTCAGTTACTTCTAGAGTTGATAAAATATATTTATAATGTTCTTTGTTTGTGTGGGCTTCCTCTTTTGTTACAAAGTGGGCCATTTGTAACACTAGGGTCACGGGATCAACACGGATCTGTCCCATTTTTCCTATTCCATCCTGATTGGCTTCCAAGTTCACAGGATTGGTCCGTTTTGAACAAAACTTGCCCACCCAAAATGAAACTCCTGGCTACGCCACTGATATAATGGGTATGCACTTGTTTTTTTTTAAATATATATTTCTTTATTCAGGGAGAGGTACAAGGTTAGTTTTACATCGTTATTGTTATTGGTGACATTCCCGTTTTCTTTTTGTGCAACCATTCCCCTTAGGTTGGGCAGAGTGACCAAGAGTGGTCACGCTTGCCCAGCCTACCCTCCCGTTCACCCTCCCAGTCCCACCCTCCCATGGGTCCTAGGGGAGGCAGAACATAAGCATGAAAATAAATGTAAATAAGGAAAAATAAATAGACTAAGTAAGATGAACAAAAAAGAGAAAAATAAATGAATAAAAAGAACTATGACATAAATGGAGAATAAAACACAAACAATTCCAAAATAGACATTTGTATAATATAGCCTACTATATACCTCCTTGGGACATTGAAATTGATGCTGAGTAGTTAATTAAATTTCAACTGATCGCTCGGGAGTGTTTCCAAGTTGTTGAAGTGTGATATGAAGGGTTGCCATCTAGCATGGAATTTGTGTATGCACTTGTGATAGTAGTATTGTTATGTAGTATTTTAAATATATATCATCTGTTTTCTTTTGGTCATCAGTCCAATCTATACTCTGACTTCGCTGGAGATTGGATTCACGAAGAGTGAGAGCTGCTCTATGCTCGGGGGGGGGGCAAATGAGTTGGATTTCTCGTTAGGCTGGTAATAACGTTTGATCTTTTCTATCTGTGTGTCTGTCCAGGGAGGCAGTGAAAGTTGGTTCACAGAGAGTAACGTTGCCATTGCTTCGCTGGCCTTCCACCCAACCGCTCAGCTACTCCTTATCGCTACCAACAACGAACTGCACTTCTGGGACTGGAGTCGCCCTGAGCCCTTTGCGGTTGTTAAGACGGGCAGCGACACTGAGAGAGTCAGGTAGGGTTGGAGGGATAGATAGACATGCATACATACATGCTTCGGTCAATGAGTTTATGTACATTTGATGTCATGAATGTTGGCAATTGTTGTTCCTCAGGTTGGTGAGGTTTGATCCTCTTGGCCACAATCTGCTGACGGCGATTGTGAATCCCTCCAATCAGCAGGTGAGAACTGTTCTGTTGTTGGTTTTTCTTTTATTCTGAACCTTGATCCCCTCTTGTTATTCTTTTATTGGTTGAAGCCTATCATTCTATTATTGGAATGTGTGACTATTATAACCAGCAAACGCGCTGATTATGTACATCGTCCAAGTGGCCATCTGGAGAGTGGAAAGTGTTGACCGTTGTCAGTTGAACTGTTTGTTTTGTTTGTTTCAGAATGAGGACGACTCTGAGGTTCCCATGGACAGTGTAGAAATGCCTCATTTCCGACAGCGCTCCTTCTTGCCGTCACAGCCAGTCCGACGAACCCCTATCCTCCACAACTTCCTCCACATCCTGTCGTCCTCGCGCTCTACCGGGGGGCAGGTGGGAGGCGAACAAGCGCGGCCAATGGGAGAGTCTGGGGTCGGAGGGGCAGAACCGCCCAGCGTGCCTCTGGTGCAGTACCCCGCCTGCACCCAGCACCTAGGACACCTGTGTCCATGCATCCGCTGCTCGGCTAACCGCGCTCCCTCAGTGGAGGGTTCCGCTGTCCCCCCCGCCCCCGAACCCCCGCAGCCTCCCCCGGCGTCCCCGTCCACCTTCTCCTCTGCCCGTACGGAGCCCAGGCAGCCCTCCGACCGACCCTCGGCCTTCACGTCCGTCTACTACAGCGCTGGCTCATCTCTGCATCGCCCCGGGCCAAGTCCAACCAGCCACCTGCCCCCCCAGCCTCCGGCCCAGCCCCCGACCGCCGTGGACCCGCAGGCGCCCAGCCCCAGAGCGCCTGGTCAATACTGGACACGCACCCTGCTCAACGTGAGGGACGGAGGGGTGACAGCAGTAGGAGGAGGAGGTGGTAGTAGTGGTGGTGGTGTTACTGTTACTGGTGCTGGTGCTGGAGGAGCGGGTATAGGAGGAGGCATGCTGCCCCCAAGGACCTCCTCTTCCTCCTCCGTCAGCCTCCTGTCGGTCCTCCGTCAGCAGGACGCCTCCTCCCCCGTTTATACCTCGGCCTCCGAGGGGCGGGGCTTCCCGCCGCAAGGGGCGGACCCCGGCTCGTCGCTCCACAGGGGAGGGGGGAGCGGGGGCGCCGGCACGAGCAACGGGCACCACCCCTTCTGGGACGGTAACCGCGGTAACCCCGTCTCCTTTCGCAACGTGCTGCAGTGCAACCTGAGCCGCTACTTCCTGGAGTTCGACCGCATGCAGGACCTGGAGCCGCTCGGCGGCTCGGCCCCGGAGCCCAGCCAAGAACTGCTGAATAATAATTTGGACCCGACAGACAGACCCGGGCCTTCCTCCTCTTCCTCCGCCTCTTCCTCTCCGACCATTATTCACTACCAACCGCCCCTTCCCCCTCCTCCCTCCCACCCACTGGACAGCACACCCCCGCCGCCCCCCCCGGCATCCCGCGGACACCTCAACCGGTGTCGGGCCTGTCACAACCTCCTCACCTTCAACCACGACTCCCAGCGTTGGGAACGGACCAGCCAGACCTCCTCCACGTCCGCCTCCACCGTGGAGCCCCCCCCCGCTCCCCCCCGAGCCTCCGCCCCCACCTCGCCCAACCTCTGGGAGAGGGTGGACAGTGGCAGGAGGCCTGCAGCGGAGTCCCAGGAGCGGAGGCCGCTGCGGGAGCTCCGGGAACACAACGGGCAGCAACCGCCCGTTGGAGGTGGAGGAGGAGAAGGAGCAGTGCCCTTCAGTTTGACACCACCTGCCTCTGGGGTTGGAGGAGGAGGAGCGGGGCCCTATGGTCTGCCTCCGCCCTCCTCGGGGCAGCCAGCGGAGCAGGCCGTGGGGCTAATGTACAACCAGGAGACGGCTCAGTGGGAGAGAGTTTACCGCCAGGCCTCCGGCCGCTCTGTGGAGCCTTCAGAGGCCTTAAGCCAAGAGATGCCTGTAGATCCCCCCGACGAAGACTCACTTAGAAGGTAAGGCCTTGTGAAATGAACTTATACCTCACTTAGAAGGTAAGGCCTTGTGAAATGAACTTATACCTCACTTAGAAGGTAAGGCCTTGTGAAATGAACTTATACCTCACTTGGAAGGTAAGGCCTTGTGAAATTTAGTTGAATTATTGTGCCATTCTGCCCTACTTAATTTCCAATTAGTGAATGTAGAAGAACAATTGTTATTTTAAGCCTGTTGTGAACAAAATCTTTGGGGTCTGGAAAGCTAAATCTCATCAAATGGGGGTCCGTATGAAATGGAAAGGGTGTAAAACCAATGCTGTAGATGATGGCTCATGAATGTGTTTGAAATAGTTCATTAGCATAAAGTCAGTGCATTAGTAGCCATGGCTTTCTGTGCTTTTGTTTCCTATAGGAGACTGTTGGAGTCATCTCTATTGTCTCTGTCCAGATATGACATGGCTGGATCCAGAGACCACCCCATCTACCCTGACCCAGCAAGGTACTTTACCCCAACCCCAACCTACCTTAATCCAGCCTGGTACTTTACCCCAACCCCAACCTACCTTAATCCAGCCTGGTACTTACCCCAACCCCACCCTACCTTAATCCAGCCTGGTATTTACCCCAACCCCACCTACCCTGACCCAGCAAGGTACTTACCCCAACCCCACCTACCTTAATCCAGCCTGGTACTTACCCCAACCCCAACCTACCTTAATCCAGCCTGGTATTTACCCCAACCCCAACCTACCTTAATCCAGCCTGGTATTTACCCCAACCCTAACCTACCTTAATCCAGCCTAGTATTTACCCCAACCCCACCTACCTTAATCCAGCCTGGTACTTACCCCAACCCCACCTACCCTGACCCAGCAAGGTATTTACCCCAACCCCACCTACCTTAATCCAGCCTGGTATTTACCCCAACCCCACCTACCTTAATCCAGCCTGGTATTTACCCCAACCCCACCTACCTTAATCCAGCCTGGTATTTACCCCAACCCCACCTACCTTAATCCAGCCTGGTACTTACCCCAACCCCACCTACCTTAATCCAGCCTGGTACTTACCCCAACCCCACCTACCTTAATCCAGCCTGGTACTTGACCCCAGACCCATCCACAGAGACCTGCTCTTATACTTAGCCCTCAGACCTGGGAATCGAACCTGTACAACTCGTTGCCAGGCATTAGAGCCTTTATGCGCCTTAACTACTAGGATATCGGCGCCTCAAGATTGATAACTTTTGATTGATGATAAAAAGTAGTTTCCTCTGGCCTCTTTGAACGAGTTATTATAAGATTTCATGAGATCTTTCATTATTTCAAAGAACTCAGTGTAGCTTTGTCTTATCCGTACGGATTTCCTATTAGCATAGCGACGCATAGCGTGATCGCGACCTCGCTCATATGATCGATAATATATCTACTCAACTACTAAGACCTACTGTACATTTTTTATTATAGTTTATTTTGTTATAATAATAATTTCTAATTCTGTTTTCTACATGAATATAACCACATTATAACCATATATATATAACCAATAAAATTCTGCAATTTGTAAAAATGGCAAAATATGAAGCCTAACGTCATGGAAGTGGGACTCATCTAAAAGACCATCCCTGCATCCCGGGACTCATTACATTGAAAACCAATTTACATCACTGTCTACTCACTGACTCATTTGACAGCAAATAAACATCTAAAATGTGTTTGTAGTTAATATTCAATCATTTCCATCTGGCAGTTGTTCTCCAAACATTCACTTGCAAAAGAAAAAAAAAAAAGTTATCAGTTCTCACTTCTTCTTCTTTGTCATTCCAATGTGCTCGGGACGTTCTTCTTTCTCATTCCAATGTGCTTGTGGGACGACTGCCATTGTTTCAGAAATTCTCTCGGGACAGGAAAGCTCACATGACCCAAATCTGGGACGGACGCATAATGGATATTAGTCCTACTTTCGTTCTCATTTGACTGTGGAACCTCATCAGTTTAAAACTCAAAATATCTGGCCTGGGCCGTGTATCAGCGGTCCAGGCACCTTGGCTGGTAATCCAGTCTGGCAGTGTGCCGCGGGTTCGACTCCCGATCCCGACGGTCTTTACTGCATGTCTTCCCCCCCTCCCCATCTCTCTCCCCATTTCCTGTCAGCCTACTGTCTGTCCCTCCATAAAAAACATAAAATAAAGGCAGGAAAAAAACCCTCAAAATATCTTGGTGTTTCTGCACCTGAATTATGGTCTATGACTGAAAGCTTGCTACATTATGAACAATTAAATTAAAATAAGATTTTGCACAGTAGTGCTGCCAAAATTGGCCAAAAATGATATTCGAATATTCCTTTTAAAACAGCACTTGTATTCGAACAATTTTCGAATGATTTCGAATGCCGAATGTATATGATTTTAATATGAATATGATATGAATATTGCAGAATAATATGCTGTAAAACTTTCTCTTTCTTTATCTATATGGTCCAGTCCTGTATGGGCTGCGGTTGGTGCTGAGAAATGCACTCTCTCGAGTCTTGCGAGATAAAATGAATGATTCATAATTATCTTAATAGCCTAATTTTTGTGTTTTATTTTACACGTGTTTTAGTCTCGCAGAACTCACAATTATGTCATGACGAATATACATCTCAACCCCAACCTTCTAACGCCTTCTGTTCTTGTTGTCCAGGCTGTCCCCGGCAGCCTACTATGCCCAGAGAATGATCCAGTACCTGTCCAGGCGGGACAGCATTCGTCAGCGCTCCCTACGGTACCAACAGAACCGCCTGCGGACCCTGTCTTCCTCGTCCGACAACCCGGCCAGCGCCCCGTCCAGCTCCATGGACAACAGTGACATGGACTTTGAGGAGCTAGAGTAAGTAGTGTCATCATCATCATCACAGTTAGTTCCATGAAATCAAATTAAATGAGAAGAGCATCAAAATGTATTTTAAATCTAGTCAACCAGGCCTGCAGTAGGCTATGCACTGGAAGAAATTGCATGACATTATTTAAATAAAGTAGAAATTGGCCGTGTGTGTACGACGAATCTGACAATCGGACACACTGTGTAGTTTTCATATTCTTAATTGTAGTACTGCTATTGTGTATTTATTATAGCACTATTTTGTGTGTGTGTGTGTTTCAGTGATAACGGAGTGAGACACAGGACGCCACGCAACGCCAGAATGTCTGCTCCTTCACTGGGACGCTTTGTTCCACGGTCAGTCAACATTTAACCTTAACCTCATTCAATAATAACAATAGTAATTATACAATTTACTAATAATAGGGGATTACAGCTATTTCATCAGGAATTTAATTAAAATCCAGGGTCGGATTTGGTAAAGTAGGAACATTTCTAAAGTATTTCATTGTGTTGGTTGATTACCGACAGACGTTTCCTGCTTCCCGAGTACCTGCCGTACGCTGGAATCTTCCACGAGAGAGGACAGCCTGGCCTCGCTACACACTCCTCTGTCAACAGAGTGTTAGCTGGTATATGCATTGCACACACGCACCTCCTCCTGTTAATAGAGTGTTAGCTGGTATATGCTTTGCACACACGCACCTCCTTCTGTTAACAGAGTGTTAGCTAGCTGGTATATACGCACACACGCATACCTCTCAACAGGGTGCTGGCTGGCGCGTACACGCGCGCGCACACACACACACACACACCATGTCACAGGGTGCTAAATGGTATATGCACACACCCTTTCTTTCCACTCATAGAAAAAATAAATAATAATGGAAGACAAAGTTCAAAGACACACATACACACTATCAACAGGGCGTTAGGCCTGAAACACTGGAAATGAAGCTTAAAGTGCTGTGCATCAGAAGAGCATGTGCTCTGCACATACAACGGAATTCACTCAAAGATGGTTTGAACTCCTTTAAAAATATAACCACATGTTCATGAACAGTTGAACACAAATTAAATGCTGCCATTTTATTTAAAACCCGGGAAAGCCTCTGTTGGGTATTCAAACATAGCAGATATCCAAGCTCATAGTGAGCTTGTACTGTACATCTGCTATTTGTTTTGTCATCAAAGTTTTTTATTGATTTTACAATAAAGCATACAAAATACACATGACTTAGACAAAAAAAAGAGACAAGAAGAACTAACAAAACAAAAACACAACTAGCACACCCCTCCACATTCTGTTGTTGACAATAGTGATTATATCATCTGTAATGTATTACCAATTACAAATTGTTAATGCAACCATCCTTTAATATACAAATAAAAGTAGTCTCATATTTCATGGAACTTTCCTTTGACATTGTTCCTCCTATTCGAAGGATGCAGTTTCAGTCATAATACATCTGCTATTTTGAAAACTCTTGGACTCTTTGACACACATGTTAACACGATGGCTGTCTCTCTCCAGTCTGCACCAATAACAGTGGTTTTAATGTTTTATTTTCAGGTGCGTCCATCGGAGATGGCCAGTCGGCGGTAGCCAGTAACATCGCTAACACAACGTACAGACTACAGTGGTGGGACTTCACCAAGTTTGACCTGCCCGAGATCAGCAACGGTAACACCATACAACAACACTAGAATACACTGTTTCCACAAACAGTGGGTCGGGACCCATTTGTGGGTCACGGACCAATTTTTGTGGGTTACGAGTACGACTCTTTTCCTACATTTAAAAATATATATTTCAAAATATAATTACTTTAATAATACATTGTATATAATAAATATATTTTAAAACAAAAATGTAAGAAAAAAATCGAAACTCCAGAAATACAAATAATTTAGTAGTAGTGAAAACAGGCGATCTACAAGCTCTCACACAACGCGGCGCCTGCTTGTAGATCTGATATTTTCACAAGCTTGGGTCTCGGACAAACATCGAATCTCTCTTTTGGGTCTCGACCTGAACAGTTTGGGAACCACTTCTGTAATACACATCCATGTCAACCGATACTGATTTATTATACAAATTCTAGCCTACATTTATTTGAATGATTTTCCTATCGGTGAGTGAGCACCACACAAAGTTACTGGTGTTCTGTGTACTGCATTAGCTAGACTATGTGCTGCGACTGTTTTTGTTTTATTCATGACGATTGCAGGATCACAGACTGACCAACACATCTTTTGTTCATTTACAAAAAAGCCATTATGTTTGATGTTTGGAAAAGTATACAAGCTTTTTGTTTTTCTTCTATAATTAAATCAACATGGCCTTGTTGTTCCCTCTCAACTCATGCCGGTCATATAAAGTCTGCACGTGTGTGTGAACATTTTAATAGATATTGATTTGAATCTGAAACCACGAGAGAATTGACACAAAGGCCGTAAAAAATACAAGGAGGTCAATGCTAGTGCTGCACGATTCTTGCTCAAATTTATAAATTAGATTGCATAGTTGTCTCCATTTTCCTCCAAGAATGGAGATCATGATTCTCACAGATTCTAATTTTCTTTAGTCTGTAGTTGCTGAACATTACTAAATAAAAATGTGGCACCTGGCTGAAGCCAACTACTGTGGCTTTAAACAGAACATCAAAGTGCTAGACTTAAACCTCTTAAAACGTCTCTCTCTTGTAGCAAAAAAATAATTGGACAGCAAACTAGTGCTGCACGATTCTTGCTCAAATTTATAAATTAGATTGCATAGTTGTCTGGATCAAGGTCTCGACCTTCTTTCGATTAATCGTGCACCACTAGCCAATGCTGTTCTTTTTTGTTCTGCTTACAGCATGCACGCACGCACGCGCGCGCGCACACACACACACACACACACACACACACACACACACATACAGTTCAAGGGACTAAATTCGTTAAGCTCCTATGCCACCAAAATGTGGAACACCCTACCAACAGTCATTAAAACATGCAAATCCTGGCTGCAATTCGAAACTGGCCCCCGTAAAATTTGAATCCTACACCCACCCCTTTTTCCCCTCACTGTATATGTTTCCCCCCCACCTTTTTACCTCCTCTATGATGATGTCCTGTTTTTGACTATATAGAATTTGTACGTCTCTAAACTAAATGTTAGGATGAATTGAACATAGACTCTATTGTAAATGTGTGTAATAAGTGTAATGCGTTATGGTGTCGTGACTTTTCACGATATATTTCTTTTAGCAGACCTACAAGCTCGTAGCGTACCATTCAGAGCTTGCAGATCTGCTATTTTTCAATAGCTAAATTATAACATAATGTAGTGCTTGAAATGTACTATAATTCTCCGAAACTGTTAATAAATTCTTCAATCAAACACACACACACACACACACACACACACACTCATCTCTGGTTTGTGGGGATTAATCTCTTGTCCTGTGTGTTTGTGTGTCTAATCGTCCAGCCTCTGTAAACGTCTTGGTACCAAACTGTAAGATCTACAACGATGCCAGCTGTGACATCTCGGCAGACGGCCAGCTCCTGGCGGTGTTTATCCCCAGCAGTCAGAGAGGGTTCCCCGATGAAGGCATTCTGGCGGTCTATTCCCTCGCTCCGCACAATCTGGGAGAGATGCTGTACACCAAGAGATTTGGTAATTGTCTATCGATACACACATATTTATTAACCCATTCTGACCGGGCACCCATTTTGGTGTTAGCATCATGTTATGCTTTACCTATTGAAAAATAGCAGATCTACAAGCTCATATCGCGCCACCGAGTGGCGCGATACGAGCTTGTAGGTCTGCTATTTTTGAAAAATTCGAAGAACGACTGACATTTTTAGAATCTGATCTCAGGTCAGAATGGGTTCATCAGACCAGTGTGTGTCCAGTGGAAACCTCGTATGAATCTGATCTCAGGTCAGAATGGGTTATACAGTAAATGCCTGTCTGAGTTCAGAAGTACAAATTCAATTTGGGAGGTGGTTTAATAAGGTTCACTTTTAACACATTTAGACCAAACTAAAGGTCGATTGTTAACACATTTTGTGCTAAGCACGTGTATATAAATGCGTGGGGTGCCATGGACATGTATATGCACAGGGCTTAAAGTTACTACTGAAGTACTTCCGTTTTCCCCGCTCGGAGGAGGGTCGCAGACCTCCATTGTAAGAAAAGGCTAATGTTAGCATTAGCTCACTCTAGCTATCTTTCTCGAGAAACGTTTATAACCTCGGATCCGCACAACGGACAGCGATGTGGTTTTAGAGTAAAGAGCTATAGAAGATCCTAATTATAACGGTAGTCTATGCATGCGCGAGCACGTTCCGTGCGTGCAGGGGTGAGCAAGGCGTTGCCTAGCCGAAGAGAAGAGGCAAATAATGTTACACTGCTCTGCCAGTAACAACAATAACAGGACGGCTTTTAAGAACAGGAAGATCTAATTAAATGACCAATGAAAACGAATATAAAGACTAAACAACAATGTTTGCTACTAGACAAACACAAGACTAGAGCAGCAACATTCCCTATACATCAAAGCATCTATTTGTTAACTCATTGTTTTCAGCTTCTAATCCTGGTTAGCATACTTTTTATTAGTTTTCTACTCACTGGCTACAGCTCGATTCTGACAATTCGACCCCACCCACTGTACACAGTGTTTGAACAGTGCATTTACCACAGACATGGTGGACAATGTGTGTGCTATCTCTCTCCATTGATTGCCATCTGGTTGTGTTTTTGTAGACCCTCAGAGAGATTATAGTTTTGTACTCGCTACCCTCCTCAGAGAAACTTTCTTTAAACCTGTCCATGGTACAGTGCGTCAGTGTATCTCCTGTGTGTTTTATCAGGGCCCAATGCCATCTCGGTCAGCCTGTCTCCCATGGGTTGCTACGTTATGGTCGGCCTGGCTTCTCGCAGGATCCTACTGCATCCCTCCACTGACCACATGGTGGCGCAAGTGTTCCGCCTGCAGCAGCCACATGGAGGAGAGACATCTATAAGGGTAAATACTACTGCTGCTGCTACTACTAATTAAGAATGATGAATCGGTCTCAATGTGTGTGTCCGCCTCTGTCCAACGCGAATAGATTCCTGATTTCCAGGAATACACCTCTTAATTGCCTCAGTGTTTCCAGTGAGTGGGCTAGTTGTGTTTCCGGTGTGTGTGTGAAGTGGTTGTCTGTTTTTCTCTGTTCCATTCTGGTCACACAGAGTCAGGGTGCTGCTATTGTGCATGTTGGCTCACTGGAAACACTCTGCTACCCCAGTGGAAGTGTCCTTGAGTGGGTTCCAAATGACCTATGACCTGTGTGTAACTGAGAGTTACGGGGGTCCTTGAAATTAAAAGGTTTGAGAACCGCTGTACACGAAATGTATCATGTTTTTTTCTTCGTCATGTAGATGGTGTTTAATGTCGTCTACCCAATGGCTCCTGATCAGCGACGTCACGTCAGCATCAACTCTGCACGTTGGCTACCGGACCCCGGGATGGGCCTGGCCTATGGAACCAACAAAGGAGACCTTGTCATCTGCCGGCCGGTGTAAGTTTTACTGGTGTCTGTCTACTGATCTCTCTCTCTCTGAGTTAACCAGTGAGGGTTTAACATGGACGATTGATTGATTGATTGAAATTTGTATTCACAGTACGTAGAATTGGTACATTTCAGACGAAAAGCACAAGTCAATACAAAAACTGCCTACGAGGATGAAACCAGAAAAGTATCAAGACTTGTTTACATCAGGGTCCTCCATTAGACTAGAAGACTGTCTCCACAGAGATGCATGGATTCTATCAAGGCGCCTATGGCGTGCAGGAGGAGGGGTGTGCTCCTCGAGAATGAGGAGGTGCTGATGTGATTATCTTTTAATGGTCACTGCGATAAGGAAGCCGGTCAATTAGAAACAGGTCAATTAGTGTTGCATAACGAGGAGGTCATGATAATTAAGGCTTCCTGGTAGTGAAGTGAGTTAATGAAAAATCTTCTGTTCTGTCCAGGTTCTATCGTAGCGACGGAGACAGCCCAGCAGAACCCAGCAGCGAGCCTCTGTTCTCCGTCAACAACAGCGGAACCAACCGGACCCGTGGCTCCGAAAGACCCGGGTGAGAACTATTGGTCATGTTGGCTTTGTTGTCTTGTTAAAAACCTAAAAAAGACCTGTTGAAAAGACATCGAGATGGGCTCTATGCAAAATAAGTGTTAACACCTGTGACGGAGTCGGAAGTAGGAAGAGTTATTCCTACTTCCGGGCCTATTGACTGAATACCGGAGAACTCGGCAGTTTACCAAGTCGCCACGCCGAAAATTCTTCATCAATGTCTTCCTCGTTATGCTAAGATGCTGTCTTCATCAGTGTAGTATGTCAAACCCACAGATGTTATAGTTCATTTCCAAAGTGATCAAATTATTTTGTGAAATTAAATGGTCAGCTAGATAATGATAAAAAGGTGAGTATGTGAATACCAATGAATACCAATTGTGAATACCAATGTAGGCCTACCATTTCAGGAATTGTTTACTAATGAATTACATTGGGTTTTTTTTACTTTTAAAATGCACTAAATTGCGGCGAGTTGGTAAACTGCAGAGTTCTCTTGGATACCTATTGACTGACGTCCTGCTGTTTCTCAGGCCGAGCCGCTCCGGCTGGAGGTTGGACCGAGACATGGGTTTGATGAACGCCATTGGTCTTCAGCCCCGACACCCCGCCCCTTCAGTGACATCACAAGGAACTCAGACGCCAATCGTCCAGCTGCACAACGCCGAGACGCAGACCGAGAGCAGCAGCACCCAGCATGCTGCAGGTACAGCCAGATTTAACATTTTGGGCATTCAGCAGGGGTGCAGGCTTTATTTCCGACATACTATTGATCCGAAACCTCAATCCTAACCTAACCCTAACCTCAAGCACGGGAGCAGCGCATGTCGGACCATCGCTTTTTCGCATCGCATCGCATGTCCCCCCGCTTCGGATCTTCGGTGTGTCGGAAAAGCGTGCGCACCCCTTCAGCAGAACACTCACCAAATGCATTGAATTGGTCACCAAGGAGCAGTAAACTGAGAACCAAACATCCGTCCAACAGTAGAATATCTGTAGGATGAAACTATAAGTATACACTATAGAATGCTGTGTCTACATAATATGCCATCTAAATGACATATTTTAGCCTTTGCATACGCCCCTGCACGGTCGTCGAGGGTAGGGCAAGTGCCACGGCAATGCTGCAGGCTAAGATGGAGTCTGAAGAGGTGAGTTTTCAGACTATGACAGAAGTTTGGGAGTGAGTCTGCAATTCTGATTGCAATGGAAAGTTCATTCCATAGTTTGGAAGCCAGAAGGTTTAACCACAAACCCTTCAGAGTAACAACTCCCAAAATGCAATACTTTAATGGCTGGGTTTCCCAAAATACATTATGCGTAGGCAGTATGGTTCTTCTCAACAATACCCCCTTTCACTGTGAACATAGATATTCCGTCCATAGATGTGCCACGCAATGGTAGGCCTGGTATGGTAGGCCTCGGTCCATACCGGCCTGACTGATCAATAAAAGAATGCTGAATTAACTAGCTTGTGGGTTAATAAATATAGACATGGAGGTTAAATGGGAGGCTATTGTGCAGTCAAAGTTACCAATACAAGCTAGTTAATTCAGCATTCTTTTATGGTAGGTCTGAGGCCTACCATACCAGGCCTCAGGCCTACCATACCAGGCCTCAGACCTACCATACCAGGCCTCAGGCCTACCATACCAGGCCTCAGGCCTACCATACCAGGCCTCAGGCCTACCATAACAGGCCTCAGGCCTACCATACCAGGCCTCAGGCCTACCATACCAGGCCTCAGACCTACCATACCAGGCCTCAGGCCTACCATACCAGGCCTCAGGCCTACCATACCAGGCCTCAGACCTACCATACCAGGCCTCAGGTCTACCATACCAGGCCTCAGGCCTACCATACCAGGCCTCAGGCCTACCATAACAGGCCTCAGGCCTACCATACCAGGCCTCAGGCCTACCATACCAGGCCTCAGGTCTACCATACCAGGCCTCAGGTCTACCATACCAGGCCTCAGGCCTACCATACCAGGCCTCAGGCCTACCATACCAGGCCTCAGGTCTACCATACCAGGCCTCAGGCCTACCATACCAGGCCTCAGGCCTACCATACCAGGCCTCAGGCCTACCATACCAGGCCTCAGGCCTACCATACCAGGCCTCAGGCCTACCATAACAGGCCTCAGGCCTACCATACCAGGCCTCAGGCCTACCATACCAGGCCTCAGACCTACCATACCAGGCCTCAGGCCTACCATACCAGGCCTCAGGCCTACCATACCAGGCCTCAGACCTACCATACCAGGCCTCAGGTCTACCATACCAGGCCTCAGGCCTACCATACCAGGCCTCAGGCCTACCATAACAGGCCTCAGGCCTACCATACCAGGCCTCAGGCCTACCATACCAGGCCTCAGGTCTACCATACCAGGCCTCAGGTCTACCATACCAGGCCTCAGGCCTACCATACCAGGCCTCAGGCCTACCATACCAGGCCTCAGGTCTACCATACCAGGCCTCAGGCCTACCATACCAGGCCTCAGGCCTACCATACCAGGCCTCAGGCCTACCATACCAGGCCTCAGGCCTACCATACCAGGCCTCAGGCCTACCATTGCGTGGCACATCTATGCATCTGCTGTATGTTCACAGTGAAAGGGAGTGTTGAGAAGAACCACACGCATACTCCCTACACATGTCTTTTGGGAAACCCAACCAATGACTATACATTAACTTTGATGAAAGCTGTACAGGAACAGATTTATATTATTACCATTATTATTATTTGAACTGCCATCATGGTTTTTCTTGATGGTTTTGTGTTCTCCAGAAGACAGCTGATGTCTCAGATTGTCATGTGTTTTCCAGCAGAGGCCAATGTTGCTGATGGTCCATCCACCAGTGCTTTAGCTGAGGGCCTCCCAGAAGCTCCCAGCAGAGCAGACGGGGTCACAGGAGAGGCAGGAACATCTACAGCTCCTACTGGTAACCTCGTAATTTGAACCCTAAAGTCAAGCTGTCGGAACATTTTCAAATTAACAAAAGTTGGTTTTATATAATTTATTGTCAGAATACCATTCCGCATAATGTATTTCTCCAACACAATTGTAGTCACGAGTGTCTGTCCCTCGACAGTGCTTTGGAACGGGAACCTTTTACAAGTGAATACGTACCGCTTTTGAAGATTTACACGACACGAAACTGCATGAAACCCATCATCGCATCACCTGCTTTTTGAGCCAGCTACTGACATATTACCTATGCTAATGTGTACATATAGCCTTTATATTGTATTTCTCAGTACTGTTTCCTTTTTTCCATCAGTAATGTAAAGCACCTTGAGCAAGAACCTATGTAAAAAAAGGTGCTACTATTATTATTTATTATTATTATTATTGATGGCATTGGTGGTGTTTCAGATTCAGGTGTGTATGACGTTAGCCCTGCTGCTGATGCTCTTATGTGTCTCCTTGGCTCCAGAGGCTCCAGAGTTCTCGGGGGAGGACGCTCTGGCCCGGATCCGTCGGCTGATCGCTGAAGGAGGGATGACGGCCGTGGTCCAGCGGGAGCAGAGCACCACCATGGCCTCCATGGGCGGCTTCGGGAACAACATCATCGTCAGCCATCGTATCCACCGCGGCTCCCAGACGGGCGTGGGAGCCAACCGGCCTCCCGTCGAGCCTTCCTCGCCTCCCTCCTCTTCCTCCGACCCCTTCGCTTCGCCCCGACCCCACTCCTCATCTCAAGAACAGCCTGCAGACCCCATGTGGGGGGGCCCGCCTGTGACCCAAAGCCCCGTACTGCCCCAACCTCTCAGCCTTCAGTCGGACGGAGAGGAGCACGTTCTGGCCGGGGGAGCGGCCGATGAAGATTCTCTGCCCGGGCCTTCTTCCTCCATCCTCTTCTCCTCGTCCCCTTCCTCCTCTTCCTCCTCCTCTTCGTCTCACAGCCCCGCCCTACCCAACAGCAGCAATGACAACAACTGCGATGGTTATCGCGGCGACCCTTATAGCAGGTAGTCATCCTCCCCGACTCTCCTTTTCCTATTGGCCAGGAGGAGACGACGCGGAGGCTCTGCCAATTAAAACTTTGGAGTTGGACAACGTCGGCACAGCTCCTCAAAGCCTTATCTTACTAACACAGGGTCTCCCACCCACAAAAGAAGGGACATGAGGAACCCCACCCCCCACAGTGGCATCAGTGTGAACTTCTTGTGCACTTATAGAAACTGGAGCTGCCTGACGCTGAATCCATTCCCTGTCAGAAAGGGCTTCTACTTGAATGGTGTCTCTTTCAACCCTTTCTTTCCGCTCATACAAAAAATATATATAAAAAAAATAATGGAAGACTTAGTTCAAAGTGCCACACTCACTCACGCACACACACACGCAAGCACACGCACGCGCACACACACACACACACACACACACACATACACACCTCCAATGTGCAGCAGTCAGTCAGTGCCATGTTGATATTCAGTTTGATGTGGTTGAAGTTGTGTAAGCAAAGTGACTTTGGACGCTGCTTTGTTTTGAAGCGTGTTTTTTTTGTATCATGTGATCAAAAGTTGTTGAAAAATTGTAGGGGGGACAGGTCAGAATTATGGCCCCTGACCCCCTACTGTATGGAGCTCAGTGTATGGACAGTGAAACTACTGCATGTGTTCCGAACGGTGGTGCTGCAGAAAAAGAAAAAGAAAAAAACCCCACTGGAGATCAGAGGATAGGACGTAAAAAACAAAAACAAAATTAAACTAGTCCAACTGGATGACATTTTTTGTTACACTTCCTTCTCCTCGTGGTTTGGTGCCAAGAGTCGTCAGTACTTATAGCACCTGTTCTCCCGCTGCTCCTCGCTTTCCTTCCATCCCGCCACCTCTCCCTCCTCCGTCACGACGGAACGGATCCCTTCCTCTCGCGCTCTCCAGCCTTACCATCTCTGATCATGGAATCGGTAGCTTTGCCCTCTCACCCCTCAATCGCCCCTGAACAGAAAAGCAGGTAATGTGTGGTGCTTTTATGTGGAAAAATAAAATGTATGTATGTTTATTTGCCGTGTGTTCGGTGCACTACAAGAAGTAGGTGTGTGTGTGTGTGTGTGTGTGTGTGTGTGTGTGTCATGTAGCATCTCTGTATTCAACCCAAATTCTTCTGACTGTTGAGGGTTGAGGTCTGTATGCGACGCTGTGGTCTGTATGCAAGTATGTGATGTGTGTTTTGGGGGGGGGAGTTCTGTATGACAGAGTGTGATCTATGTTTGGGGGAGAGGAGTCTGTATGAGATGAGGGGGCATTTTCAGTGAGAGGGTGAGATCTTACTCTTGAACCAGAGAAAACTTGAATTTTTCCTGGAAGCTCGTTTGTTTGTTTTTTTCTTTTGTCCCTTGCGTATTGCTAAGCCTCTTTTGTTTAATGCTTTTTTTTTTTTTTTTTACAGTTACGGCTCCTCCTGTGGCAGCCAGCATCCATATCAGTTCACTGGACAAACTAAATGATTAGTCATTTTATTTCGTTCTTATTTTCTTATATGCGTAGCTGTTATTGCTAGCATTTTACGGCGGTAGTCAAACTTGGTGTATTTTTTGCGGCGGGATTTTATTTTAAAATAAATTTTGGGGGAGGGGGGGAGTGGGGGGGGGGGGGTCGTCATGTGGGTCATTGCAAGTAAAGGACCTATGAGAATGAAGATATGCAGAGAGAGAGAGAATCCTGATTGGCTGGTGAATCTCTGGAGCTGTGCAGTTGGGGACTATTTGTGTGAGATTTAAGACGAAACAACGAACGCTGTTTATTTTTTATTTAACCATTATTTATTCAGGCTCATCCCGCTGAGACCGTGGATCTCATTTCCATGGGAGACCTGAAGACAGCCGCTGCATGCAACACTGTCTTAGAACTATAACCCATTCTGACCTGAGATCAGATTCATACGAGGTTTCCACTGGACACACACTGGTCTGATTAACCCATTCTGACCTGAGATCAGATTCTGAAAATGTCAGTCGTTCTTCGATTTTTCAAAAATAGCAGACCTACAAGCTCGTAGCGCGCCACTCGGTGGCGCGCTATGAGCTTGTAGATCTGCTATTTTCCAATAGCTAAAGCATAACATGATGCTAACACCAAAATGGGTGCCCGGTCAGAATGGGATAAAGAAAGAGAAAAAAAAGAACGTGGAAAACTGATCTGAATGCTCCTCCTGGCTTTACTTGATTAATTTTTTTTTTTTTTAAACAATTCTTTGGCTGTTTTCTGTGTCTGTTTTGTCGTGTGTGTGTGTGTGCGTGCGTGCGTGCGCGCGTGCGTGCGCGTGCATGTGTTTAGGTGTCATTTTATCCTTGGGCCACCACATTTACAACATTTGCATCTGATAGACAAAAAGGTAAATGATCAAACTTGTCTTAGTTTGTGTACACTTCAAATGCTTTTCTTTGCTTCAACATTTATGTGATGTAATTAAAGAGATTTGTTGACATAAAGAGAGAATTGAACAGTTTTATTTGTGGTGAGACAAAACATTTTTAAAGGACGGCACAAAAATATGATGGTTTGAAACGGTACTGTAACAAGTCTATAATGTGTGACCAGGACAGTTTTAACTCGTCTTGAAGGTTTTATTTGTTCAGCCGCAAAGGCAAAAAAAATTGGCAAATGATTTTTCTGATTACTTACCATATGCATTCTCTCAGCCAGCAGTTTGTATATATATACCGGTACAAAAATATAGTGATGTGATGAAAAACATACCGTCTCTGAGCCACATAAATGAGATTATATAAAGGTAAATCGCAGCATGCCCGAGGAGACCTGTTTTTGTGTCATTCCCAGAATCGCCTACGACAAGCAGTGCCAAGAACGGCTTAGCATCTCCCCTCCGAGGAAGAGGAACTATAACTGTGAAAGGACTGTCGCGATGTATTGTTTGGAGGCGTGGTCTTCACAAGTGAAGTAGTAGTAGTAGTAGTATGTGTGGATGTGTGCTTTTTGTATTGAATAAGAGTCCTTTGAACCAAGAACCAGTACATTAATAATATTTAATATTCATCATCACTACATTTATATTGACTGATGCCATCTGATATTGCTGTGGGCCAATATGTTCATTCAGAGAGACGGTACAAATACGGTATCTATTACTAGAAACAAAGTCAATTATTTGTTTCTATTCTTATGTATCTTTGGTTTGGTTCCTGCATCATTGCCCTCTGGTGATCAAAGGCTAATGTAATGATGTTACATTACATCCCACATGAAAAGCCCGCCTCTGAATGGGCAACCGTCACTGTGTCTGATGACATAAAGACTCAATTAGAATGCATATTAACCCATTCTGACCTGAGATCAGATTCATACCAGGTTTCCACTGGACACACACTGGTCTGATCAACCCATTCTGACCTGAGATCAGATTCTAAAAATGTCAGTCGCTCTTCGATTTTTCAAAAATAGCAGACCTACAAGCTCGTAGCGCGCCACTCGGTGGCGCGCTATGAGCTTGTAGATCTGCTATTTTTCAATAGCTAAAGCATAACATGATGCTAACACCAAAACGGGTTCCCGTTCAGAATGGATTAACCCCCACCTCCACTCTGGGCTAATGATGAATGAGGGATTCCTCTGGTACATCATATTATAAACTGCTGCTGCAGCAAGAGCTACATGGTTAAACCGCACGGTAGTTATTCCTGGAGACGGACGTTGGACTGTTGTTGATCCTGCAGCGCAGCCACACAAGATTCTGGTAAAGTGTCTCTGTTTTATAACTATACTGGGCTATGTGATGGTACTGTTTAGAAGGAATCTGCCTCCATGTTCGGGACTTGTGTTGGGGCATATTAGGTCTTGGGTGCATTTGTGTAGTATTGTGCTATAATGATTGGGTATGTTAAAATGTGGGCAAGGTGTGAACTGTGTTTACTTAATGAGTTGCAGTTCCATTTCCTTCATGGAGACTTCATATTGTGCACAACGACAAGGCACTGACCGCATACAGAATACATTAGTGCAACATAATTATAGAACATGCATTCAAGATTCCTTAGACTACAATAAATGATGCCATACTGCTTACATTTCTGATAATTGTACATACTTTTGTATTTGCTCTTATTTATATTTTTTATGCACAATGTCAAGGATCTAAGTACAAGAATGTACGACATCTGTATCATTCATAACTTTCATCAGCAAATAAGCAAAACGTAACCAACCAAAAACAATACAACATTGCGGATCACAATGGAAATGTTTTTTTTTGTGTGTGTTAACCTTGATGGATATTGATTTGGTCCATGTAAATGCTTTCTTTATTTGTAATATTAAGTACAGTGTAAATTAATTTGGTGAAATTGAAAGATCAAATAACCACTATAGAAATGTTCATGGTTTATGTTATGTACTGTACTATGCACTGTCCCAGGTTAGATGACCCTGATCACTGTGTTGTGTTTTACAGATATGCGATATCTGCTAGAATCCACGTTTAACTCGTCCACGTCCACCTGGCCCCGCCCCTGCCTCCATGACGCCTCCTGTCAATCATCGGACACCGTCCAGCTGATTCTCGTCATCACGGTGTCCACCTTCCTGAGCGTTGCCACGGTGATGGGCAACGTGCTGGTGCTGCTGTCGGTTAAGATCAACCGCCGCCTGCGTTCCGTCAACAACTACTTCCTGCTGAGCCTGGCGGTGGCCGACCTGGCCGTGGGCCTGATCTCCATGAACCTCTACACCATGTATCACCTCTGCGGCCACTGGCCCCTGGGGGCCCTCCTCTGTGACCTCTGGCTGGTGCTGGACTACTGGGTGGGCAACGCCTCCGTTCTGAACCTGCTTCTCATCAGCTTGGACCGCTACTTCTGCGTGACCCGTCCGTTCACCTACCCGTCGCGGCGGAGCGGCCGTATGGCCGTCGTGATGATAGCCGCCGTCTGGCTGCTGGCGCTGCTCATCTGGGCGCCCGCCATCCTCGCCTGGCAGAACGGCGCCGGCAGGCGGAGCGTTCCGGACGGACATTGCTACATCCTCCTGCTGTCCAGTCCCGCCGGCACCCTGGCGACCACCATCCCCTCCTTCTACCTCCCGGCGCTGGTCATGATCGGCCTGTACGGCCGAATCTCCTCCGCCAGCCGCGGGAGACTCGGGAGCATGATTCCGATGGGCCAACAACGGAAGGAAAAGAGAAGCTGGGTTTCCGTTGACCCGGAGACGGACACCGTGAACCAGTCGGAGTTCAACAGCAGCTTTAAAGACAGGAGGAACAAGAGGCCTTCTGAGCAGATCGAGGGAGGAACCACCTCCCCTCCACCATGCCAGCCATCTAACCCCAACCATGACACCAACCCCAACCTTAACACTAACCCCAATCCTAACACCATCCCCGATGCCAACACTGACAGCTCTAACCTTAACACTGACACAGACGTCATCTCTGGTATCAACACCAGTCCTGACCTTAACACTAAAAGCTACACCGGCCCAAGCACTAATACCAAACCAGGAGATGGTTATGGATCCGTTTCCTCCCCCACCATGGCAGCGTTTCCCAGCTCCGGCAGGGCAGGACGAAGGCGTAGAGTCCTGGCGAGGGAGAGGAGGGTGACGAGGACCATTTTGTCCATTCTGCTGGCTTTCCTTCTCACGTGGACGCCTCATAACGTCATGGCCGTGGTCGCCGCCTTCTGTCACTCCTGCATCCCGGGCGGCCTGTGGTCAGCGGGCTACTGGCTGTGTTACATCAACAGCACAATCAACCCCTGCTGCTACGCCTTGTGCAACGTCACCTTCAGAAAGACCTTTAGAAGCATCCTGCGCTGTCGTAGGAGAAACAACTGATTCCATCACCCGGGTTACATTGAAATGGTCAACGACTATATTTTACTTTATTTGTTCCACCATAGCCTTCTGGAGGTGTGGTGGGTCTGACTTGAGCGAACATGTGTGATGGGAGGTGTGCATTTGATACATTCAGTGATATATCCACATTACCATCCGTAAAATTGTACATGGAGGTCAGAACCTGCCACAACACTGAATGGCAGGGCTGTCACATTCCTGTGACATGACATGATACTGACATCAGTATCATATCATATGTCAATATCATGGTTAGTACTGTGCAGGAGGATGCTAAACGCACACCAGTCTTAGTAGTGGTGCCAGCTCACGGCATAAACATCTAAAGAGTTACGTCTTAAAAAGACAAAAGAGTGGCCGCACACACTGATAGCCAAAGTGCAGATTATTTATTTGGATGCAGAGTATCCAGGTTTCTATTCTACTCTGCATCCAAATAAATAATCTGCACTTTGGCTATCAGTGTATGCGGCCACTCTTTTGTCTTTTTAAGACTTAACTCTTTAAATATCATGGTTTAATAGTATCATATCATTTTCACGGTCACTCACACTCAGTATGACGATGTTGCATCCAGCACACCCCTGTACGCCCACTCTTATCTAAATGGAGCTCAATTTGTATAACACGGAGGATATTTAATAAAAAGATTCCATGAAATGCTAAGTGGCATATATTTCATTACCTAGTCCAGGGATACTCAAATAGATTTACCTGTGGGCCACATTACAAAAATGGCAAGGGGCCAGGGGCCAGTAGATAAAATTACGACATTAATGATACTTCGCAAAATGTATCAAAGTACAATGTGCATGCACACAATATGTAAATAAATAAATGTGTTACATTTTCTTGCATAAACACAAAGCGCTGTTTCCATAACTGCACAAATTATTGCACATAACATGAGTAGCTGTTATAATAACATAACATAACATGAGTAGCTCTTTGCCTGCCTGCCTGCCTGCCTGTCTGTCTGTCTGTCCATGAGTAGTTATTTGTCTGTCTGTCAATGAGTAGCTGTCTTACTGTCTGCCTGTCTATGAGTAGCTGTCTGCCTGCCTGTCTATGAGTAGCTGTCTGTCTGCCTGCCTGCCTGTCCAATTGTCCATGAGTAGCTGTCTGTCTGCCTGTCTGAGTAGCTGTCTGCCTGCCTGCCTAATTGTCCATGAGTAGCTGTCTGTCTGCCTGTCTATGAGTAGCTGTCTGCCTTCCTGCCTGTCCAATTGTCCATGAGTAGCTGTCTGTCTGTCTATGAGTAGCTGTCTGCCTGCCTGCCCAATTGTCTATGAGTAGCTGTCTGTCTGTCTATGAGTAGCTGTCTGCCTTCCTGCCTGTCCAATTGTCCATGAGTAGCTGTCTGTCTGTCTATGAGTAGCTGTCTGCCTTCCTGCCTGTCCAATTGTCCATGAGTAGCTGTCTGCCTGCCTGTCCAATTCTCCATGAGTAGCTGTCTGTCTGCCTGTCTATGAGTAGCTGTCTGACTGCCTGCCTGTCCAATTCTCCATGAGTAGCTGTCTGTCTGTCTGCCTGTCTATGAGTAGCTGTCTGCCTGCCTGCCAGCCAGCAAGTTGGTTAACAGAAAATAAATTGTTATGGCTGAGTAAAATAAAACAATCTACCTGAAAATAGATAGCTATAAGTGAAGAGCAATTTCCGCAATTTCCATTTCCGCAATTTCCGCAATTTCCATTTCCGCAATTTCCTCAATTTCCATTTCCGCAATTTCCATTTCCACCATTTCCGCAATTACCATTTCCGCATTTCCGCAATTTCTATTTCCACCATTTCAGCAATTTCCGCAATTTCCATTTCCATTTCCAACTATTAATGGCAGCTGGGTTTCATCATTCAAATAAAATAGAATTCTGTCCGTTTAGCTATAAAATTATGTCAGGGAATAGGGATACACAGTATATGTCTTTCATTTGCATTGCATCCCCCCCCCCCCCCCCCAAGCTTTTATTTTCGTTCGAGTAATAGTACAACTCTAATAGTATTACTTATAATAATGTAATTAAAGATAACTTCATTCAGATTTATTTATTTTTATTTCATTTTCCAGATTTTTTTTTCTCCTTTTTTTTAGATTTTCATTGGTGGGCCAGTCATAATGGTCCCGCGGGCCTGAGGTTGAGTATCACTGACCTAGTCGTACATCAATGATAAAGGCAGCAGTTGAATAAGAGGTTAAAGAAGAGAATGAGATAACTGAAAGTTGTTTGATCCATGCAACAGCCAATATGTCCTGTTGAGTCCTACATCTGTTACAGCTCTACTTTCTGATCACTTGTGGATTAATTTGTGGATGAGAAAATGCAATCACATAAAATTGTTGTATTTCTGAAAGGCAGTCATTGTTTTGTTTTTTAATATTCTGTAATTGGTTGTGTGCAGTAATCTGGGATGAACAAAATATCATTTTCAGTTACATTGTTGTTGACACTAATTACATTATTGCATTCAGGATGACTGTACAGAAATAAAAGGTCAATGTCCTAAAAAGAGACAAATAGCAGTAACTGTCAAGAGTTATCGAACCGTTGGCGGAAACAGAAGTGGACGGGATTTCATTTAGTAACATGGGTATAATTTCAGTTTAACCCATTCTGACCGGGCACCCATTTTGGTGTTAGCATCATGTTATGCTTTACCTATTGAAAAATAGCAGATCTACAAGCTCATATCGCGCCACCGAGTGGCGCGATACGAGCTTGTAGGTCTGCTATTTTTGAAAAATTCGAAGAACGACTGACATTTTTAGAATCTGATCTCAGGTCAGAATGGGTTCATCAGACCAGTGTGTGTCCAGTGGAAACCTCGTATGAATCTGATCTCAGGTCAGAATGGGTTAACTTAAACCTAAAGCCTCATTATGACTCGCAGTAAGAGAATGGCAGTTATTAAGGCATCCATTAATTAAGACATCACTGTGTGTGTGTGTGTGTTTCTCCGTAGGGAACAAAGTAAACAGTCAGTCAAACATATGATCATAGGATTTATACACACTGTACATATACAGGCTCTACAGCCCATGTCAATATCTGACCTGGTCTACACAAATCAGTCCGACATCACCAAAAACAAGTTCGGTATGTGCACTTTGAGAAAGAAGATATCCATAGCTTCATGACCATGCTAATACCTTTTTTTTTGTACTCCAAATATTCAGATATTCTATGTACTGTATGTTACATAATACTGTATGTTGACAGTCATCAAAGTATATGATAAAAACATTGTTTATGTATGCGTTTAAGCTTTTGCATAGTGTTGATATCCTGTCCCATTTCCTCCTCCTGTTATCAATCTAAAACCAAAATAGAATCTCTTTATTGGTGCAGCAGGGTTTGCACATGCAAGGAATTTGACATATGGTGGACATAACAAAATACATGTGATGATGATTGTCTTTATGCTACAAGCTTAGCAGCAAAAACCACACCGTTGCTAACAAATCCTGCCTTCAAGGGAAGAGGTTGAAGGGCAAAAGCTGCCAAATCATGTGCAAAGTGTTATGAACAAACCAATTGTGTAACCATGTAAACATATTGCCCTATATTTACAAGCGTCAACATTATATTTCTTTGTTCAAATTCAACAACAAATACTTTTTATCAAAATTTGACAAATAGATATAACTCTTATATTCCTCCAAATGAGCTTCCGTGATGTCCAACTGATTTGGATGGAGCAGGTCGGAGATGCATTTACCACTGAGCCGGGTAAGTCCACGTCCAAACAGTGATCATCCAGTAAACACAAAGGCCTCGGGTTCAGTTCCCACAGCAGCCATGTGTCCTTGAGCAAGGCACTTACACAGTTAACTGTCCACCTGCTCACTTAACGCCACATCTTTGATTAGTGTGAGTGAGTGAGTCGTGTGTGTGAATTTTAGGAGTGTTAATGTTTTTCGCCAATCTGGGAACCCGTTGGCAAATAAGGAAAAACAGCACTGTCTCAAGAGACGTTTCACAAAACGTGCTTGTGACACAGCTCAGTGCAGTTTGGGTATAGAGCTGAGAAATACAGGCAGTTGCAAAATAAATTACATTATGAAAATGTAAACAGTCAGTCAAAAGGCTAAGGGTTTCTTGAACTGAAAAATGTTTCAGGGGGAAGTATTAACATGTTCCACCATGTATTTAAGAGCTGTCGCAACTTCACCTTCAAGGTTATTCTTTTGGCATGTCTGCTTTATTGCTGACAGACACCGTGAGCATAGAGATAGAGATAGAGATAGAGAGAGATAGAAAAGCCAAGAGGGAAAGAGAGAGAGAGCGAGGAAGGGATGATATGCAGCAAAGAGCCTCCGGTCGGATTCGAACCCAGGCCAGCTGCGGGAACTACAGCCTTAGTATTTAAGTTGCATGAACTTTATGAAGTGAGCCACTTGGATGCCCCAAAACTTCACCTTCAACTGAAAACAACTTAATTAAGGTGGGGGCGGGGACGTCTGGTGAACAATGCCCACACGTCGTCTCCGTTCAACCAACCGACTCCTGGGTTCTGGGGAACCAGAATGTCCTCAGACGGGTGGTTTATGAAATGTTACTGTAGCACGCTGGCCACACCGGTCAGGCTGCACTGAGTGAGCTCAGCCACATGTTGCTACGAGAGGCTGAGATAGATAAGGGGAAACGTCCTCGGGTAGAACTCCGAGGCGTGCATTTCAGTTCTGCACATTCAGCACGACTGACCGTCAGTTCGTTGGTATGCCCACAAGTCATGTACTGAACGGCTTCTGTATTAATACATAAACACCCCCCCCTAAGTGCGTCTTGGTCTACTCTACTACATGCCCAGATTGGTGAGGTGACCCGTGTGTCCGACAGAGTTCAGGATCATGGCTCTCTGGTTCTCCAGAATCTCTCTGTCTCTGCCGAGGGAAGCTCTCTCCTCTTCCAACATGGCTCTGTCTCTCTCCAGCGCCGCCCTCTCCCTCTCCAGCCACAGCCGCTCCGCCTGCACGGCCGCCCTGTCCCTCTCCACCGCCGCCCTCTCCCTCTCCAACACCTCCCACTCCCTCTCCATCTCCATCCCCCTGTCCTCCTCCACCTCCATCCCTCCTCCTCCCTGTCTCTGCTGGCACTCGTTCACGCCGCCGCCGCCGCCGTCGGCGTACGACGGATTCGACCCCTCGTAGTCGGAGGACGAGGAGGTCGGGTGGGGCTGGTGCGAGACCCGGTCCTGGTTGGCATTGGGGCGTGACCTGTGCCTGGGGGCGGGCTCGGGGTGGCCGGAGTCCCCGTCCTGGGTGGTGATGGGGGTGAGGAGGGGGCCGCCGGCCGTGAGGCGGCCCTCCATGGCGTCGTTCATCAGGTGGAACCAGGGCCAGGACGCGGCGCTGTCCGTCATGTTCTCCATTCCCACCGGAGGGTACTTCAAATCCTACACACAGAGACTAGTGTTACAATAAATACTAACTGTAGTGCTATGCTACCACTATTTACTACTCATGCAGTTCTCCATCCCTGATGGAGGATATTTCATATCCTACATTTATTATGTTAATTATTACGGATATCATGTCTAAGGATGACCACATTTTTTCTTTTATAGCCATTATTATGATTATTTATTACCTTATATCTTCTCTTGAGATTGTCCCATTTCTTGGACATTTGATATGTTGACACTTTACCCAAAAGCCCAAGCTCCTTCAGAATGGCCCTGCAGGCAGACAGACAGACAGCTCCCTTAGCTCCACACACCGACAGACAGACAGGCAGACAGACAGAATGAGCAACAGATAAACAGTCTTACTTCCAGGCAGCCTTGGCAGCGTTCCTTCTGCCGGTGAACAGAGCTTCGTTTGCAGCTCTGAGCTTGATCAACCTCCTGGTGTCCTGATCCGTCACTATGGAAACACACAGACAATAATACCTTCAGAATAAGAGCACAGCTGGTCATTTTATTACCCCACGGCAACTACTCATTTCACTACAGCTACTAACTACTCCCACTACTACTGCTACTACAATATGCTCTGAGTCTACACTACAGCCTACATAGTGTCTGTCTATTATTGAGACGTACTCTTATGTTCAAATGACATCCACGGTCTCCCTCTCGGCTCTTTTAACGTTTTCTTATTTCGTGAGCCTTGATATGAAAAACCGAATCATGTGATTGGTTCTTACTCTTGTAGGAGCAGTCGGTGGGCGTGGAACACTCCTCCCCGCTGGCGTCGATGAAGGTCACGACGCCGTCGGCCTCCGTGTCCCCCAGACTCTCCTCCAGCTCAGACATGCTGCTCCTCTCCACCAGCAGGCAGTCCCGGTCGCCGCCGGAGGTCGGGGACGAGCCGAAGACGTTCTCCTCCTCGTTGGTCCAGATGGGCGTCACGCGGGGCGCCTTCCCCGCCAGGCGACCCTCCATGGCGTCGCTCATCAGCTGGAACCACGGCCACGACGCCGGGTTGGTCTGGTTCTCCATCCCTCGGGGAGGAAACTTTAAGTCCTGGATTAGATACAGATATAAACGGATACATCAGCAGGAACCGTTGCCGTTCCACGTCTTTCATTTGCGCCTACAGGCATACACTGTGTAAGCATACAATATGTACACAAAATGAAAGATGTGGTTGGTATAATGTGAGTAATACATCTCTAATATATATGCTGTCCTTTGCATCATTCAACTGGCCTGAACTGGGATTGATTGGGACACACAGCAGCTACTGGTGATAATCAATATATTTCATAAATTGAAGGGATTTTCTACCTTGTACTTGGTCTTCAGATTGTCCCATTTCTTAGCCACCTGGTCAGGTGTGATCTTCCCTGTCAGTCCCATCTGCTTCACTATACCCCTGCACACACGCACACGCACACACACACGCACACGCACACGCACAGACACACACACACACACACACACACACACACACACACACACACACACACACACACACACACACACACACACACACACACACACACCACACACACACACACACACACACACACACACACTTGAAATGTTTATTTATGTCCACATAATGAGAAGACATAAACACTGCCAGTGCAGTTTGACAGTGGGAGAGCAGCCAGTTACAACGTGCATGGACGGCAAAGCATCGTTACATACAGTACAGCTGACATGATGGAGGACCTGAAAATGGAAGAGATGTCTTTCGATATCAAATCCACTATTCTGTCATGCCTACTTATGTAGAGGCCCCTGTAAACATGGCAACCATTTAAGATGTGGGACATGGTTTCAGCTATTTGTTCATGGCCATGATGGATACAGTGAGGAGCATGATTGCCTGGAAACCAGATGGAGAGATTAAGTTTAGAAGGTAGAACCTGTAATCTCGCTTTCAAAGTAAAAACAACAATGCACTCATCGTGCATTGTTGTTCCTGTACTGAGTGCCAGTGGAGAGACCACTTGAGCTGATGTCTTAGCAACAGACACACATCTTACCTCCAGGCAGGCTTGGCTGTGTTTCTCCTGCCCGTGAACAGAGACTCGTTAGCTGCTCTCAGCTCAATCAGAGTCCTGGTGTCCTCCTCCGTTACTATAGTAACACAAAGACCATGATAGAACTTCAAACGTTTTCATGGAATAAATAATACCAAGAAGATTATTATAACCAGTAAGACGCCTAAGGGCTTATAATGATAAACAGTGTGCATTTTGCATCTCTAATATAATAAACAAGTAATTTAATATATGGCTGAATATACACACACTTATAATTGTGAAGACTTTATCTATGTCTGTCTGTTAGTATGCTGTATAAATAATACAAAATGTTACTAAATAATATAATATATTGTAATCTGTGCCGAGTCACATGTATTTTGGTTTTGGGTTCCATATGATGCACTTTCTTATTTTCTATTAATCTACTGATCTATGTTCTATAAGCAGCTATTGAGGTTTTTTTCATGTTCATGATATGGCTGTGGTGCATGCTATTGCTGTGAGTCTAGCAGTGATTTGGAAACCGCCCAAGACTCACCTATCAGACTACTGTGACTGAATGATTGGAAACCGCCCAAGACTCACCTATCAGGCTACTGTGACTGAATGATTGGCACTCACAATGTTTGTGGCACCTGGAGAGTGTGGCTCTGGCAGAGAGAGAGGCTGCTTTTGGAGCTAGAGGATTATATTTCCCAAGTCTTGCTAGTTTCTTATTGGATACCACTACCACTGGAGTGAACTTTTCCATTGTGGATTATTGGATTTCTTGGATTAAGACTTTCTTTTAAAGGACGAACTGTGCGAAAGAGTTAAAAGGGTGGTAAGAGGAGACTAACTTTAACTTACCACATTCACGGCATAGACTGGTTTGCATTTTGCTTTCTTTTGGACCTTAGGGTTTAGTTTATGACAGTTCAACCCGATCTCACCCAAACACGGTGAAATAATACTAGAGTAATAATAGAGTGGCAATTCCGTACGCCTGCAACTGTTATCATATAACGTTTGATATACCGTATATATATATGTTGATCGCGATGGGTGAAAATTCACAAATCACACACACGTGAAATAATTAATTGTTAGCTTTTTTTCTGGAATGTTTTTTGAAAATGTTTTGAAATAATACTAATTAAAAAAAACGTTGGAAACAAATATTATATAAAATGTCTGTGAACCAGTGCAGTAACAGTGAAGCCATAGAGGAAGTCTTTACGTTTGTACGTGTAGCCGTCAGCCATCCTGTGCAGCTCCCCCAGGGCGGACGACCCGTTCTTGTCCTCGTTGTCCACGAGGAGGTCGATCTCCGACTCCGTCAGGAACTCCGCCATGCCGCTGCCGCTTCCGCCGCCGCGGCCCGCGGACGACCGCCGCCGCGCTCGTTTCCTGGGCGGGGGAGGCGGCGGGGAGGACGACGACGAGGGCTCGAACTCTTCGTCTCCGTCCTCCACGATGGGGGTGAGGAGGGGGGCGGACGTGGCGAAGCGGCCCTCCATGGCGTCGTTCATTCTGTAGTACCACGGCCACGAGGACGGGCTGGACTCGGCTGACCCGCGAGACGGAAACTTCAACTCCTGGACAACACAGGAAGCACAGCTGGTAACGTTGTAATTATGATACATGTATTTATGCCATATAACTCAGTACTTTCCCCCCTTCTGAACACCTGCATGATACATCAGACATTCACAGTACTGTACTATGAGTCATGGTAGGCTAGAAAGCAAAACCGTTTCCAATGTCGTCATGTAAGTTGTTATTGTTTAAAATAACTTTACTGCCAGGCGTAACATTTCTTATATTACTCTGCCTACTTACAGAGTTAAAATGGTTGTTTCCACTCAGGGATTATCTTATCTGATACCTTATACCTCCTCTTCAGGTTGTCCCATTTCTTAGCCAGCTGTTCTGTGGTCACCTTCCCTTGCAGGCCCAGTTCATAGAGTATCGCTCTGAAACAGACACATTACAGACATTAGTAAGATTAGATGCATGGTGTATCCTCGCTTCGGGTCCCTCGTTCAGTCTATGTGTTGATGTATCCCTAAATAAGACACTTAGGGCCGATTCATACTCCTATTTTAGAGCCGAATAAAAGTTGGTTCGGCGCTGTAGAGCCTACAATGTGACGTCATTTCAGGTTCGGGGGGGGGTACCGTCCTAAAATCGGCTCTTCGGTGCTACTGAAAATTTCTGACGAGCCGAAATCATTTCGGCACTACAGCACCGAAACAGTGGTAAAATAGGAGTATGAATCGGCCCTTAAGCCCTAACTCGATCCCCTGTTGTTCGTTTACATCCAGACAGGCTGGACAGACTGTTACATGGTTTTATATACTGTAGGTATTTAGGTTTAGAATAAGCGTTTGGCATTTGATAACAGTGTTGGGGTTAGGATTAAGATAGAGTTTGGAGTGTGATGGAGCATTCACACCGAACACAAACAAGAATGAATGAAAAGTCAATAGAAAGCCACAACTCCTGGTGCTGGGCCACGTTGTAGTAGCTCGAGTTGAGAAATGTTCAAATCATGCCACAAAAACAAATCTTTATTGCCAGATTAAGTATCATACAGAGATCGGAAGAGAACGAACATGCTCTGGCAAGTTTTTTTTATTTACTTAGCAAATGTCAATTCACTGTTGGTAATGCTGTTGTGGGTAGTGACATTTCATTTGGGTTCTTTAGTTTAGTCTACTTGTCTTTCACGCACCAAATGTGAACTATGCGAGTTGTCCCACATATACTGTACTACTTTGAGTGCTACTTAGTTTGCAGCAAGAATAAAGCAACATGCAGTGTTCCGTGAGAATGCAGCATTAAATTGGGATTAGATAACAAAATTGGATTTAGGATTAGATAGTAAAGTGATGGAATTATTGATAATCCTCCTAATTGATTGCAATTAAGAGGATTAGATAGCAAGAAGAGTGTTTGTGTTCAAATTAGGATTAGATAGCAAGTGTTGGGGTTAGGATTAGATTTGGTTAGGATTAGGGATTATTGCGTACCTCCAGGCAGGCTTCGCAGAGTGTTTCCTCCCAGTAAACAGCGCTTCATTGGCGGCTCGTAATTTAATCATCCTCTCCGTCTCTGGCTCTGACACTGTTAGAAACACATTAATGACTTAATCAAGATCCTCTTAGCATCAAGTAAAAAAGCAATCACACGACGCTGTTCATACTGACATTCATACTGAGAATACAAGAGGATAAATTCTATAAAAAATGGGAAAAGTGGAATCTCTTTACTCAGCCTAGTGATATTGCAATAGAATTACATTGAATGTTTATTGTAATATGAAAAATGCAGCCTTTTTTCTTTTACTTTTTTTTGTCCTTTTTCTTTCCCGTATTGTCTTGTTAGTTGTTTTTTTGTGTGTGTCTGTTCTCCCTTCAATAAAAATTAAGTGAAAAAAAAAAAAGAAACACATTAATGGCATTATGTGCGTACAATGTAATACATGTTTACAGTATTATGAACTATAGCTGGGCTGTAATAGTATATTAAAGTTACTAACAAGATGGAAAATCCATCATATTACACTTGAATGACAGCTAATTATCTGTCAAAGTGGAAAATAGAGTATTTACCAGCTGGAATCAAAGGTTTGGCTACGTGGACACTTTACTTACACATACTTTTATAGGTGCACTCTGAGATCCGCCTCCAGCCCATGGGAACACCCTGCCCAGGAGCGCTGCCCGCAGCCCTCCGGCTTTCCCCTGCGGCCTCCGCTGCGACCGTGTCCTCCATTTCGGTCTTGATCAGAAACTCCAGGATGTCGGCGTTCTCCGCGCTCTCGTTGCTGGCCGACTGACCGTTGGCATGGTGACAGGCGGCGGCGAGGGCGTTGCTGAGGTTGTTGACGGAGTCGGGATTCAACACGAGGCTGCTGTTGTACAGACGACCCTGCATGGCCTCGTCCATGATGGAAAACCACGGCCACGAGTCTGAGGAGCCTCCGGACTCGTGGTTATGATATGGCTGCTTCAGATCCTACAGGCGACATTGTACATGGTACATACAGTAGGTAGTAGATGACTATTCCCCAATCTCCGAATGCTATATTATGGTCTGGAACTACACCTCCCGAAATACGAACACGGAAACTGGCATCTGTTTGTCGTTTACTACCAGGACAGGAAACCACACAGGCACTGTGTAGCAGCAAGCTATATAATGCTTAGATTATTTTTTATTTACTGTATATTAGGATACATTTGCACGACTGTAAAGACAGAGCGGAAGTGGGGAGGATCATTGATTCTGTGCTCTACACGAGACTAGTACATATTTAACACAGTTAACGTGGCTGTCAGCTGCACAACAGAGAAGAATAGAAGGAATAGTATAGAATTTAAAACAAATGGGAGGTGATTTCTAGTGAATTTAACTTAACAGTTTGGTTTGACCGAGCCTGCCAGTGAAGACATCGTTAACCACATCACAACAAGGCATGTCTGACTAGAACTTTGACACGGAAATACTTAATGCGGCATGTCTGGTTAACTGTAACACAATTACATTACACATATAATTGTCATCATATATACCTTCAATTCACACACGTTTTAAAACATCCAAATACGGTCGGTACCTTGTATTTGGTCCGCAAGTTGTCCCACTTCTTGGCAATCTGATCGGCCGTCAATTTGCCCTGAAGACCCAAGCCTTTGAGAATGGTGCTGGAGACACAGACAACAGGAGGCCACAATAGGTTTCCTAACGCCAAATCTAATCTAATCTAATCTGATCTGCCTGTTGAATGATTGTTACATCATTTTATTAGAAAACAAGACAATTGTGACATTCGTTAACGGCTACATTCTATACATACTTCCAGGCGATCTTGGCAGAGTTCCTCTTGCCTGTGAAAAGAGCTTCATTGGACGCCCGGAACTCAATGAGCCTTTTTACATCCTCCTCTGTCACTGTAAACACACAGCACTTTAATATCAGCACCTACTGTACCAATCAGATTAACTCATTCATAGCAACTGGGTGTCTTAATTGATTAGTAATTAAATAGTAATTAATCAACGGTCACAAAAACAATATTGATGAAGCAAGGAGCCTGAAACATATTATATAATATAAATAAGTATAATAATAAAATGGGTCGTTTGTACGGCAAAGGGAGAATGCACTTCACGACCGTTACCAGGAAGACAGGTAGGCAGAATCAGCAGTTATGTTCAGTGTAGGTAGACAGCCTCTGTAATGATGTGGGTTACACCAATATAACAGAACATATGATATATTACTCACTTTTATAGGAGTTGTCTGCCGTCTGTGGCAGCATGCTCATGGCGGACTCCATACTGATCATGGACTCCTAGGTTAGAAGAATAGAACTGTGTTATTTCTCACAAACAAACAGACAGGAAGGGAGGAAGGAAGGAAGGGAGGAAGGAAACCAGCCCTGACCAAAGCATAGAGTATACCTTTTGCCTGGGAAGAACTCCCCCCTCTTATGCATACAACGGTTCTCTAAAATTCAACAAAATGATAAAACTTTACATACTTGATGATGATACAGTTTGAGTTTTTATACTCTATATATAATATCTAGTATGTATGATCAAGTCATTATAACCTTAAAATAGTATTGCTGCTACAGATCTAAACTTGTGTTATTATTAGGTCATAATGAGAGAATGATAATGTCTATAAAGCAACGCTTGGGGCAAAAATCTCCCTTATGTCTGTCCAGTCAGGCCAGCCACTGGCTAGCTGGGTAGTAGCTACATCCGCTATCCTGCCACTTTTTAACTTTGTTTCTATGAATGGAATGGCCGTTTTAAATGAGCTGAGCAGGAGCGTGCAGCATAAACAGTGGAGGAATTGGTGTTCATAAGCAGCAGAGCAGACCCATAACAACAACTACCGGCAGACATGAGAGGGGAATACATAGGGGGGGAAGACAGCAAGCTATGCTATAAAGCTAGGCTAGTATATATTAAAAAAAAGAAAAAAGAAACATACCGAGTCCGACAAAAAACAATAGTCATTCCACGCTGTGTTGTGGGAAATGCAGTCTTTGGTATCTGCCGTTTTCGCGGTTTAAGCATCAAAACGGTGGAGAAGAACAGTGGATATTGTTATTATTATTAGCAGATATTATCGCTATGTGGACAGTTTGCATTACTGTTTCCTCTGCTGTGCACTGAGGGTGCGTTTCATTAACGACACCCCTGGCCCCGCTCCGTCACGTGACTTTCATAGGCAGTGAGTGTCAGTGTGTATGTGTAATAATATATATAATATATAATATAAATACAAATATGATACTATCATGATGTTGATAATAATACAAATAAAAATCATCATCATGACGATAATAATCATAATAATAATCACAGTAATAACGTTATTTGTAGACTTGTAGTATTCTTAAGATTATTATATGTTATAACCACATTAAATGCACAACGTAGCTTGAGTGTTTTCAATACAGAGTACAGACGGTCATTTGACATGATGACCAGACTGTCAAATAGTATGATATCATGAGTCATCTCATAAGGACGACCGATCAGGTTTTTCCTGTCCGTACGGGGAATCGAACCGGAAACCTTTTGGATACAAGGGCGCTCCTCTAACCCTTAGGCCACCGCTGCCCAAAGTCTACTGCTGCTAAAAGCCTACTACTAGGCTTCTACGGGCCAACAGCCTGGTCACCCTTGCCTTTGGCAGATTTTTCCCCCCACTTTTTATCTCTCTGTTGCAACTTGCTATCCATGCATGTACTCACGCCTTTTTACATTATTTTACTTTTTCTTTTAATGTTGTCTTGTGCTTTTTGATTTTGCTTGGATTTTGTTGTTTTATGTTTTTTATTTTCTTTGATGTAGGCTATTTGTTCTGCATTGATTTTGATTTACTTTGCGCTGCATTTTCATGACATGAAAGGTGCTCTAAAGTTTATTATTATTATTATTATTATTATTATTATTATTATTATTATTACTAGCAGGCTACTATTATACTTTTATATTGACAGACACAAAAACTTATTTTATTTTGACATTAAAAAGACAACAATGGGAGTGAATTACATAAACCAAGTCTGCCCTCAGGTGGTGATGTTGTAATACTACAGTTTTAATTTATAATTTATTTAGGATTATTTATGACATAGCCTATCGTAGCCCTGCATGGTCTAACTCGACCAGAGCCCCAGCACTGCCAGCAGGTGCATTTTATTACAATCGGAATTCTTAGATTAAGGAATTTATAATCAGAATGTTTATGTTTGTTCCTGACTTGCTTTAAAAAAAAAAAAAAATGCTGCATCTAGCCTACTCCAAAGATTCAATATCCGCGACCTACAAACCGTGAGAAGGATCGGACAAAGCTTTTCACTCAAACAATACGGATGCAAACGCCATCGTTTGTCTCTCGTGGTTGGACCATAGATCGATCGAGGTCCGACGTGTTGAACTGCTTTAATCGATAATTTACAATTAAGGTAGGTAAAATGACACAATACATTCTACACAATAGGCCGACAGAAGGTGTTTATAGGTTAATAGCTGTTGTTTTACAGATTTCAAGCTATCTAGTACAGGCTAGACCTTATATAACTTAAAGTATAAAATAAAATAAAATAAAAAATATCGCCTATAACAATAGATAGGCATGTTGTTTTATGTAGGCTACTTATATGTAGCTATACCTACAACAACAGGCAGCAGGTGGAGGACATGCGTTGCAGAACATTGATTGATTCCATGTTGTCGTTGACCTCGCTTTACACGGGGGGGGGGGCACGTACATTTCATTTTAAAACAAACATTAAAGGTATTTTAAATAATGTGTACTCTACCGATGTAGATTGATTGACATAATGATCACACCAATAAATATAGGCCTATAGCTACATGTAAAATAATTAAATAAAACAACCTGGCTTGCTCAGTGAAGCTGAATCAATCTATGGCATCAATCTATGGCACCAACTGATTGGTAGTGCATGAAGTTATTAATTCATTTTATATATATATTTTTTAAACCTTTATTGCCATTAATAATCAGGCAATTAAGATTCAAGATTCAATACTTGACAGAGTTGATTGGAATTTGTTTCAGTGCTCAAAAAACAGACATTCAGTACAAATAGACACATATTCACATCACATATTCAGACAGTAGAAAAAGATACAAAAGTAAACATCATATGAGAGAGACCTTACAATGCAAAGAAGATGAATACCAAATTAAAGCTGAATACATAAAAATGAAGTTATAAGCTTTGTAAAATAGCACACCAACACACACTGCTATAGCCTATACATGTTCTTCCACTTATATTTCTCTTTGCATTAGAGGGGAACTTTCCTCCCTGTGCAGTCGTATAGGTGAGTCATTGTATAGGTGACTTCACATAGCTCGGAGGAGCTATGTGAAGCACTGTCAAAGTGGGATCAGGGCACCCGGACACACCCCCGGGGTCCTTGAGGGGGTTCCAGCCTCCAGGAGGTCATATAAAAAATAGAAGTCTGCACACTGTACCTTTTGTAAAGCTCTCACCACTGCCACCAGTCAAGGCTGTATTATATTTTTTATATATATTTTTTTATCCCACGATTTTGTAACCCATTTTTCACCCCTGTGTCAATCATCTAATCTGTGTCCAAGTTGCTCCTTTGCACCTGACAGGGAGGAGTTTCCCTGGTTGGACGTAGCGCGTGGAAGGAACACGTTATTCCAACCAGTTCCTTTCGCCTCCATCAGGCCAGGGGGAGGCAGTTTAGAGACCAGGATTACTGCATGTTTTTTTGTGAGGGTACCTACCTACCCTAGGGGACACGGGGAGAACATGCAAAGGCTGTATTATAGATTAACGTTTTGACACAGAGTTGCCATCAGAATGATTCTGATTCTGATGGAGACTCTGTGTTTAAACGTTAATCTATAATACTAATACAGCTATAACGTTAATCTATAATACAGCCTTGACTGGGAGTGTTATAAAGACTTCTATTTTTGTATATTGCTATATTGATAACCACTGTTGGTCTGACTCCTGCACCTACCATCCAGCAGATGTGCCAGTTGTTATCTCCCCCAGGTCCCCACTCCAGAACTTGGAGGGACATACAGGGGATGAACTTTTCTAGATGACCTCTTTAATTGGTGCCACACCATAAAAAAAAATATTCTGTGTGTCAATGTGTAATTTGCATTAACATGATTCCTGATCCCAGGATGTTGGCCAGGAAGGGCCTGCTCCTTGACGGTTTCCTGTTAACCCGTTTGGCGGAGAGCGCCCAGGAGAACCGCTTCCGCTCGCGCTCACAGCGAGCTCGCTTCATCACCAAGAGTGGCTCCTGTAATGTGGCACACAAGAACATCAGAGAACAGGTAACCCCCAAACCTCACCATGCATGGAACCATAGCTAACCCTAACCTCCTGCACTGCTACAACACAAGTGTCCACCAGGTGGTGCTTTTAGTTACTCTACATTCATTTTGTTAAACACCACTTGAACACTGGACTAATTACAGGTCCATACACTCTGGGGGGAAGGGGGTGGATCAGTGAACTCATGTCCACATTTTCCTCTGATGTCTTGTGTGAGGGGACACACCAGTATGTGCTGTTCATTTGATATACCAGTCTACATGCAACATGCAACTCCACCTCCCCTGCATTTCAACACGCAGCCTATATGAGAGGACAACCGCAACCGATGAAGATTCTGTGTCGAAACGTTAATCTATAATAAAGCCTTTGACTGGGAGCTTTACAAAGATACAGTGTACAGACTTCTATTTTTATATTGCCTTATCCACTGTTAACTTTGTCCTGCACCGCCACCTGGCATCCAGCCAGTTCTATTCTTTCTCTTATATCTATTGTTCCCTCTTTGGATTGCAGTTTATCAATCATGTCCCTTCGGTCACTCTCAAATCTGAGTCTCAATATGATCTTGTTTCTCCATTACCTCAGTGCGAATACATGACTTGGTTCTCCGTCTTTAGTAACGTACCACAAGTGGTCATCAAGCATGCCCTGATGCTGCTGCATTTTGGTGAAGAACCTGGCTTGCTTTTCTCTCACTAAAGCTTGCAATGAAGCCACTAGATGAATTGTGTTGCCATAATCCACGCCAGTGGCAGTGAAGGACACTCAACGTGACAGCCATTTGTTCAGCAGTAATAGCTTTTCTCTCAGTTGACCTAGCTTTTTAATTACATGGTTTTTCTATAGCCTCGAAGGTCCGCATCTGTAATTCTCCTCATGAGTTGAAGCACATGGATTGCTGTTCTTCTGTGTGATTAGTGATAATCACACTCAATGCTGCTAAAACATAATCTCTTGCGTCAATACATGTTTCCTCTAAGTGCAATAGGGGCTTGTGCAATAACAGAGCATGTATGGTTGTGTGTATTTGTTGTATTTTTGTTTCAGCTTATTTATATATTTTTTAGCTTTATTATATTATTTTAGTGATTTGATGCACCGATCGGTTGGCACTGTTAATTTAGTTTGTTACAATGACAATAAAGATCTATTCTATTCTGTTCAGTAGTACAGTGGAACACTCCAAATGCAGTAAACCCATTGACTTTGACACCTGATCCTCTGGAGGGCAGGTTTCACCCAAATGCTTTAGCATAAATTACACTCCTTTTATCGTTTGAAGATACAGTAAGTGCTGTTCTTCGGTATTTGTTAAAATGTTGCCCAACAAACAAAAAAAACAAAACGCCTGGGTCCGCGAGGCTATAATTTAAATGTTGATCGTGTACAAATGTAACCACGGATAACGTATAACATGTGCACTGTATTGTTCTGTATGTAGATGTCTGACCTTGTGCTATATTTCCGGTGTGTCACACAGGGCCGGTTCCTGCAGGATGTCTTCACCACCATGGTGGACCTGAAGTGGCAGCACTCACTGCTGATCTTCACCTCTGCCTTCCTGTGTTCCTGGATACTGTTCGCCATGGTCTGGTGGTTGATGGCCTTTGCTCACGGTGACCTGGAAGCCCCCCGGGACCCCAATGGGCCCCCGGCCCCTGAACCCTGTGTCACTGCAATTCACTCCTTCACCTCCGCCTTCCTGTTTTCTATAGAGGTCCAGGTAATACTACTGTTACTACTGCTGCTGTCTAGTCTACTGCCAATTATAATTACACTTTACACAATTCATGGTCCAGGTAATAGTAACACTGCTGTTGCTGCTGCTGCTACTACTAGACTACTGTTCATACTAGTACTAGTTCATAGTAGTACTATTATTGGTTGGGAATTGAATTTGAATACAAACATTAATCATGTTACCAAGATTGACTTACAAATATTGCGTAAATTAGAGCCTATTATGCCTTTGTTTTCTCTCAGCTTGATTTCTGCAATTACGGCAGCCAGAGTTTCAACTAAAACTATGATGAGAGAACATATTACTCCAGTTTTAGCTTCACTACATTGGCTCCTGGTTGTGTTTAGGATTGATTGCCAAAAGGGTTGTTCCAAAAGACTTTGGAACAACAAAAGGGCTCTGCCCGGGAATATCAGGCTATGCTCCTGCTCATATGGGGTTAAATAATCTGTTGAGGGGCTAGACTATGCCATGCCTTAAAAGTTAAAAGTAATCAATACAATCTTGAAATAAATTCTAAAATGAATACAGTAGGTGACTAACGGTCCGATTGGTGTAACGTGCTCTGCTCTTTTGATTATAGTTAACAGTCTGACTGCTAGCTCAGCTGCATTCTTCACTAACTGTAGATTTTCTTAAATACTACAGTTACTAGAGCTTCTACTACTACACTCTCTTCAGGCTACTGTCCTATCAAATAAAAAAGGGACAAATTAATGTTACAAGAAAATCCTTCATCATGCATACAGCATTAATCCCAAATGTGCCATTAAATTAAACCATGTAGTGCTCTGTGTCTCCAGGTAACGATTGGTTTTGGTGGTCGGATGGTGACAGAGGAGTGTCCGATGGCCATCGTCGTCCTGATCATCCAGAACATCTTGGGTCTAATCATCAATGCCGTCATGCTTGGCTGTGTGTTCATGAAGACGGCTCAGGCTAACCGACGTGCCGAGACGCTCATCTTCTCCCGGAACGCTGTCATCGCTCCGCGAAACGGACGACCAACGTTCATGTTTCGAGTTGGAGACCTGAGAAAGAGCATGATCATCTCTGCTACAATACAACTACAGGTAAACACAAAAGATACCATCTTAACTTGGCAAAACATTTCCACCGTAACTAGAAACAGCTAGTAGCCTACAGGTAGTTTAGAAAATGTTGGCATATGCGTCAATGAAGCTTTGAAGCTGTATTAACAACTCTGAAGCTGCGTTAGTCATTCTGAAGCTGATAGTAACATTGAATCTGTGATGTTCTCTGCAGTTGTCTGTCTCTGACGTAAGCGTGTGTACCGAATACAGTATGAAGTTATGTAAATTGTGTAACTCTAAAGTGTCTGTAAAGTTGGTGAGTAAATCTAACTTTGTGCATGTAACTATAGCTGTCCTGACCCCTTATCCATCATGTATACATTATGGATAATTAGTGTGGACTTAGACTGTTATTCGTCTCAACTGCTCAATTATATATATTGCATCTTCCTACCTCCACAACTGCTTGCCTAGAAATGTCCCAAACCGCCCTCTTAGGTCCTCAAATGCTGGCCTGCTCGAGGTGCCCGCACTTTTTACGTCCTCATGGCACCACTGCTGTAAATAACACTAGAATTGTGTCTGTGTAACTAATGTTGTGTGTATAACGCAATTTGATCTCGCCCCTCCTTGTGTGTGTAACAGTGTGCGTCGTTGTAAAGTCTCTAAAGTTCAGAAGCTGTGTTGTTGTCGGTACTACAGGTGATTCGCCGTACGGTGACATCAGAGGGGGAGGTCGTCCCGGTGTGTCAGCTGGACATCCAGGTGGAGAATCCTCTCCGTAGCAACGGCATCTTCCTGGTGTCACCTTTAATCATAAGTCACACCATCGAAAGAGGAAGCCCTCTGTACGAAGTCTCTGCCAACTCCCTACCCTCTGAAGACATTGAGATCATAGTCATACTGGAAGGTACACTACACTCGTTATTATTATTATTATAACAATATTAGTATCATCATTGTCATTATACTGGAAGGTAAACATGATAAGATTATATTAAAAGGATAGATACAGTGTAACAGTTTTAACAGTTTTACCACTGAGGCCGTTAGTGCTGATTGGCCCGGTGGGTGTGGTTGATTGACACGTGGCCGTGTGTTGTGATTGATTGACAGTGGATTGATCAGCATTTGTTTGATTGAAAGGTGTGGTGGAGACGACCGGCATCACCATGCAGGCTCGGACGTCCTACACGCCGGACGAGATCCTGTGGGGTCGTCGCTTCGTGTCCATCCTCACGGAGGAAGATGGCCGCTACTCGGTGGACTACAGTAAGTTCGGGAACACCGTGGCGGTGCGCATGCCCGCGCTCAGCGCCAAGGAGCTCGACCAAATACGGGGAGTGCAGCACGACATGGGCGGAGAAGGCTCGTGTCCGCAGGGCTGGGGACTGGTCAGAGCTGGCAGGGGCGGCTTCCGCAAAGGAGGCAGGGTCCAATGTGACGCATCGGCCTCCCAGCCCTGGTACGCCCAGCCCCACACAGAGAAAGTGCAGGTGGTAGAGCCGACAAAGACGGACAATGGACGGAAGAAGAAGAAGGTGCAGCTGGAGGTGATTGGCCGGCAGATTGAGGAGGATGAGGAGGAGGAGGTGTGGCCTGGAGATATTAGTGAATGATATGCTACAATATTTGGTTAGGTGGATTTGCAGGCAATTTGTTGAGGTATACTTGCCTGGTAGTCAAGTAAGATCATTGGAGACAAACAATTGCAACTTCAGGACATATACAACCGCTCCATAATCAAAAAAGCAATTCAGATTTACAATGATTCTACCCATCCTCTTCACTCTGAATTTGACTTGTTGGCATCGGGCAGGAGGCTTAGGGCAAAATTGACTAAAAAGAAGTGTTACAAAACTTTGTTTGTGCCAACTGCTGTGGACATTTTAAATATATATATTTTAAATAGTCTAATCCCCACTGCTCATGATCACTGTTGCTGTGTTAATTAATGTGAATGCATTTTATATAGTATTTAAATGCACCTGTGTATTTTTTGCAATGTTTTATTGTTGTGCCAAAGATGAATTTCCATTTTATGTCAATTTAATGGACAATACAGTTTCTTTATCTTTATCTTAAGTAATATCTACAATGTGAATTCCTGGATATGAAATGTTCTGCAACGTTCTGAAGTGGTCCCAGACTCCCAGCAATGCTTAAAGGGGGATGTCAGGTTTCCAGTTCAGGTTTAGGTGTGTGAGTGTGAAAGCATTGACCAGTGGCACAGCCATGGCCCCATGGTTCCACGTGTCGTTTAGCCTCTGTGAGTGTGACGTATTTCATTCTGGCCCTGCTGAGCTTGTAGGCGAGTTGTTCAGTTTATGGGCAGGTTAGGTTTGTTCCCTCTACTTGGATTGGTGAGAGGTTTCAGATCTTCAGCATCATCAGCTCGAAATCAAATACATAGATCAGAAAATAAGTACAATGACTAGTAGCATAATCTGTCTGATGTTGATGAGGAAAGGTTCTCATCAATTTGTTTGTAAACTTGGCACCAGCAGATTACCGGAAATTACGGTATATTGCGGTTTATTATTCCAATTTTTATTTTGTTTGAATAACAGAAGACCCCACAGTTAGGCATAAGAATGGTTTATGCATCTTACTAGCATGGAAATATCGATGAATTGTCCATCTGAAAGACCCCCCACCCCCTATATTGAAAATGGAATTGATGCATTCCCCTCCTATGCCCTTTCCCCATTTTCCACTGCCCTGGTTTTATAGTTATATAGTGGAATAAAATAACATTTACTTTGGACTTCTTGCTTCACTGTGTGGTTTTGTCTGGGGTCTCCCAATTTTGGTCACAACAACAAAGCCTTTTATTTGGCTTATTTCATTGTTCACACTACTGTGTAACATAATGGTTCGTTATAATACTGGTGCAGGGGAAGGCAGCTCTTATAGTACCTAATACCTACTGTAAATGATCCAAAAACCACAAAAGTTTTTGTGTTATGTTCAGTTTCCAGAAACTTCACATGTATATATATTTTTCTGTCTGTGTCTCTTCTCAGTTTCATTCTAGTCCAATAACAACTCATTACCAAAATACTAAAACCAGCATGGGATTTTTTTTATTTTCAAAGTATTCCCTTAAAATGTAAAATCAATCTCACAATGATGTCTACTGATGTTTCTCACCATCCGCTGAGTGTTTTGGAAATGCAGTAATACATCATTCAACATTTAGACCAGGTTGAGGGTAAATACATTTAATTTTTCCTTGTGTTTACTATTCAACTTATAATAGCTAATATAACAACAACAATATTGATACAATAAAACTAGCTTTAGTTCAGGTTAAAGAAATAATTCAGCAGTCGCGCTACAAACTGAAATACCTTGGTGTTGGTTAAGACCAAGTGGTTAGTTGTAACCAATAACCTGAGTGAGGAGAGGACCTAGTGGAGACCAGGCATTAGTTCTAATAGTCAGCCAAGCCAGTGGTTCTCGAAGTGCGGTCCGGGGACCCCTAAAGGTCCTTGAGGGGGCTCCAGGGGGTCCTCATCTAGTTAAGGAACCCTTAAGGCCTATTCATACTCCAGGTTTAGGTCAACTACAACATCACGTCACGCCGCGGTGGTAAGCGCTTCACCGCCCCTCCAAACACATCTCTCTGTTTTATCTAACCGGTGGTCATGCAGTGTCACCTTATCACCTAAAACTGGAGTATGAATAGGCCTTCACCGGTCTAACTCAGAGAGTGTACAAATGGGACACATTTGTACCCACTCTGAGTTATGGGTCGTCTGTGCATGCCAAACTGGGGGGTCCTTGAGAAGTTTGAGAACCACTGAGCAAGACCAAAGGTCTGGTCTACGACCTCTGACCCCACAACAACGCCACCGTTGACCCCAGGACAGCCAGGGTGGCTGTGGACGTTGACGCCGCCAGGGATGCGGCGTTGCCCGTGTTACACAGGCTACTGCTGCAGCATCTGTAGGTGAAGCCGGAGATGGCGGGAAACATCTGAGTCAGACGAGAGTTGTCGCAGTCTGTGTATCGTATGCACTGACGGATGGTCTTACCACCTACAACAACAACAACAACAGCAGCATGAGAAACAACGGTAGTTCTCAAACATGTTATGTTCATGTCAAATATCCCAAAATTATTATATTAGGCAGCAGTGGACCAAAGAAAAATGTACAAAAATCCATAATTATGCCATTCGCCACTATATCTATCTGTGCTTTATTGCTGGTCATGTGTAGTTTTTTAATAAATTGATGATAATCATTAAAATATCGTGTAGGCCGTCCTTAAGTCGCACTCAACCTTGGCCTGTGTTACACAAGTCATTCTCCCCTCCATAATGAACTGGGCCTTTAGTGACATCACCAACAGGATTGATTGATTGATTGATTGATTGAAAATTGTATTTCAAAACCGCTCTCAAAGGGTACCAATTCGAAACTGGCCCCCGTAAAATCTGAATAATAATATTAATAATATTAATAATATTAATAATAATATTAATAATAAACAATCCCAGCCTTTAGCACTGACTGTAAATAAGGACAGTACGAGTTTTAAAAGTGATTAAAAGTGTCATGAATGAATGGACTCCAGGCCAGCTGACGTCACTTAAATCAATGAGGGTTCAGGGCTTGAGGACATTGGAACGCCCACGGCGCCCAGCCACTGAAGTGGTTTGCTACTACGTAAACAATTACGTCACTTCAAAACAAAGGTGTTGGGATTACCAGGTTATGTGAAACAGGTGAATTCTACAGGAAGGTGAAAATGGGCAGAGAAAACTAAACAGAAAAGTAGGCTAGAGGGTCTATCTTAACCCCAAATGTTCAGAGGCTGGTGCGGGAAAATGTTTCAAACTAACAAAGTCGTTTTGCCACTGAAAAGAGTGTTGTTGTCGCTCTTTAGTTTAGGTAGCGGACGGTGCTAGAACTAAAACTAGTGGCACTGCTGCTGAAGAATGGGATGCAAATTAATATGTAGGACTACCAAGCGTTTCCCACCTGTTGCTATTTCTTCCTACAACGCCTGTGGCTGCTGCTCACCCACTGACTGCTTCTCAACACTGTCAACTGTCAAGTGACTGTCAAGTTGCATGATGCGAGCGAAGCTTTATTTTCCACATTCAAATGGACAGCCAGGGCCCAGGGACAACATCGTCCGCTCATTCAATAAGGTATGGGACACGTCGTTTATTATTCTATTCTATTCTATTGTGCGTTGGGTGCAGCTGCAGTCTGCCAGTTTCTGTACTGTGCGTCTTTACGCAGTGCCAGTGCCATCATGCTCATGTTGGTGTGTGCGCCATGCAGTGCCTGTGCGTTACAGTGCTTGTGTTGTTTGGCCGCTGTGCCAGTGTGCTCTTTTTGTCTGCGTACTGCGTGTGAATGTGGTTGTAAGAAAGATGAAGACAGAGTTTAACTACCGTATTCGATTTGGCCGTAGGCTATTTGGTGAATGGTGATGCGTAAAGCCATACGCTCATATCATATGATGTCTGATGTCAGAGTTCAGTTACAGTTAGTTATGGTGCCTGACTCCTGAGGGAGGAGCAGCCAGTTGTTGGCGGTCCTGCTTTTGCGCAGATGTTGGCGTTTCTCTCCAAGTATGGAAGCTGTAGTAGGCTATATTACCTGTTGCCTACGTGTAACAATTGTAGGCCTATGTATGTAGGCAATGAGTAGATGATTTGATAGACAAGTGAGCTGCGAGCACTATATGATATTAAACTTGGATTGCGTGTGGCTGTGACTGGATCACTGTGGAGCTAGCAGCTAGGCCACTAAATTCCTATCATGTATGGATGAATAATAATAATTAGCATGGATTATTATACACGTAGGCCTACTACTATTTTAAATGGGACTATACTAGTCAGCTCAGGATGCAAGCAGGAGCAACCATGCAGAACTAGTATTAACTAAAATCATACTGACCACGATACTGAAATCATACTGACCATGACACTGAAATCATACTGACCATGACACTGAAATCATACTGACCATGACACTGAAATCATACTGACCATGACACTGAAATCATACTGACCATGACACTGAAATCATACTGACCATGATACTGAAATCATACTGACCATGACACTGAAATCATACTGACCATGACACTGACATCATACTGACCATGACACTGAAATCATACTGACCATGACACTGAAATCATACTGACCATGACACTGAAATCATACTGACCATGACACTGAAATCATACTGACCATGACACTGAAATCATACTGACCATGATGCTGAAATCATACTGACCATGACACTGAAATCATACTGACCATGACACTGAAATCATACTGACCATGATGTTGAAATCATCCTGACTGATTGATTGATTGATTGATTGAAGTATTTGAATGCCACAGACGAAAAACAGGGGTCAGGACAACGAGGCCTTTTCGTGGAGGGGTCAGAATGAAATTTGGATTTAGACAGTTTTTCGTCTGTGGTACTCATTTATTAACAGTTTGGAGTATTACAGTACATTTCAATCACAACTCAATACAAAACTGTTAACTGTGGACGACGCCATAAAGCATTACACTTGTTTACATGATTTCACTGAAATCATACTGACCACGATACTGAAATCATACTGACCATGATACTGAAATCATACTGACCATGACACTGAAATCATACTGACCATGATACTGAAATCATACTGACCATGACACTGAAATCATACTGACCATGACACTGAAATCATACTGACCATGATACTGAAATCATACTGACCATGACACTGAAATCATACTGACCATGACACTGAAATCATACTGACCATGACACTGAAATCATACTGACCATGATACTGAAATCATACTGACCATGACACTGAAATCATACTGACCATGACACTGACATCATACTGACCATGACACTGAAATCATACTGACCATGACACTGAAATCATACTGACCATGACACTGAAATCATACTGACCATGACACTGAAATCATACTGACCATGACACTGAAATCATACTGACCATGATGCTGAAATCATACTGACCATGACACTGAAATCATACTGACCATGACACTGAAATCATACTGACCATGATGTTGAAATCATCCTGACTGATTGATTGATTGATTGATTGAAGTATTTGAATGCCACAGACGAAAAACAGGGGTCAGGACAACGAGGCCTTTTCGTGGAGGGGTCAGAATGAAATTTGGATTTAGACAGTTTTTCGTCTGTGGTACTCATTTATTAACAGTTTGGAGAATTACAGTACATTTCAAGCACAACTCAATACAAAACTGTTAACTGTGGACGACGCCATAAAGCATTACACTTGTTTACAATAGGGTACACCATTTTCAATTCATCGTAACATTTAGAGACGTACGGTACAAATATACACTTCTATATAGCCAAAAGGATAAATCATCATAGAGGAGGTAAAAAAGGGGGAAAACATATGGGGCTCCATCTTGTGCCACCCTTATCCCTTATCCCTAAACGTATTTGCCATTTTTTTACTATTTTGATTTTTTTTTTAAATAGTTCAACTAGCCGATCTACATCGAGACATTGTGAGCTTGTAGATCGGCTATTTGAACTATTTTAAAAGGTTTTTTAAAATAGGGTTAAGGGGTGGCACAAGATATAGCCCCATACAGTGAGGGGAAAACGGGTGGGTGACCATGATAGTGAAATGACGCTGACAATGACATGACAATGATGACATCACATGATACTGACCATGATACTGACCATGCATGACTAACCATGACACTGACGTAATACTGACCATGTCTAACCATGACACTGACGTGATACTGACCATGACTAACCATGACACTGACGTGATACTGACCATGACTCACCATGACACTGACATGATACTGACCATGACTCACCATGACACTGACATATTACTGACCATGACTCACCATGACACTGACATAATACTGACCATGACTAATCATGACACTGACCATGAGATTGACTGTGATACTGATGATGTCAGTATCAAAACTGTAAGGATAACAGCAGAATAGGCCAATGGCTCATTTATACTCTACGACAAGAGCATAAATCAGGATTAACACACCTCTCTCGCTCAGGGAAATACAGGAGTCTTCATAGGTACACTCCTGGACGTTCTCACAGCGACCCGTGTAATCAGAACATTTATAACAGCGGAGCGCCGCACCTGGAAAATACAAACACAAACCGGTGTCTGATGAGGAACTGAAGCATGAACCACAGTCATAGATAGGAGGTTAACCACTTGAACCCCAGCGGCCATATTCTGCACGGAGCATTAGCCAAAAAAGTATTTCTATATTTTTAGAAGTTTGTACTTCTGCTCCAATACATTTGAGAGTTAGTTTTACTCCACAACAATTATTTGAAAGCTTATAACTACTAGTTACTTAAATGATGATGTTTTATAGGTTAATCTACCGGCAGCACATAAAGTAGACTACTGTCATTAAAATCATCCCATAACTACCAGCTGCAGCATTAATGTGAAGAGCACAATAATTATGCTAATTCAGAGGACTGCTCTAAGATCATATACAAAAATAAACTAAATCATCATCAAACATCCAAACACATCAAACGTCAAGTAAAACATTTCTATAACTTCTGGTAAAGCTTGTATGCTCTTGGGAGGAATGACATCTGGTGCCTTTTTGTGTGACTCACAGGTTGTGTGAGTAATATCTGTATTTCTTAAATCGTAGCGATTTGTGTTTTGTAGACAAGCTCTGGATCATTAGACTGGTTCCTTCTTTCAGTAGTCGATTGAATTCTGCTACTAGTAAACACATTCAGTACTTCTCACTGTTACTACTACTATCACTATAATAATATGACAGAATATCTGTTCAGGTGGAATATTGTAGTACTGGAGATATAAACTCACCTGAAGCAAACATCCCCCAAAATATCATCAAAAGTCCTAGACGGCGCTTCATCTCCTCAGCTTTCCCCTCTCTTTAAAAAAATAATGACAAAATAGAATTCAAATAAAGTCGGAGGCAGGCCAGCTCTCTCCACAGCAGGCAGGGTTTGGTTAGACAGCAAATATCTGTGTGTGTGTGTGTGTGAGACTGACTGACTGGGACAGAATCTGTCTGTAGTCAGATAGACGGATAAACAGACAGACAGTTTTTAGACAGAAAGACTTTGTCCATCGGGCTACAAAAGGCCCCTGTCCCCCCCACTCCTTCTGCCCTCGGAACACACTGGAACAATCATTTGGCAGCAGCAGCCAGAGCAAAGCTGGGTTATAGTAGGCCTACTCACGTTTATTTATGTTATTTCCTCTGAATAAGCCCCCTGTAACAACATTTTAGATGGTCATTCAAAATATGCAAATAGCCTATGTGCTAAATATGTAGACGCTATCTATTCTAGACGTGCTTTCATTTCAGATTATGTTCCAGCTGTTTGTGTGATTCTCTCATCCAGAGACTTCCAACAAGTGCAACAGTAGAATATCGGTAGAACAGCATTATCATCTAATAATGAGGACCACAATCATATATATATGCAGTAGTTTACACACAATATTCATCTGATCCATGGAGATTTTAGTTGTCATCTACACGTTATTCTATTCCAAGCTATTTGCCATGTCTGTGTGACCGCAAAATATAAACTGTATATATTCTTTCACTCAGGAGGTAAGGCTGTACCCTACCCCTGTTTTTAGGACTCGAACTACGGCAGGAATGTTCGAGCGAAACATCCGGACCATTTGTTTCTGACAGGAGGTCAAGCGGCTGTCTGGGAACCGGAAGGTCCCCAGTTCAACCCCTGGCTTTGTGTCGAGGTGTCCTTGAGCAAGACACTTAACTCTTAACTGGGACTGCACACCAGTGTGCAGTATGCAGAGCTGGGAATCATTACAAAAATACCCTTTTATGAATATGAATTAGTATTGTGCTCTATAGAGCATCGCAGTCCCGCCCCCTACCAGGGCCCAGGAAATGATTCCCTGTTCATTTTCCTCATAGACTTTTCGAGAAGTATTTATTTAAAGACCGTTTAAGCCTCGTACAAAGCCAACTGGAGTTGTGACAAATCATGACAACAAACAGTTGTTTTGGGGCCGAACAACTACCGGTACTTACTTCTTTGTAATTATTTGTTGGGTCCAAAATATTGTGTTTATGGTCATGATTTGTCACAACTCCAGTTGGCTTTGTCTGCGGCGTAACCATCTTTACATAAATACTTTTTGAAATGTCTATGGTAAAAATTTCCTGGGCCTGGCGTCGTCATGAAAGGGGGCGGGACTGTCTGCGACGCTCTATTAGCTAATCGTTTAGCCTTCTAATGATAAATGTCATCTGGTGTCAGACTCAGTAGACGCCAGCGGACTTCAAATACCAAACCAACGCTGTCTCCTTTAAGCCCACACAATCAGACTGCACTGGTTTTTAACCTTTAATTGTCAAGTGAAAGTTAACCGAGCAACACGCACGTACGCACGCACACACACATTCACGCCTGGAGAGTGGAGACTATCTAGTAAACAACCAACCAGTGTGTAACTGGTTGCCACTGAGAAATCGGCAGTCTTGTCAAGAGAATCTTTTTGGGGATGGGGAGGGTGACATCTCTCCTTCACTTATCACCCAGTCAGATTGGGGATTCAAACAAAAATACCATTGAAGGTCATTTCTCTAACATCTATACCCTTCCTTTATCTCAACATATTTTTTTCTTATATTGTTCACTAAAATACATCTATCTATCATTTTGGATAATTATGCACGTTGCCTAGCCGTTGGTGCCATGGTGTTGGCAGGGACAATCCACACTGTGTCTCTGTCCAGATGGCCACAGTAAGACTCAAACATTAGTTTGTTCTTGGTGTGTTAATCGCCACTGTTGCACATGTTCATACTACATTCACAAAATACCTGACTCTTCTGACAAAATCAATCACCTCAAAACTTTGCTCAAAATCAAACAATGCTTTCATATCACACACACAGCCGATGTATACACTACAGAGCATTCAGTAGACACTACATTTAGAACACTGCATGCAGGGCATGTATTTACAGAATTTTCTTTAATTGTAAAGGCATTTTGCAATAAAAAAAAGTATAGTAATCACAACTTACCGTGAATATATTGTATAATGTATTGTAAGTACTGCAGGTGCCAGGTAGCTTTGAATGTCTGTACTTGCATAAAAATACAGTAAAGCTCAATTAACAAAGAAAACTAAATGACAAAGCACATTACTTTACAGTACACTCAAAATGTTGTGCAACTGCTAAATCAAAGTCAATGAGAGATTCATTGTGCCTCAGCATCACGTCTTTGTTCTGGGTCACATGCAATATTGTCCCTTGCCAGGCAACCGGGGCAAAAACCCTCTGGTGTGCCGGATCCAATCTTGACAACACTCTGCCGGCCAATTCCATTTCCTGAATTTCCTTGCTATAGTATTAGTATATGGGCTTTGGATTCTGCCATGCAGAGAAAACCAAGCAAAGTAGTTGTGGAAAGGCAAACATTTATGAATCACTGGTTGATGTTGAACCCTTAATTGTATCAGGACAGCACTGTGAAAGCTGACAGTGTCCCAATTCCCAAAGCACCACATACAGAATGCACTGCCTTATTGATGATGATGTTCTCAACATGCATCGTTCCCCAGTAGTACTTCATTAATAAAAGAGAAAATGTTGCCAATCTACAAGCTCACAATGCATCGCAACACATTGTGAGCTTGTTGTGTTTTTTTTAACAGGGTCACCAGATTATTATAGTGATTATCATAACTTCAGTAGCTAGAAATTTGTCCAATGACAGAATGTTATTGGACAAATTTCTAGCCACTGAAGTTATTATAACAATCTAGGTTTCACTGGAGACTATAGTTAGACAGTTCCATACTAAATCTAATCTAACAACAAACAAATGGCCTAAATGGGCTTCAATTTGGGGGGTCCTTGACATGAAAATGTTTGAGAACCACACATTCTTTCGCCTCTGCCCCGAACAGAAACCTACATTTCTGTTCAACAAGGCGTTTTGTTGGAGGACTCCCTCCTCCAGGACAAAGCTCATTTCATTCTCTGACTTTAACATTGATCTACTGCTGGGAGACAGCTCTGAGTTGAACGTATACACAACCCTGGTAAGAGGACAGAGGAGGGGGTTGTAGTGGGTCTCACAAAGACCTCCAGAACCGCCAAGACGGGACACACAGCACAGCAAGCTCTCAATTTATAGACTTGTCAGACGCAGAGACGGTGATGGCGTTTTGTCTTTTGGTTTGACAATGAAAGATCTTTTATTAGACCCCCAGAAAAATGTGTTTATGTGTTCGCATTATTTACCACATAATCAGCCACTCAAGTTGCAGATTATGCAGGGGTCAATTTTCTTTTTTTAAACAACTCGCAACTTCACCGATATTTCACCACATAAAATCACTTAATCACATAAAATCCCGGCTCTAGCAGGATTCTCAACCATTTTATTGTCAAGGACCCCCAGTTTTACATGCATTAGGCTACGAACCCCCATTTAATGATTTTACATTATAAAATCTATGTTAATTTAACTCTTGAGTGTACAAATGGTTCCATTTGTACACTCTTAGAGTTACAGACCCATAAGGGTCCATTTGGTTCCAAACTATCATTTTGCTGGGGACCCCCTGGAACTGCCTCAAGGACCCCTGGGGGTCCCCGGACCCCACTTTGGGAACCTCTTTCTCACTGAAGATTCTCTCTGTATAGCACCTACGTTTACTTTGGGTGACTATGTTCCATTTTATTTTCCACACATAAAAGTGCATATTCACCACCAATTTCAAAAATCAATTAATTGCGCAACTGATTCGTTTTAAGGCATATCACCGATTGGTGTCATAGTTGACCTGTGGAGGTCAAATATGACACCAATACATTATAGACAGCAACGAGGGAGACTTTTAACCTGTCAGGGCCTAAAGTTTTAGTTCTTTGCTATTATATCTTGCACCTTAACCTTTATCCCTAAACGTATTGCCATTTGTCACTATTTTGAAAAACATTTTAAAATGGTTCAAATAGCCGATCCACAAGCCACAACACTATTGAACTATTTTAAAATGTTTTTCAAGATAGTAAAATATGGCAAAGATGTTTTGGTATAAAGGCATGCCCAAGATAGGGCCACTATATCCTATATGTCTGAAAAACATTACTTTTAAGTAGTACTTAAATTACGTATTCAATTTGAACTTGATCCTTTTGGTGTTTTAACTAAGCATTATGTTATACTTTAGCTATTGAAAAATAGCAGATCTACAAACCGAGTGGCGCACTACGAGCTTGTAGGTCTGCTATTTTTGAAAAATCGTAAAAATGTGGCACACATCTTTGAACATATATTCTTTCAGAGCGAACATTTTTTTTATTTCGACGTCAGGCCTAAATGGGTTAAATCCTTATCTGAATCATAGAGGACATGCAGTTACTGTAAAACAACCAGAAATATGTTTCTGTACCAACACAGACGGAACGGAAAAAGGAATAAAAGAGACAAACTGTACATACTTTATATTTGTTTTTTCGTTTTACTGCTCTTTGTCTTTGTGGAACAGTTTAATAATTTTTCATACTTTGCAAAATAAAAGCCAAAGTATCAACAGCAAACCTTCATGATACGAGATATATTTAAAAATGTATGTTGAAAGCATTTTGAAATAGGAAACATTATATTGAGAAGTCAGGGGATCTTCAGCAAGGAGACTTTCAGTCAAACAATTGATCATTGATGACAATAAAGGCCTATTGTAGTTCTGAAATGATTCCCAACCAGCACAAACATGAACAAACGACAAATAGAAAAAGTGAACATAAACAAACAGCATTAATCAAACTCCACCCATATCTGGAGTCAGTTTACAATCAACCAAAGGGTCAGAGAGTTCATTAAGAACAAGCAGCAGAGAAAATGTGTCGCATTCAGAGATTTGGAGAGTTTTGGATTCTGAAAGAAAGCTTCAACATGAGCCTTAATTATACTGGGACTGGGACTCTCTTTTTCACACAGCCTGGGAGTCGATGGGCGCCGATGGGGCGCTTGTTTTACAGTGCCGGCTACTACTACTACTAGTAGGGCGGTGTTATGCAACCTAACCCTAACTCAACCCTAACACTGAAGTCCTTCGACCAGAAACCTAAGCTGTAAAACAAGCGCCCCATCAGCGCACATTGACTCCCAGGTAGTCCCTTAATTACCCATATAGAGGTGTAATGTGTCACCTCATCCAAGTAACATTCCATCCAACTACATTAAACTGCATTCTTTTATCTCCAAATACTAAAATAAAGTTGTGTTTTTTTAAAACATTTTGGTCTGTTTATAATAACATGCATACGATAAAAAAACGTGCAAAAATGTAATAATCTTCAAAAGCAAAGACATCGATACAGCCAGGTTTGATTCTTTTTTTTTTTTCTTCTGTTTTTGAAAACATCATCTTTCAGTAATAGAACAATAAAGCAGAACTGTTGAAATATTGCAATGAACTATAAAAAGTAAAAACGAAGTCAAGCCAGTTAGCCACCACGATGACGTGAAGCAGGTGGACGTTTCATCCTGAGCCAATAAAAAAAATAAAAATAAAAACTGCTAACAGGAAGTTCTTTGAGCAGGAAGTACTTTGAACACAAATATAACTGACCACAAATAACTTCCTGTCACATTAAATTGTAAGAACGGAGCAGTGGTGGAGGAAAGTAACTCAAGTACAATGTTGACGTACTTTTACTTTTACTGGAGTATTTACTCAATACTTTTTACTTCGACTCCACTACATTTCAGAGGCAAATATTGTACTTTTTACGCCACTATAATTATTTGATACTTTTAGTTACTAGTTTGTAGATTTAAATTATTACTACAAAACATACATTAACAACTTCTAGGGTTAGCCAGCCTTCATCCAATCAGGATGAGAGGGGCCTTCCTCCAATAATGATCGAGTGGGGGCGGGCCTTGGTGCACGTGCTGTTGGCCTGTTGCGTCCCCCCCCCACTGTAGAGCGTCTTGTTACCGGGGCGCACCATGCAGGGGTTTTTCCAAATCACCCAAATCACTCAATGCTCCTTTAAGTAATACAAAATAAAGAATGTGAGCACTTTTTTCCCCCACCACTGCTGAGTATCACCATGGAGGGTTTCATATGGACTGCATAATAATCCTCTCAAACATCAAAGCTTTGGCATGATGAGCGGCTGGTCGTGCTAGCAGCTCCAACAACAAGGCAGGCGTCACTGAAGAGCAGCCGTGAAACCTCACAACATTAATTAATCCCAATCGAATCGAAACATCTCAAAGAAGCTATCGGATAATATCAGTCACCACTCAGTCACACACGACAGTAAACATGAATACAGCTCCTGGTACGGTAGCATAGCAGTCAGTCTAGCACCCTTTCTTCTCTGAATAACTTGCATTCTGTCATTATTATTATGGCACAATCAGAAAATTCAGAAGAAAAATACTCTTAAAAACAGGCTCAAATGCATATACATTATACTGTGTGTGTGTGTGTGTGTGTGTGTGTGTGTGTGTGTATGTGTGTGTGTTAAGGCTGTACCCTAGCCCTGTTTTTTAGGACTCGAACCTTCGAACCATTCGTTTCTAATTAATTTGAGAAATAACCCCCTCCAAACCTCGGCGGGGGGGGGGGGGGGGGAGCACATAACTTTGGGAAAGTGTCATAGTAGCTTGAACATGGTACTCTTATTATGCATATGCTTTATATCACATCGAGATATATTTTCGAGTGAAAAAAAAAAAAAAAAAAGGGCGGGGGTAAAGAAAAACCAGAATGGTTCAAGCCCATTAATTAAGATTCGAGTGCCAACCCTAACGAGCGAAGGTTCAGGGTTCAGGGACAGCCTTTGTGTGTGTGTGAGTGTGAGTGTGTGTATGTACTGTATGTGTATATATACACACGCACACAACTGTATATAAGATTTCTATAAATTCCATTTAGAAATATATAGCCATGTATCACTCTTAAATGTGTCATTAAAAGACAGGCTTGTCTGAATAAGAAAGCTGCTCTTAAAACAACTGATTGATTGTTCTCATCAGCCGATTGGCTCCCGTGGCAACAAGCACTTCGGAATCAGAAGCCCCAAAGTATTGCCATGACGACCGCCTCTAGCTGGTCTGGGATCAGTGGCCATGTCTGTCTCCTCCTCTCATTCACTGGATGACTGGAGCCCAGGTCACATGACTGGAGCCCAGGTCACAGCATCATGAAGGTGTTAGGCAGAGAACTCGCTGTGACGACATGGGTTAATATTTTTTGCCCATGACCTTTTATTGCATGACGTTCAACTCCCTAATACCATCTACCCTGTTTCCAATCTCAATCCACTTTACTGGGTCATGAAATAGAAATACCCCAGAAAGTATCTTTAAAAAAAGGAGAAAAAAAAAAAAACTCCCAATGTGGGATTATTGATCTGTAGAAGTTCATATGCTTGTGATGTTGATGGTTTTAGGACAGAGCAGGCTCTAGAGTTCCCGCTGGGTCCCAAAGACAGTTTAATCCGAGTCACCGGTGTCCCAAAGACAGCTGTGTTTTAGTCCCAGTCAGATGTCTGGGTAGAACTCTGTGTTCACATCCACGCTGTGCAGAACAGACTTCTGCTCGGCCGTTGACATTCTGCTCAGAACCTCGGCAGACAACGAGTAGCTGCTACCTGACTTCTCCTCAAACCAGCTGTCCAGCGCTCGCTTGCCGTCGAAGTTGACAAGGGGAGGTCCGTTCACAGCCAGGGTCAAAAGGTCATTCATCTGGTCCAGGCTGAGCCTAGAGCGACTGTTGTTCTTCCACATCTTCTGTAGAGAGTTGCGGCCTTTGTCGCAGCAGGCCGTGGAGCTGGGCAGAACCCTTAGCACCTGGACGATGCGGTTGAGCAAAGGGAAACGCTGCTTGTACCTGGAGATGTGACCCACCACCTCCTTGAAGCCGTTCATGCTGTAGTAGTCGGCCTTCAGGTCTCTCCACTCCCCCACCACGCTTCCCCTCACCTCCTTCCGGCCGTGGGCCTCCTGTCTGACAGAGGGCAGCGTCTCCACGTGGTCAAAGATCAGCGAGATCTCGTCCTCTCCGTAGCCCTGCAGGTCCTCGCGGCTCCGTGGCCAGGAGCTGAGGTCCAGGACGCGGCAGGCTTGGGCCACCGGCCGGCTGTGCTGGTCCAGCCTCTGGGACAGGACGCCCTGGCTCCGCTGGCAGATCTTCTCTCGGATCGACTGGAACTTGGACTCCGCCACGCGCAGGTTCTTCAGGGCCACGCCGTTGAAGCTTTCCCGGAAGTTCTCCTCAAACTCCTGCAGGTACTCCCCGGGGCAGTTGACCAGCTGTCCGATCTCCAGGATGGCGTCCTGGATGCGCGCGTGGACCTGTGATACCAGAAGGTAGTCTCCCTGGAAGACAAAGGCCAGGCGGGAGAAGACGGCGATGACGTCCAACAGGAAATAGATGAGCTTGACCGACTGGTAGTCCAGCAGGAACTGTAGCAGCGTCAGAGCGATGGCCGCGGCGTCGGCTCTCTGAGTCTGATTGCTGATCTCCTTCAAATGAGCCACGACTTCCAGGTAGTCTTTAATCAACGCATTCAGGACATTGGGCTCTCCGATGATCCATCGCACCGCCCGGATGTCTCCCAGGAACTCTGCCTCCTCCGAGAGGGTGGGGGCGCTGGAGCGCAGCTCCGACATCATGCGGGGGGAGTAGCGGTAGAAGCTGAGCAGCTGTTTCAGGTTGTTCTCCAGGTCTTCCAGACAGGTGAGCTCCTTCCCACTGATGGCGTCTAAAACCTCCAGGTGTGGCCGATGGATCATGACCGGCAGGCAGAGGATCCAGGGCAGAGTCTTCTGGATGGAGATGTACAGGTTGGCTCTCATTCCGGATGGGATGTTGGTTCCGTCCACCCCTAACCCGACGACCGGCTGGTCCTGAAACCTCAGCCCCAGAACCCCGAACGCTCGGTCCACGGCCTGGAGGTAGCCCTCCACGCTGGTCATGCCCAGTCTCTGCAGGGAGAGGAACTCTGTGCTGGGACAGCCGTCACTGGAGGAGAACTGGACATAAAATGCCACCATGTCGGAGAAGAGCTCGTCGTTCTGGGCGTCCATAATGACACTAAGAAACGGGGACAGACGCATCTTCTCGGCCAGGTCCTCCTTCTGTGCGCGGGCAATGTGGTGGATTAGAATCTGACAGTCGCCCTCATTAAGATACTGATCGACCACCTTCAGGTCACATTTCCTCAGCAGCTCGGCCAGGGGTCGGAGGTCAGAGAACGGCCGTCCCTCCAGTGCCAGATGGTAGGCGGTGTTGAACAGCAGCATCATGTTACGACACATCTCCTCCGTCTTCTCTGGGTGCATGCGGAGCTTGTACAGCTGGAGACACTTCTTGTGCAGGTTGCTCTGGCTGTGCAGCTTAATGGTGTGGATCTTGAACTGCTTGGATCCGATGATGAAGGCAGAGGTTCTAGAAGACTGGACGGTGTACTGCCGGCAGACGTGGCACCACATCTCGTTGAGCGTCGGCGAGTAGCGCAAGAACCAAAACTTCTTCAGCCACTCCTGTTTGAAGCGTCGGATCCTGCGGCCCGACGCGGAGGCCAGTTTGGCGGGGTCGTCGGCGGAGGCCAAAAGTTCTGCACTGATGGATTCGTCGGCTGAGTCCATGTCCTGGTCGTCTTCATCCAGAACCACTGGTGCCGGAGTCATGGGTTCAGTTCCTCCTACAAGACAGAAATACAACCAGAATGTAAAACCTACAACAAATTGTATTATTATTATTATAATAATACTATGAATTGCCTGCGAACACTGTCAGAGTCTGACTCTTTTTAATTGTCCAAACTGAAATGCTTGTGACTGCAAATCTGAAAGAAAATGAAATTAAATATATGTTAACCACGTCTTTGTACTTAATGAATATACCAACTATGGGTATATTTAGTTAGTTATTATAATAAATTATTTAAATATTATTAAGGGTTTGAATAATAAAATGGAAGAAACATTTGAATGCTTTTAAAATATTAATTTAATGTAAATTACAAATGTACAACAAAGTACAGAGCTGACATTCACAACAAATGAAAAGGGAAAACGGTTATAAGAAAACACATTAATAAAGTAAAATAAATTCGAAATTAAATCCCATGGCAAGCAGTCACACACAGACACACAGGACTGGTCCTGGTGATTACGTTATTATTCTACACTACAGAGGAGGCAAGCTCTGGAGGAAGCAGAGCAGAAGCTTGCCAAGCCTCCGCGTCACGGAAGGGGACTTTCGGTAGGCCAATCAGGCGGGCAATGTAAATGTTTGTTTTCTCATGCCAATAAAGTTCATTTGGATTGAATTGATAAGTCCAGGAAAAAGATGTGCTTGTGATTGGCCAGTAGTCACTTGAGTGGCAGCCAGCGACGCAGCTTGCCTTCTGCACTTCCGCTTGACTTCCTCCTTACGCTGGCCACGCATGGCTCCAACGAACTGCATTGGCCAAAATGAGGCATCTATTTTTTTGTCATATCTATGTGATCAACCCATATGTAAAGGTCTCGTAGCTTTGGGCCTCTTTAGCCGACTCCACCTACCTGGCAGGTCTTCCACGGGCGCTTGCTCAGGATGGGGCAGGGCCACGCCCACCTCCGCCTGCTCTCCACCTGCCCTGAACTGGCTCAGCTCAGCCTCCAGCTCCCTAATCCTCCTCTTCAGCCGGACACAGTTGAGACAGAAGGAGGACGACGTGGACGGCTTCTCTTCACCCTTCTTCTCCTCTTCCTCCTCCTCCTCCACCTTCATCGGAGGCATGTTGACGTGAGCACCGGCGCAGTCGGGCCCGAGCCCACCCAGCATCGGCACTTTACATTCCCTGGCGAGCTGATGACGTGAAGGCTCGATCTCCAGAGACGCTTCGAGCACGTCTTTAAAGATCAGGTCGATTTTCTTCTTCTTGGACGGAGGATGTTCGTCCGCCTCTCCTCCGTCTCCTGGGTGTTTGGCATGTCGGCCATGCAGAGCTGCGGACCACAGACATGGGCCTTTAGTGTCTGTCTCCAGGCCTGGATGTACCCCTGATGTCGTCCCCCGGTCTGGAACACAGTGGTATTAGCCCATTAGACCGATGATTAAAACTGGCACAGCTCTGGACTTGTAGCGGGGGCAATGTTTATAACTGTTATAACAAAGCAAAGGGAATTTAAAAAAGGTATGGAGAATCAAAGTTCAACATAAACCCTGAGGTGCTTACCTGCAGCGAAAAGTTCCAGGACATTTTTTTAATTCTCTTCATGGGGACTTAAAGATTCTGACAAATGGAATTCAAAAAGTGCAATCACTGCATCTCTGGGATGAAAATGTTTTAAAGAATGCTTCTTGGTCCATCTTTTAATGAGGTGTAGCTTCTCAAGTTCTTAGTTTCTATCTCCCTTTCTTAAAGATATTTTCTAGGGATTTTCAGCTTAATTATAGAGGACAATCCGTTAAGAGACAGAAAATGGTGGAGAGATACAGAGACATAAAAGACAAGACAGGATCCAGAGTGGAACTCAGATCCTCACACCTCAAGCATGTCTTCATTAAGCATATTTTAGATAGGTCACATATAGATAGGTACCGATTACTGTTAATATTATTTAGCTGTCTGTCTCACTTCTAAAAGGTAGAAAAACTTTAACCTGCAAAGCTTCATTAAAACTCAACTCAACACAAAACATTCATCAACTATCTAATAGTACTATTTCCATGTACCTGGAAAGAAATGGCAAAAAAATAGTAGTAGTTTAATTTGACACAAATGTTGACACATTCACAGGTTTGTGTGGTCATGAGCACCAGTATATGACTATTAGTACCAGTAGGGGCGCTGTTTGCTAGAAACAGAGCGAGAGAGATAGTATTATGCTGCACTGTTGCCTGCTAATGAGAGAGAGAGGAGAGGAGGGGGGGGGGGAGAGAGGGTTGCACCACTCAGTTCACACAGGTGTGATTTTTTTTAATGCAGTGGCACTCGAACAGTTTAGAAGGTAACCAGTGAGGCACAAAGTGATGCAAACCTATTGTAATGAGACCAATTCTTTGTTTGCATGTCACTGTGTCTGCAAATCTGTCCACCAGAGGGTGCTGGTGATTTGTTAGTGATACCATAATTTATGGTACTAATAGGAAGTACCCTAAGTAGAGGAACTTACTTCCTCTAACAGTGGTTTTCAACCATTTTCACATGAGGTCCATTTATTTATTCTGCATTTGAGCCACGGATCACCATTTAGCTCTCAGACCCAAGACTTTGTTTGAATATTTTGTTGTCGTTGGATATAGATTTTGTCCACAATTCCATGCTGTATTGATGTTGGTACCATATAGGAGAGATAACAGGCAAATGTTGATCAAAGTAACAATTCTTCTACATTCTCTAATTGTGTAGACTTCTTGTAAATTAAGTAGTGCAGATGTTTAGCAATAATTTAACTCTTGAGAGCAGCGTAAAATGAAACCAAATGGAGCCATGAGGGTCCTCAATGTTGAGGCCATGAGGCTTCATATAATTGGTCCTCAATGTTCATGATAAAATGCCAAAATTAATTTCTATTCAATCTGTGTTCAGTCTCTGTGTTCATCCTCATCGATGGGGAATCCAAGCCAATTAGAAACTGCAGTCTATCTATTCCTGGAAAGTTGCAATGTGATAATGGAAGCCATCGTTCTCACGATGATAAAACTCTAAATATCTTAAAACATCTTGTTTAAAATAATCTGCCTAACGATGATGTCACTGGTGGACGGGTTTCTGAACTGCCCACAGCCCTCCTATGAGACACAGACTGACTAGATTTTATTAATATTTTTTGATTATTTTATCCTGAACAGTAGTGAGGACCAATTATATGAAGATAAGTTGAAAAGTGATGAAGTGGTCCTTTAAAATATACCCACAGTTCCTTCCTCAGTCTCACCTGCATCCAGGTTGTGGTCAATGCGTTGCTGGGAGACGCTGTGCAGCCGTCTCATGTAGTCGTCACTGTACCAAACCCTTAGCCGCTCCCCGACCTTTAACCCCCTACTGACCCGGAAGTAGATATGTCCTGCATGTTGGAATGCTGTCAGGTTCCTCTCGGCTTCATCGGATGAAGTACGCACGTACCTGGGAGAGACGGATATACGTTGAGATGAACAGACCGATCGATAAGATAGACAGACATAGAAGAAGGTCAGATTTAGAAAGAATTTCTTGATTTACAATTTAGGCATTTCGCAGACGAGTGATTTACAGTAAGCAAGAACAACACATATGAAAGATGGTGGGTGGGTGGGCGGGGAGGATTTGGAAAGGAGTTGTGGGAGAAAATATAAAAACAAAGTGTTGTATTTTCTATTTTTCTTTCTGTGAAACTTGCATATGATGTCATGCTAATACTCTTTGAATAAGGTTTATTAAATAAATAAATAAAAAAAGAACAACACATGGTAATACATGATCAAATACATAAAGAATAGTCATCAAGAATCATAAGGAAGCTAAGAACCTAGCATCTGTCTAACTAACAGTAGAAAATCTGTACAGTAAAGGTGGTTGCACACTGGACACGTTTTTCGGAAAACCGATGGAGAAACGCCTCTAAAAATCAGAAAAACACGCTCTGTGTGCAGGGACCTTAAGGCTCTGATTGCTCCGATTCTAAAACTACAGCGAATGTACCACTACTGGTATTTATAACTATGACTATGCCCTCAATGCCGTGACATGAGTTTTATTTTCCTATTCATTTTCAGACCTTCTAAAGGTGAGGGGAAAAAAACATTTGAAAATTGTGGGAGGGAAGTGGGAGCACGTCTGTCTGTCTTGAGAGACTAGCCTGTTATCAGCGTGCGCCAGAAATATGATGCTGATCAGCCTCGTAGTGTGCGAGATAAGCTGTGGATCAGACACACACAGATGAACATTATTATGATCTCCTTGTGCAGGCAATTGGTTGTTGTTGTAATAATCTGTCTTAGTTTTAGTTCGCCTTCCAGCTTAGTTTCAGATTTATTTCATGTTCTCCAGATTTTTATCCATAGTCTAGTTTATAAAACTCCTATTAAATCCACAGAACAGTGAACAGAGGTAGGATTTGGTCCCACTGTATGCCAGCTAAGCAGATTTAGAGTAATGATTACACTGTAGGAAGGATGTAGTCAACGTCATAATCATAGACTTGCTTTCAGATTTACAGTACATACTACATAGTGTCTTAGCTGGCATACAGTGGGACCAAATCCTACCTCTGTTCGCTGTACTGATTTAGGTAGTAGAAAATGTATTAGTTTTGCAAGAGCTATTGCAAAACTAATACATTTTCTACTACCTAAAAAGTACCTCATTGATTGAGTGATTGATTGATTGAAAATTGTATTCACAGTTCGGTGTGTGGGGACCTTTAGACTTGTTTACATCAGGGTCCTCCATTTTCAATTCATCAGAACATTTAAAGACGTACAAATATACACTTCTATGAAGAAAATAAATAAATCATACAGTTAAAGAAATGGATGGATAATGATATATGAAGTTTTCTGAGCTGTGCCCCCGGTAAAGACACTAGTTGTTGAGACTGAGTTGTGCTCAGTTACACTGACTTCCACACATGCAGTGTAGTGTTACTGTATACCTCATCCAGTTGGCTCTGGCCTCATCACTGCCATCTATGGACCTGTATGTGTTATTGGCATCAACCACCTGGAAACATTCAACACAATATCAATTTATATTAATAACAAGTGATAATTATATATACACATTATATTATTCATTCGACTGTGCTTGTTTATTGATCCTTCCATCCACTAGGGCTGGGGCGTTATGGGATTTTTATTACCGCGGTTATTGCCGGCCCCCATACCGCCGGTATAAAAAGTTACAGGTATGGTGTGTGCGATATTAATTGTGAGATTACCATAATGACGATAATCATTAAAGGACCACTTTTCAACCTATCTTCATATAATAGGTCCTCACTAATAATCATGATAAAATGGCACGTTTTTTTCTACTCAAGAGTAGATTGCTGGAGCCCATTTTTATGAGCAAATATCTACCAAAAAAACTATAAATTAATTAATTCAAATGCTTAAAAAATAAAATAAAAAGAATGAAAGAAAAATACATACATAATTTTAAAAAAACTACCGTTTAAGAAAAAAAATGAAAAAGAAAATATTAAACAAGCGCACAATGCGTCGTAATAGAGCGTCGCAGTCCCGCCCCTTCGAGAGACCCGGAAAAGAAATCGCTGTTCATTTCTTAAAGTATTTATTTAAAGACGGTTACGCCGCGGACAAAGCCAACTCGGATCGTGACAAATCATGACAATGAACACAATATTTTGGGCCGATCAAATCATTAGAAAGAAGAAAATAAAGGCAGGAGACAACACTATTTGTTTTGTTTTTCTTCTTATAAATTATTTGATCGGCCCAAAACATTGTGTTCATTGTCATGATTTGTCACAATCCGAGTTGGCTTTGTCCGCGGCGTAACCGTCTTTAAATAAATACTTTAAGAAAAGCCTATGGGAAAAATGCATTGCGATTCATTTCCTGGGCCACTCGTCGTTCTGAAAGGGGGAGGGACTGCGACGCTCTATAGGGCATACGTGGTTAATTCATAATGTATTTTTATATGTTTATATCCTCGAGCTGAAAAGGTTTGGGTAAACTCTGCTGGGACAGATAATACTTACTATCCAGGAGTAGAAGCCGGTTGACTCGTCCTTGTTGACCAGTTCTCCTTCATACGGGCCAAACAGCCTTCCCCTGGGGATGTTCTCGAGGCAGCGGACGTCGGTCTCTTCTCCCTCTGTGAACACCTCCAGGCCCACAGGCACAGAGAGCGCCGCCCTGTTGGCACTGCCTGGTGTTACAGGAGCGTCGGGGATGAAGAGCGGAGGGCCGTGGTTTGGACACGCCTTCTGGAAATACTCTTCACACTCCTCACAGACTGAGAACACATACAGTGTACAGTTAATTAAGCAATATTACAGGAGCGGGTGTGCTTTAACCGTCATTAATGCCCGCCTGAGTTGCTGCAGGAACAAGCCGATAGGTGTGTTCCGTAAGCACCGCAGCGTAAGAAGTGCATTAATGGCGGTAAAGCACAAGTCACGACCCTCGAGTGTAATATTGCGATTATACAACAGCAACACGCCAAGATATTCGCTAAAAATCATATTTCTTTAATGACGGATGTAGCCACTAGAGTAAAAATGGTCTAAGAAAACCCCTAGCCTAGCAACCCAGTCGGCTCCGGTCTGGGAGATCAGCACAGCTGATTTTTATGTTTTGTTCCATCATGTTCGTTTAAGCAAGGCTAGATGGCTACTTTAACCAATCATATTGCTTCCTCGAAAAACGACCTGTTGTATAATGGACTTTCATAGACGGACTTCAAACAAGTAAAACTAAATATGTAACATAACATTATCTGCAACATTGAAATCAAACAATACAGTATAGTTAGGAGAACATGGTAGCCATATAATATAATATATAATATAATATGCCCATGATCCTTGAAAGATCACGGACAGAGGTAGAGATACAACAATGAGTAAAAGTTCAAACAGATTAACCGCTGTAAGTTTGGTAAATGACGGATGAAAAAGTATTTCAGTTAAGACAACTCACACCAAAGGTCTATTTCCTGGTTGCTCATAATGTTGCCATGGGGACGGTTGCTTGACACTTTGTCTCCTTTACTCCAGCCCTTCACTTCCCCCCTCTGTTGACAGACAGGAAGCATCACAAATTATTATGGCAATAATTATAATGTAATTATACTACATGCTCAGGCTTTATTTCAGCAATATTATATTAAAATTAACTTTGTCTTAATTGACAACAATGTTAAATATATTGATTAAAGTGTTCATTAACCACACGATTAACCCATTTTGGGTGGGAACCCCTTTTGATGTTATAATTTAGCTATTGAAAAATTAAATCTTTGCTACTGAGAGGGTCCCTGGAACTATACATATTTTCAGATGCGGGTCAGCGGCCAATGTCATATATATTTGGGGTTCCTTCTTGACATGAATATGTTTGAGAACAACTGAAATAGTAATTTTTAATTAGGACATCAGGCCTAAATGGGCCTGATGGGCCTGAGGGGAGTTGCACCACTCGGTTCACACGGGTGTGATTTTTGGCTATATAGAAGTGTATATTCGTATGTCTCTAAATGTTTTGATGAATTGAAAATGGTGGGCCCTATTGTAAACAAGTGTAATGCTTTGTGTCGTCCACTCACAGTTAACAGTTTTTGTATTGAGTTGTACTTGAAATGTACTGTAATTCTGCAAACTATCAATCAATCAAAAAAACAATGTGTGATGGATATATTATCAGTGGCATTCACCATTGCCCTCATATATCCAACATTGAGCACAGCTAACAGACTGGTCTTTGGTTCAGGCAAATTAATGCCCTAATAACCTACTCATAATCATATGTCATCGCTGTTGGTTAGAAACATATATGCCGATGTCCAAAATGATTACCTTTCAAGAAATTAGTCAAGAGTAGCTGTCAGAAGCACACTTGCAATCTTGCATGCATAAATTCAGCTTGCGTAATTAGTTACATAAATTGCATAATATATTTGCAAAAGTATAAATTCAGCAAAAGTTAATAATGAAATTATAGCATGCATGGCCCTCTGAGACTCCCTGTGCTGAAACGTGGGTTTGCAATCACTTTTTGCATAATATCTATATTGCAGTATTTCAATGGTATTGGCTCTAATGGAATTCAAACGCATGGAAAACCAGGCTAGATTACAGACTGCAGTAGAAGGTGTCTTGGAGAAAGAGCCAGCCTATAATGTATAGGTAGCCGGTAGGCGTAGCCTACTATAGGCTACACTGCCCTGCCCAAGTAGTCGTTGTCGCTTGCCAAAGGGAAGAGATCTACATTACAGCAGGCCAACGTACAGTACCACGTACGGCACGGACTAGTAGGCCTATTTTAGGCTCCAAGCAGTGACCTGCCTGCCTGCAGTGCCTGCCCAGTGCCCAGGTCAGACTCAGGAAGCCTCGAAGAAGTGACTTCGATTTGAGGTCAGCTACTCAGCTCTCCTCTGCATGCACACATGCACACGCATAAGTCACAACAACACATGCCTACATGTAGAGTTAGAGTTAGTGCCAACTAGGATTCTACTTTAATAGACACAATATGTAACACTTACGCCGTCTTCATAAAGACAGGTGGCATTATTGCAATGCTGCTGGTTATACAAGCTGTGCTGCTGTGCATGACAATTATATTATCATCCAAGTTGACATATTTACATATTTGCCTTTTGTTTCCTGGCCGACAAGATTGAGCAATGTGTTTTTCACGAATCATTACTACACAACACTTAGTCATTCATTACACAATGACGAAAGATCGTATAAGTAGCCTACTGTGTCATTACGACCGTTACAACAACGCACCGGACAGACTTCTAAAAACCGTGTCATTTGTCCAGATGTGAAGTCTCTCGGGCTTGGCTTTTGGAAAAAAAGAAAAACAAGCGGACTACAGAATCAAAGGCCAAGTGGAGCGACAGAGTTCCATTGAAGTTTGAACAGATCTATAGGTGTTAGGCCTATACAGTATAAGTGAATCCACGGAATATTTTTTGGCAGATTTTTTTTTGGTGCACAAAACAGGAGCTGTGTCGTAGTTTGCAGCTTTCAGTTCTGCAGGCTGTGTAGTGTTGGCAATCTGCCTGCCGTTTTCGGAAGCCATTTTCCATTCTGGACACATTGGCGACTAAAACATAACTCACCTTGTGGAGAGAAAAGCCCCCCCGGCGTCTCCAGACCCTCCCCCGGGTCTCTGTGCTCTGACCGATCGCTGACTGGTCGCACTGGTTCCACTGGTGGGTTAATACAGCCGGGGCGACGCAAACTTTCTCCCCCTCCTCCCGTTAATTATTGCGTCGAGTCGGTCGCCTGCTGCTGGAGCTTTGACCACCATTTTTTATCACAGGAAATGACATGGAAAACGGAAGAAAGAACGAAGCCAATTGCAAAATATATAAAAAAATAAAGTTACTTTGCGATTATTATTTTTATTCGGTTTTTCAGGTCCCCTTAGGCTACCGTATACAGTACACCGGGGCGCCCTCTGTCAACTAATTACTGGCCAGGCACACACTGCTATATATTTTTGGATTAGACTTTGTGGAGGCATTTCTGTTATTACTATAACTATTAATAGACTGTGTGAGACTGAGACTTTTGGATTCGATGTTGTGAAATTGGTTGATCCACCATGCCTATATATACAGCAAATGTCAAAAATGTCCCACTCTCTCCTCTGTGGTGAACAACATCTTATCCCAACTTCCACAGATCATGCATGATTGTCAACCCTTTCAAAATTCAAGGATCCCCGGTTTTATTTGCATTGATAAAGCTTGTTTTTTTGTTTTGTTTTTATCTCTGGGACCCGAATATACACTGAAAAAATATAATTAAACTCAGAACATGTAGGCTATAGCTGGAACCAAATGGACCTGTAAAAGGTCCAATTTTGTCCCATTTGGTTCTTAACTATCAATCAATCATAGCTGGGGACCTCTCAAAGACACCTGGGGTCCCCCACATATTATAGGTATATGCTGAGAACCAATATGCCTCAAAGGAACCCCAGGCCAGAATAAAGCCACAACAACTGAACACTGGCTGATTTTCACAATTTATTAACAAAATGATAAAATAAATAAATACAAATTGATCAAATGCTCCTAATATCAATGTGTCCCCATGTGCCCTACAGTATTGTCTAAACACTGCATACAAGACGGAGGTAAGAAACCCAGCAGACCAATGACAACAGGCCAACACAAAAACCTCTGGAACAGAAACAAAAAAAGAAAACAAAAAGTTGAAAAATTAAACACAGTCCTTTCCAAAATTATTATGAAAAAATACAAACAATTATACAAATATTCAGATTGTGTAATTTACCAATTTACACATTATTTCAGCACAGCAGATGAACTGGTACTGTACTTGTATCGCTACAATGCATCTCACCGAAAATGGAAGATAATTAAAAAAGACGTTTATTTTATTTTTTGCACTCAATACACCCCCAACCGACGGACTCAGCAGTGGATGAGGTAAAAAAGCTGAAGGTGTGGATGACGGAAGGGGTGATAGGATGAGAGTCGATGGACAACACTAGAAGGCCACAGTCATGACTGCCATCACCTGGAGAACAAACCCCAAACACCACCACAACACTGCTAAACCAATAACAAAAAAAAATCAAACTGGAGATGAGTCTTATCTATGAAATGCATAAAAATAATTGTTTTCCCATTAATTCCCGTTTGATAGAAGATGCCGCAAAGAAGTGTTGGTAAATGCACACACGATGCTGAGAAGTGACATAGCCAGACGGCAGGATATGTATAGCCAATACATACATACATATACAGGCTTCCAGATGAAAGAAGAAAAGCATAAAAAAATAAAAGTACATTTAAAATGTTCTTTGGATATACTGGTTTGTATAGTCTGAGGATAGGGACGAAGGGGTTGTTCTCATCTATCTAGACTAGAGAACCATGGACCTCTCCAACACTGCCAACCAGCGTTGTGCATCAACCAAACCTTGAAAAAGATTCTGTCCTGCCGACAGACAGCACAGAAACAACGGTGCATAATAACTGTCAAAGTTCATGATTAGTGCAGCCAGATTCCTACATTGATTGGACAGACATTTAAGCTTAATTTATACTCCATCGCACGAAGACGATGGTGGTCAAAAAGGATCAGATACTTTTGGAAATCGATTAGTGCCGTCTGTGCAGGACAGACCGAGGCAAGACAATGAGCTTTCCTGGTTTCCCACAAAGCCTCTGGATGGAGAGCTGTGTCGGCTTAACACAATAAAAAACAACCACATAGAACATACACTACATGACAACAAAATCAGCGGACATCCTTTGTAATTAATGCTTCTAATAAATGCCCTTTGTTCCAGCGAATGGAGATACAATCAATGACCAAAACGAGACAACAAATGCGTTTCCAATTTTGTGGCATCAGTTTGCGGACAACCTCCTCTCCGCCCCAATGCTGGAACACCAAATGCAAGCCAGACTGTAATCGCCTAACATAAAGTGTCCAACCGCAACTGCTCTTGTGGCTGAATGGAAGAAAATTGCAGCAGCAATGTTCCAATTAGTTAAAAGCATTCCAGAGCAGCGGGGAATGTGATATTGTAATTTTGAAACGGGAAACAGCCTGTTGCCACAAAATTGGAAGCACACAATCGTCTAGAATGAATGTCATTGCAGCTTCAGCATGAAATCTCCATTCACTGGAACCAAGGGTATTAAATAGAAACACTTATTAGATGGGGTTTCCACTGATAGTGTATGTAATAACTATGCTAATACCATAGTGTGCATGTTAGGAACAATAACTTAGTAAACATATTAGTAACACAGTTACCTAAGAACATGGTAAAATGATTCACCGGTTAGTAATGTTACTGATGGCATGTTAACATGCAACATAGTCGACATGATAGTGAGAAGTGTGGTATTGTGTACTGTGTGTAGTTGCAGAAAGTATCGTTGTACATGGTGTAATTTCCAAGGGTGTGGTTACGTTGTTGTATGGTGCATCTATTCTATAGAGGGTGTAGTTGTAAGAGGCTGACTGCTTTGTTAATGCTTATTACCACAAGGTCAAAAAATAAAATAACAATGAAGGGTTTCCAAAATGAAAGCCTCAAAGCATAATATGTATCAAAAAAGTTTGACAAAATGTTGTATAAAAACTTGCATAAGAAGGCATGCTTTCCACCGTGCCGATTGGTCAGATTGGTTGGTCGTTTGGGGCCTTGTTCTGAACAATCGGCGTGCGGTTTAGTTTGTTCATTCCAAATGTACGCAGTCAAACATGGCCTGACTTAGGATTCAACACAGTGAAATACTGAACCCCGTTTACACCTGGCATCAACATATGTCTTATAGCTGCATATTTACCGTATTCCAAATTCCCATTTACACTAAAATGTGTTCCTGGTTATACACAGAAATCGGATCTGTTTTTCTCATGCAAAGTACAACCTGCTGTACAGTGTGTGTGACTTCCTCCTAGTATTTTAGAAAGAGGACAAACACATACAGTGTACACTATTGTTTTAATGTTTTCTACAAACGGTCATCTGACTACTACTTTTAAATTTAAATAAATCACAATTTTAAAAACTCAAATTTTCTTGTTTAGGTCAATTTCCTGCTTCCTTTCACATAGTAGTAGTATGTGGTTTGTATCATTACATTTGATCACTAGTAATGCCAGGTCTAAATGGGTTCAAACTCCACTGTGAGGAATGGATGAGCGATTTGACAGAAATAGATGGATCGAGACCAGCCTTCAGTAGATGTTATCAATATTTAAATTAATATTAATACTGGCCAAAACGAAAAAGTGCTTAAAATAAAACAAACCCTCTAGTCACTACGACAAGTAACCATTTAAAGACGCAAACCTGAACGTCAGATCTTTTAAAAATAATAAAGGATTTAAGGCAACTGCTAATCCCCAACACAAAAATCACTATCTGATCAAATCAACAGCATCCTGGGAAATAAAGTTCCAACTTGCATTGACAACCTGCAGTCTAAAAGTGAAGAGACTGGATCTATGTTGTGCTCTAAATGTGGAACAGACCGAAGACAGGATGGAGACAAAAATACAGATGAACAGACAGACGAGAGACGGACAAATAAACAGAAACAACCAGAGAGACAGACAGACATACAGAGGGCCGTAGAGGAGTAGCTGTTTGTAGCATTAGTAAGGTTTAAATGAGTCACAGTGCAACAAGTCAAGACAAATATTAAATCTGCTGTTTGAAGAAAGAAAGGCACTCCATGTACCTAGAGAGGGAACCAGCCACAGACGCCATGTTTAAACATGTACACGGACGTTATGCCACTATTAACTCACTGAGGATTGTTCCTGTCCAGAGCAGAGTTGACACACATGCAAGAGGAAAAAATGCATGAAATTCTCAAGGATCTGTAGTTAAATAACAAAACGAAAAAAAAGAAAAACATTTTTGTAGTTGTGTTTAGTTAGAATTGCATCTTTTGGTCAAACAGTCCATTCCCTTCAACAATAAAATGGCTCAAATCAGTAAATATCAAGAGGGGGGAGACATTAATCACAGAACAACATGTTACCATGAACCAGAACGTGAAGACAACGTTTTCCTTCAACAGATGTCTTTGTGGACATCTGTTGGATGTCCACAAAGACTGGCTGAAGTCTGATTGACATACTGCGTTAGCCAATCAGATGGTGGCTAGGATATGCTGATATGTTCAACATAATATCATATTGATATGGAACGGTACCACATCCTTCTTAATAACTCTGTTTGCTAGATAAAGGTCTTCAGAATCTCTACATCATATCTTATCCACGTCCATTTCTACAAATCTTTACATTATTTACTCATCCAAAGGATATTATTCAGATTCCATTTTGTAGCAAAACCAAACATGTTAAAAAAAGGATGATCAAGGATGATGAATGCACATTATAGTGACTGTAATATTCAAATGAAGATAAATATTCTACAGAGTTCATTGCAACTCGAGGCACACAGATCAAAGGGTTTGTTAACGTCAGCCAATCAGACTTATCAATTCATCAATTTATCTGAATGACAGGGCCAAATTAACTCACCCAGTTTCAGCCCAGTGACTGATATGTATATGTTCCATACAGAAAAAGTATGTGTGAGTGTGTGTGTGTGTGTGTTGGGAGGGGGGTGATTAAGTCCAGGCATTCCTCCTGAACCATGAACTAGACAGACAGGAGCAGGTTTCAGTCATACAAAAATATTGGCAAGTTGGGGATAAACTCACATTACAACAAAGAGATGCATACTCTGTTTTAGTTCCATATGTAACGTACAAAAAGCTCTTCAGCACTTATTTGTTATGCAGCAAGCTTGTGCTTTAAGTCTGAGGGTTTGTGGTATTTCTCCCTTCACAGCAGGTTCATACAACAAACCCTCCCTCGTCGAGGAAAAGAAAAGTAACTTTTAGGTTATTGTTTACCGTGCTCTCCCTCACTCTCTCCTGTGTGTCTGGGGGGGGGGAAATGGTATAAGATTCTTAACTGCACAATGTCAATCAACTTGATCACTTGATCTCTCAATACAGTAAGTAGACTTTGTCCCTGCTGGATTTGGATACAATAGCATTTTGGCAGTTCAGAATTCAACAGAAATATACAGAATGCAAGGATCACCACTTTTAAAAGAGTATTCCTTTGTGTTAAACAACGCCAGTCCAACATACGTACATCTTTCACTACAGACTGGGTTCAAGGACACAGAAAGCACTTATTTCTGGAGACTAGGAAGACCTGAATATCTTTTCCTATAAAAAAAAAGAAACAAACACAGCCCAGATAGATAAGTTTTGTGTGTTGACATTGCAATATTGCAATTTTTCACATTTAGTGCTCACAGTTGACACACTTGACTCACAAAATGAAACTCAATCACTACACTTGACCGACACCACTGAAAACATCTGTTAGGCTAACCACACGCGTTCAATTTCCTCTTCATATCGACACAAACCCCCATAGCTATAGCTATAGCTCAGCCTTCTACAGCACCAAATCTTTTAAGTATTAATTTGCTAGCGTCTGATTCTGCCTGAAGTGGTGGGCTGGGGGTGGTGAGGGTAGGTACTGTTGAATTGCCATGAACTTCCACACCCCCTGGCGTTATAAAAAAAAATACTGAATAGAGGGTATGGAACTGGTGCATCAAGTGGTGACATGAGGATGATAGGTGTCTAGTTCAATGCCCTGGCGTGGCACTGAACCACACCCACAGCCAAACCCCACCATCCAGCGACACCTCTTTAGGCAGCACCAGAACCGCACCTACATTTATGGCTCTTTTCGACTACAAGTACTAGAGAACCGTGCCATGAAATGCATTTCATTCTGGGTTTTGGAGTTGTTTCAATACGCTACGGCTCAGTTTCACATAAGGTTCTCAGAACCTAATTTTGGGCACTGCTCAGGAGGTGGGTACTAATAACCCTGACCCTGGGAGATCTCAGAACTCATACTTTCAAAACGTTTTCGAAAATAATAGCCGATCTAAAAGTTCACGACGTGTCACACTGCGACATGTTGAGAGCTTATACATCGTTTTAATGTATTTTTTAATGACGTAAGTCCCGCTTCAGGGGTGGCCTTGCTTAATAGAAACGTAAACAAACACAAAAACAAAACATCACAGAACTTCACAGGTTCTGGAGTGTTTCAGGAAATGGAAGGTTGGAGGTTTTCCCTTGATAGTCAAAAAGAGCCATGAGTTTCCCTCACCGAATGACAGCTCTAGACGCCTGCTAGCCCTGCACCCTCAGAGCCTCGACCCCTACACTAGAACCCCCACACCTTTTGAAATGAGACCTCCTTTACGAAGCCCCGTCCACTCCCGCCGTAGCAGCAGGCACACACGCTGGTGTCGCAGCGGCTCAAATCAAACCGTTTCCCTCCATACATTTTCCTACTTGTTGGCATGACAACACTGGGACATAACCGTCAACCTTTTGGGGTTTGTGGGTTATGTGAGCTGGGCTGTGGCTCTACCACTGACACAGTCTGACAATACGATGCAAACAAACAACATTTATACAGATTGGCAACTTCAGGGCGCCGTACGGCGCAAGCGAAAAGTCTTTTTTGTTTTTTTTTAATATATATATGTTTTAGATTCGGCAGCTCAGAGAGACGTTAGCGTTTTCTTTTTTTTACTTTTTACTGTCCGCACTGCTGAGCAGGGCTGGCAAAGAATGCTGGGAAGGTTCTGAGGTTTTGCTGTTGTTGACGTTAGCGACCTCTTCCTGTTTCATCTCCGCTACAGTCTCTAGGCTGCCGGCGGCCATCTTGGTGTCAGAAATAATGGGGGTGTGACCAGATCCACTGTCGGAGCAGCCGTTGGTCGTTGCTACGGTAACTGCCACCAAGGAGGAGGAGGAGGAGCCCGGGTCAGGGTTGGCCAATTGGCCCGCTTCGGTCTCCACCCTCACCACTAAACCCACCCCAAGTCCAACCCTAGCAGGGCTGTTCGCCGATTGGCTGGCAGGTTCCTGTGGAGGAGCCTTGCCCTCGTTGTCACCGCCCCCTGTCTCAGAGATGACTCCACCTGCTCCAGCACCTCCCTCCTCCTCCTCCTCCTTTCTGACTCCATCAACCTGCTCATCAGAGACAGAATTGGCCACACCCACACAGCTGACTCCACCCATACCAATGGTCACTGCCACAGTGCTGACCTCATCCTTGGACTGGCCCCTGGCTGTGTCAGACTCCTGGCCCCTGACCATGTCAGACTCCTGGCCCCTGACCACGTCAGACTCCTGGCCCCTGGCCACGTCAGACTCCTGGCCCCTATCTGTGTCGGCGTCCTGTCCTGTGGCTGTGTCTGCAACATGGCCCCTGACTGCGTTAATCCCGGGGACCCTGGCTGTTTCGGGGACCTGAACCCTGGCTGTTTCAGGGACCTGAGCCTTGACTGTATCAGGTGCCTGAGCCCTGGCTGTATCAGGTGCCTGTGCCCTGGCTGTATCAGGTCCCTGGGCCCTGGCTGTATCAGGTCCCTGGGCCCGTGCTGTTTCAGGGACCTGGGCCCTGGCTTTATCAGGTGCCTGAGCCCTGGCTGTTTCAGGTCCCTGTGCTGTTTCTGGGACCTGGGCCCTGGCCGTATCAGGTCCCTGGGCCCGTGCTGTATCAGGTCCCTGGGCCTGTGCTGTTTCGGGGACCTGGGCCCTGGCTGTTTCAGGTCCCTGGGGCCTGGCTGTTTCAGGTCCATGGGCTCTGGCTGTTTCAGGTCCCTGGGGCCTGGCTGTTTCAGGTCCCTGGGGCCTGGCTGTTTCAGGTCCCTGGGGCCTGGCTGTTTCAGGTCCCTGGGGCCTGGCTGTTTCAGGTCCCTGGACCCGTGTTGTTTCGTCGACTTGGGCCCTGGCTGTATCAGGTCCCTGGGGCCTGGCTGTTTCAGCTCCCTGGGCCCGTGCTGTTTCAGGTCCCTGTGCCCGTGCTGTTTCGGGGACCTGGGCCTTGGCTGTATCTGGTACCTGGGCCCTGGCTGTGTCAGGTCCCTGGACCTGTGCTGTTTCGGCGACCTGGGCCCTGGCTGTATTAGGGACCTGGGCCCTGGCGGTTTCGGGGACCTGGGCCCTGGCGGTTTCGGGGACCTGGGCCCTGGCTGTTTCGGGGACCTGGGCCCTGGCTGTATTAGGTCCCTGGACCCGTGCTGTTTCGGGGCCCTGGGCCCTGGCTGTTTCGGGGATCTGGGCCCTGGCGGTTTCAGGGATCTGGGACCTGACTGCATCAGGTCCATGGATCTTGGCTGTTTCGGGGACTTGAGCCCTGGCTGTATCAGGTCCCTGGATCCTGGCTGCTTCGGGGATCTGGGCCCTGACTGCATCAGGTCCCTGGATCCTGGCTGCTTCGGGGATCTGGGCCCTGACTGCATCAGGTCCCTGGATCCTGGCTGCTTCGGTGACCTGAGCCCTGGCTATATCGGGCCCTTTGGACTGGCTCTCTCCCAGGGCCTGGTTGAAGTTAAAGGCCTGAATGAGGCGGACTAGATGTTTTACCTTGTCCAGAGAAAGCTGCATTTCCTTCTGTCTAGACAGAATGCCGTTCTTGGTCTCCATACATTTCTATTGAAGGGGAGCACAGAGACAAAATGTCAGTGGAATATGAGTAAACATACTTTTACTTTTTTCTTTTTTTTTTTAATAAAATGAAATAAATAAATAGATAGGCGGTCTGAGCCTTTTGGCGCCCCCTGGTGGTGATGAATTAGTTAATGAAACACATGTTGCTGAGCTGTTCTTTCCTTACCGTTATGGAGTTGCTGAGCAGTTTGACTCTCTGTTCCAGCTGTTCACGTTCTAATTTCAGTTCAGAACTCCACTTCCCAAGTTTCAGTTTCTCCTCTTCTTTCGCTGTAGAAAATGGACAAACATGACCAATAATAAGTTCCACTTCCAATTCCTTATTATTCCCACGGGGGAATAATAAATTCCACTTCAATTTCCAGATCTGTAAAATGTAGTAGTAAAATGGCCAGAGTCAACGTAGCCAGGCAACATTATTGTAAACCTAGAAAGATCATGTAAGGATGAAGGACAAGAGAAGTCAACAACACAAGTAGAGGACATTATTTTAAAATACTCTTTTGTGGCCTCACCTTCTTTGTAAGCGATGTAGGAATGAACAATAGCCAGGGTTCCAGGCCACGGAATGGCCTCCTCTTTTTTCAAGATCTACAGGGAGAAGCTGAGAGTTGTCATGGTGACAAGGTACATGGGGAGGCAGGGGGCAGGGGGGGAAGGGGTAGGGGGTTCCCAGACCGCACCCTGTGGTGAGGCTGGGACAGACGGTTGAATGGACTCGAATGGATGTGAAAGATGTTGAGCCTTTACACTTACAGAAATGAATGACACACTGAGGCACAGAACAAAAGTACAGAACAGTGTTGTGTTGTGGGTTGTGTGGCTTACAAAGTAACTGAACAGTGTTGAAACCTTTCTATTCAATAAAAAAAAAAGGTCCGTTCTACAGTGATAGTACAGCTACAGAGGGACCTGCTGGCACTCTGTGGACGGCTTGTTGTTGACTGTACAGGCCCTTCTGCGGGGTCTGTCTGCTGTGTTGCTTTACCTGGTCTTGACATTTGGGACAGATCCACATGCCTTTAGGAATGGTTTTCAGGGGAGGGTCCAGGCAGTCCAGGTGAAAGACACGTGAGCATGTGTCGCACATGAGCAGCTGTCCGCTGCGTCTGCACACAGTGCAGAAATCCTCATGGATGTCTCCCTGCGAGGAAGGAATTGGGACCAATCAGTTTCCTGCCCTGTACGGGCCCCGGCCGGCCGATCGCCATGGGAGTGGCGAGGCAGGAGGAAGGGCCGCGATTCGTTTGGTGTGGTCTGAACTTGGCCTTTGTCAAGTTGGTCGGTCTGGAGTTTGATTAATTGCGTGTACATTAATCTAGCCTGCCGTACTTGTCGTTTATTTAAAAGACACTGGTGGTGACATTTCTCACAACCTAATTCAGTAGAAGAGAGGGTGCTCTAAAAGGGGGAAACTGTTCACTTTGTAAGACTGCCTTGAGCAACAAAAAAAAAGAAGTGATGATTGATGTGGACATGGATGGACATGGAGGTCTTAGATGACTGACAGGGTAACCGAGCCAATAGGAGGACAGGACTGAAATATTAGTGTGTTGTTGTTGTCGATGTGTCGGGGTTTCCAACTGTGATTGGTCTATCTGACTAGGGGGAGGGGGGGTTTGAGGTCCGGCTTGTGTCAGTCTGAACCCGCCCCCCACCCCCAGGCTGTTACTTACATCCCCGGTGGCGGGGCTTGGCGGGGGGAGGGGGTGGTGGTGGTGGTGTTGGGCAGGGGAAGAGGCGGAGTTACAGCCAGGGGGCGGGGGCAGGGGCGGAGTCCCCGGCTCCGGCACTCCACTGAATTTGGGAGGACGACCTGAATGAGATGACAGACGACAAAAAAGACGGACAGAAAGAAAAAAAAAAGAAAAAAAAAATGATGGAGAGGGGGAAGGAGGAAGAACACAACATGTCTGTTTGACATACCTTGGAAAGGGAGTCTTCATTGGCTAGCGTGAGAGAGGAAGAGGAGGGACAGGAGGAAGATGAGGAGGAGGAGTCAGAAGCACAGATAGCAGTGTTAGTGCTGGACAATGGCGGTCAAGCGAGCAGCAACAGTAGGACAGAGCAAGGAATGTCCGGCATTCACAAAACTGGAATTGAATGGATGAATTGCATTCCCCGAGTGATAATCCAATGGCTGTGGTGATGACACAAAGTGGACTTGAGTTATTAGGGTGGAAAGAAGTGCACCATGTAGGTTGAAACTAATTCAGGCTCCGTGATTAGCTGTATTAGGTTGGTGAGGTTAATGTTGGGAGTATGGATCTGGGGAGGGGGGCGTTGTTGTGGTCGGACTTCAGTCCTTTATAAGTTGGCCCGTACATACGATGCCCCCAAACCATCCTAAGGAAAAAATCAGGTCTTTGAATTTTATGTTCTTTACCCTTCCTAACTATTAGGACTAGCAGTGGCTGTCATTAATATGGCACCCGTGGAGAGCAGTCGGGGGTAGGGATGGGGATCGAAATCCGGTTCTATTACAATTCCCAAGTTACTGAGACCCAAACGTCAATAAGGTTTGGGCTTATCGATATTCTTAGACATGCACAATTCTGTCCAATTCCAGTTCTTTGAATACACCCACCAGAAGTCTCCAGACTTCAGCAGACCTTAGCAGACCTCAGCCACAGCCACACACACACACACACACACACACACACACACACACACACACACACACACACACACACACACACACACACACACACACACACACACACACACACACACACACACACACACACACAGACACACAGACACACAGACACACAGACACACAGACACACACCATCACTACATTGCCAAACAGCAGGAACTACTTTCAACATTTTCGGGAGAAGCTAGCTACAAGGGTTTACTAGATTTCATGAACAAAATGTATATGCTTGCAGTGTTGCCAATGCCAATTGTTTCATATCAAGTTCACTTACTGTATATCGGATTGTACACTTTAAGAGTCATAATGAGGGAGCAAGAATCGGTTTCTTGCCTAAGTGTGGATTGGTTGCTGTAACATTCGTCTGTGACCTTTCATTTAAATGCCATATGCTCTATCCACTAAAGTCACCATGTTGTCCATGTTTCAATTTTCCAAAATATCATCTATCCAACCAGCTGAGATCTGCACAAGTCTGACAGACGAAGGGGTGACAGAACGCAGATTTAATAAACTATGATTAGGAATTGAAAGCTCTGGAGGCCGAGATGAAGACTTGAAGGTTAAATGAAACTTCAAACAGCAGGATTCAGCAGGCAGACAGCGAGACAGGAGATGAAAGAAGGCGAGAAGGAGAAAAGTGTGGAAGTGTTTCACAGCAGTGTCCACTTGCACTGAGAAGCATATCAAAAATTGCTTTATAAACAGCTTCACATTTGTTGGATTGACATATTACACATAGATAAATAGATAATACACATTAGCATGTAGGAGATTAATAGCAATTGATTACATTATATATATATTACTGTGCTGCCAATGCCTTGTGTGGTGTTTAGAAAAGTGGAAAATACCTTTGTATGCATCTTCAACATGATTCAAAGTAGTTTGAGGCATAATGTTTCGGTAAAAGGATTGATGTGCTAGCTAAATACTTATTCCAGTTATTGTGAAATTGTCATTTTGATTGTTGCATTTTAGTTGCAAAGCAAGTGCTGGAACTATTTCTTGCCTAAAACTAAACATAAATGTGTTAAATGTTAGGTCAATATTTTCCATTTCTCTTTTATTTGATTTTACCTGAACTGTTTTTTTTTTTAATCTTTAGGGATTCATACAATGATTCAATTCATCTATCACTAGAATGTCAAACAGAGGAAAGACAGGTGGTGGGAAATGAAATCAACTAGCTTTCAGACGAAGTAATTCAGTATCTAAAAACGTTATTAAGCATAAATGCATTGTGGGATAGCCATGTTGGTGGTACTGACCTCTCTTCCTGGTTCCCTGGTGCAGAGGACTGTTCAGATAACTCACAGCACTCTTCTTCCTCTGCAAATAAGAACAACATGTAGAACAAATGTAGAATTCAGTGGAAATTGTGTAACTTGTTCGTGTCATATATTAAGCCAGTGGTTCCCATAGCTGACGCATCCCCCAACGCCCAGTCTCATATTTAGCTGAAGATTTATATCAAATGTACCATTGCTGTCATGGCTGTGACTCTGTTGTAGAGCTACACGATGACATTAAAACATACATTTATTTATTGTGCATTATTGCACATAGCCAAAATGCATTAATATTAATATTAGGTCTAGCTGCCATTCCTTAATTTCAGTTTAGGGAGAGTGTTGCACGCACGCAGTGTGGCACGCAGTGTTGCACGCACGCACGCACACACACACACACACACACACACACACACACACACACACACACACACACACACACACACACACACGACTAAAGCGCTCACAGCTTTTAATTATTACCTTGCGCAGGCTCGTCTAGCGCTGGTTACTAATGTTACACATTCTGATCAGCGTGGACACTGGATGAAGTGAGTTGTCTTGGTTGAGAGTTGAGACAGACTGAGTGACTGTCGCATATATTATATTATATTATATTTAAAGACATTTGTAGAATCGGCCTCAGGTTCTAATGGGATAATCTGGCTCTCAACGGTGCTCCAGATACTCTCCAGATACTGTACAGGTCATTATAGCTTTGCAGATAGAATCTGATGTTGAGTAAATGACCAACTCAAAGCCTGTTGTTGAGTGAAGCTGAATGTTATGTACAAACTCTTACCTCAGGTTCGAACACGGCTCCGCTGTAAACTGGGTTGGCTGTTGTTCTTCGCTTCCTCTCTTGACGTCTGCTCTGAATCTCTGCACAAACAGAAGTCGTTTGATACAGAATTTGAATGATTTTTTTAAAATGCAACAGCTTCATATCTTAATGTGCATAATATGTGATCTGACCAATAACATACCCTCTAGATGGTCATGTGTTACGAGGCCCAGTGACACCATGAAGGCCAGTTTCTAAAAAAGGTTGTTTAAATTAAATACAAAGGTTATCATGTTACACACAGGTCTTCTAGCCATTCAGATTCCATCACGTAGTAAGTGTCATGGAGACCGGACCATTGCCATAGAATCAGCCTTGTTGTAAAGTCAATATCGTTGTCATGGAATCGGCACCATTGTCAGGGCATCGGTGTGGTTGTTACGGAGTCATTATCACAGAGTACCGGCATTAACAGTAATTACTGCAGCAAACATGCCGTCATGTAAACCAATCAATGTAGCGTACCTGTGGGTTCTCTTCCTTCTTGGGTCTGGGAGGAGCAGAAGGTGACAGAAGAGACGAGGAGGAAGAGGAGGAGAGCCTCATTACAGCCTTCCGCTCTGCGCCTCCTGATACTTTAACAGTCTGTAGAGGAGAGATGAGGGGGGAGGTGTTAGAAAAGATGCTTTAACAGTCTGTAGTGGAGAGATGAAGGGGGAGGTGTTAGAGGTCTAACTCGTTATTGGGAGGGAAGCTGTTCTACAATCAATTACCTGGTGAATGGGAGGGAAACTGTTGAGAACACTTACCTTGGTGTCACAGCCCAGGCTACTGATCTGGATTGGAGACATAGTGGTGGGCCTTTGGGCAGGATGTGCTGCACTGACGAGACGCGTCGCTGCGGCGGCAGCCGAAGAGATGCCGGGCGCCGTCGTGGCGATAACGATGCCCGCCAGGGGGGTCGTCTGCATCGTTTTGCCAGACATGGGCGGGGTGGGGTTGGGGCTACAGGGCTGGCCGTTGACGATGCGCACCTGGTGGATCGGCGCGGCCGAAGACGGCAGCGAGGAGGCGGAGAGTTTGGTCGCCAGCATCACTGGCCGCTGTAGCAACTGTGGGGCGGCCATCATGGGAGGGGGCGGAGCCGGGGCGATGGGCACGTTGGTGGGCGTAGCAGGTTTAGGTCTGACCTATCAGAACAAAGCATCCAAAGAGCAGTCAACGACCAGCACACAGAACAGAGAACAGTACTGCTGGGTAATGCCAATGTGACACTGTCGGCAATATGCAGATAATCTGGGCCTAACCCTCAAAACGTTTGGTCTAGGAATTTTACAAACACATTTTAAATCTAACTCCTTGTTCTGTAGGTATATTCATTATTATTCTATTAGAGTATCGATATTGATGTTTTTAGGGCATTTGTGCAACTGAACATGCAGCCTTCAGTTGAGCGAATTCTCAAAAAAAGGAAAAATAAATAACACTTTCACTTCAGCATGTAGATCATTGGATGTGTGGTTGTTGGCAAGACAACATCAAATCTGAAGACAAATAATGAGTTAGTGCCAGACCTGTTTATAGTAGTTTGGAGATTATGTGTATCATTCCCCAGACGTGTTTCTAGGGACATACAAACACACTATTTATGAGGCTTTATGAGAGTGTGAGGACATATAAGAATGTTAATAAAGACAAATATAAGATTGAGTATAAGGCTGCATATCACACGCTTAAAGGAGTCTGTGATACTGAGCTCCCACTGGCATTATTCCCAGCGAGACAGACACGACGGTCGGGTCAGGAAAGCTAAAACACACCGACAGCCAGGAACACAAAAACACTAAGCTGCAGGAAAACGAGGTTTCACGACCAAGACAAAACACACACACGCAGATACACACAAAAACAACCAGGCGGGATAAGCTATCAACATCTGAGGTGTAAAAGAAAAGGGACAAGGAGAGGAGAAGAGCACGGAGCACAGCCATCTTTTTAGTGCCAGGCTTAAGCATTTGGCAACAATGCTGCCCTCTGCAGGACAGAGCAGCAAATCGCCTCATACACTGATTGGTGGGATCAGGGGAGTTGAGGGGCGGGGCTAATCGGGACGCACCTGTGGCTGATAAGTGGGTCGAGGCGTCAGTCTAGGAGGAGGGACAAACTGAGGAACTTTGATTGGCTGGGCAGAGGAGGTGGTGGTGGCCTGCACCTGAGACAAAACCAGGACAGATAGAGGGTCTACGGGCGCCGCTCCAGCTCTCAGTTAAACATCTCAGCTCTACTGCTAAACATCTTTACTCCTCAGTCTACACCAGGACGGCTACAACCAGAGACCTGGAACTGGATGGAACAAGCGTGCCTGTTCAAAAATGAGCATTCCAGGATGGTTGAAAAGGCAGACATTTTCTTTGTAGTTCTATTGGGCAAGCTGCTGATTTATGGCAAGTCACACTAATACAGGCTGTTGCGCAACACCAATATTTCAAGCACCGTTTACCAAATTAAATTCATTCTTATCATCTCGTCTTACTACGTTATGTTAGTCTTAAAGACAAGCTGAAATTAAAATAAAATGTTTTACAGCATATCCAGTCATATTGGGGAGTGGGGGACATAGTTATATTATGCCAAAACAAAAATGTTAAGAAGTCAATTGAAGTGCAATTATTGTACATCAAAACTATAATCTTGATTACTTCCGTCAAACAAAGCATCAAGCATGCTAATACCAGCAGACCTCCGAGTGACCAATGTCAAACAATAACATCATGACATCCACCAAAGGCACGGTACTGTATGTGGTATGTAGGACGTAAGATACTCACAGAATGCCATTTAGCTTGTCTTCAAGACAACTGCCTGTACTGCACAGGATGTATAACTAACTATCAAACTAATCACAGAGCTGTCATTGGCTCGTGTTGCACAGCATTGACACATATCATTTACATGATCTCCTTCTTATGCTGCGTTACCCGAATTATCACCGCAGACAGTGGGATACCATTCCTATCCAATGGCAGAGTGCTGTGGATACAACTGTCAGCTTAGCATCTCTGAACCTACAACATAGCTTTACTCATGGTCTACTTGAAAAGTTGAACTGCTTGTACTGCACATGGGTCAACGAATGACCCGTGATGTACAGGGTGTTGATGGAATAATTTCTCAGCTAAGCGAGTGTTAAATATTCTTCTCCACTTGCGTATATCAAACGATGTTAGTTAAGGTGTTAAGCACTGTTAACCGTTTGAGGATGTATAACTAACTATCAAACTAATCACAGAGCTGTCAGTGGCTCGTGTTGCACAGCATTGACACATATCATTTACATGATCTCCTTCTTATGCTGTGTTACCCGAATTATCACCGCAGACAGTGGGATACCATTCCTATCCAATGGCAGTGCTGTGTGTGGATACAACTGTCAGCTTAGCATCTCTGAACCTACAACATAGCTTTACTCATGGTCTACTTGAAAGACCAGTTAAAGACGAATCCAGAAACGGGTACGTATTTCCTCTAGGCGGAGCTGACGTAGCTGCGGGGTAAACCTGCACGTCTTCTACTACATTGAATGGTAGAGTGACTGATGTTAGTCTGCTCAAACCTGTCAATCCTTTACCTGCTTAGTCATACAGTAATTGTTGAGACAAAGCAGTGAAAGGTCCTGCAAGATACATAACGTCAGTGTTACCCAATACTTCTGTTGAAACACAAGGCTGCTGTACTTTATACCTCATACTAAGCATTTAAAGTATGAATGGCACATTTCAATTAGTAGTGGAGGAGTAGGGTGGACTGGGTTTACGCTAAACATCTCTGAGCGGGAAACTCTTGGTTGGTAGAAAGGCCACCACACACATCCCCAGAACAGGAAAACACACATCCTAACACACCACATCTAGACTACACTTGGGTAGTAGGAGTTGTGGTTTTCAGCTCCGGTCCTCCTGGTTTAATGCTGGTTTTCTATCTTACCATGACGACTTGTCTGCTGCAGCGCTAGGGATCCCTGAACAACCCTGGTGTGGCTTCACTGGAGAACCAATGTTCTATCACATATATCCCTCAACTGACATCTGTCCAACATGTTGCCCAAGGAAAACAACCTAAAATCCACAATAATGGACGTCTGTTTGAAGTATGATTGGATGGCATCAGTCGGAGCTGAGCGGAGGATGACGGATGACTGGACGAGTGAGGGGGAGCGAGTAGAAACGGGGCAAAGCTTACCACCACGGCGTTCTTGGACACAGACAGCCTAACGGGCTCTGAGCCCTGATTGGCTAGCCTGCCAGCCACCTGCAGGTTGATTGGTGTGCTCTGCGACTCAGGCCTGGCAGCGGTAATGGCGGTGGTGGTAACCATAGTGACGGTTGTCGCCGGGCGCTGCGGCAGGACGGACGCGGGCGTGGCGGCTGCTTTTAGCACCAGAGGTAGAGTCTTGGTGGTCAGGACAGGAGTGACCGTCAGCGTCTGTTCAGGGATCAGATGAGATGGACAGTGAGTCAATACATGGATCAAAGCAAAACGTATGTGTGGAACGTTATGTCGTTATGTCAATCAGTCCAGCAGTGCTCACAGAGAGGCACACGGACGGACTGACGGACGGACGGACGGGTAAAAACACAATTCCTTCCCCCTGACTGTTACGATTATTCAAAAAAAGAATTGATAGAATAATTACTAAAAACATAATTTATAGTTGTAGCCAATAAGCCATATTGTGTGTGTGTGTGTGTGTGTGTGTGTGTGTAATAGCTGGCATGACAAAGAGGAAAGCCAAACAACTTGCCAAATACTGTTCTGTTTAAAGTGTGTGTGTGTGTGTGTGTGTGTGTGTGTGTGGGGGGGGGGGGGGGGGGTGCATGCGTGTACCTGTTGGAGGACCCCCTGAGGGGTAGTCTGGAGGCTGGGGATGTTCTGCAGGAGGATAGGCTGCTTGTCGCCCCCTGCTGGAGAACTTTGAAGCTGCAGCTGCAACTTTTCTGGTTCCTGCTTCACCATCAACTCCTTCCTCAACTGTTCCACTACCTTTTTCTGGAGAGGGGACAAGTTGAGGTCAAAGGTTAAGAAGGACGAGATTAAGGATTCTTCACGACAACAAGACAAACCGTGTGTGAGCCAAGGGGCCAGCTAGGCACTCCAATGTTGAAGCGCTGGTCCCTAGTGGTAAGAGGAAGGACTGCAGGCGGACCCGTGGATTCTTGACGAGGAAACCCCGTGCAACCGAGCGCCCAATGTAAAGCCCAGGTGCACTCTGGGTGCACTTCCGCATTTGGACACCAAAATTTGGTGTCCAAATGCGGAAGTGAAATGCTGAATCAGCGAAAAGACGGTACTTCCGGCAGCCTTCCGGGTGCTTCAAAACGCCACTGAGCAACTTCCACTGACATGAATAGCGGAGGGGGCGGAGCTTCGCGCTAGTTTAGTCTCTATCCTTTTAATACTCTATGGTGTGAGCCCCCCGTCAAGAGTATCCCCACGGTATGGGAGCTAGTATTATGCCCCGGGTGGGCGGGACTTTCGCCCTACAGTTTGGGTCTCACCCAATCACAAGCCCCCCTCCCATCCTGGGGCAGAAAATGGGGGTCGTGTCCTTGACTGCAAAGCGATACAGAGAGTGGTGCCAATGAACCAATCAGTGCATTGTTCCGAGGTGTTCAGAATTCATTCCGACTAGGGGTGCCACCGTATGTATTTGATTTCTTTTTTTATATTCTCTAAACAAATTGTACAGCCAAATATATATAGCTAATACTACTGTACCGTCGGTCACCATTGATTTATAGTCACTCGAAACACACACACACACACACACTAGTGTTGCGCGGGCCGACCCGTTACCCGCAGGGCGGACTGAGCCGAGTCGAGATATTTAAACTTTACTGGCGGGGCGTGCCGAGGCGGGTTGAATAATGTATACTGTGATTTTCACAAATGATTGTTGTTGCCACAAGTCCTGGCCCTGGGAGGACATTTGCGCAGCCTACCGGATTGTTGCGTTGCTGTGCTGGACACTGGTTGATATTGCCTCCTTTCACAAATAAATCCCAAAACAGACAGACTGTGATAGCCTACTTCCAAATCTACGATGTGTGTTATCTCACACACACACACACACACACACACACACACCCACCAAGGACACAAATATGTACACAGTGCTGTACAGAATGCAATCAGCAAATACCGGACAAATACCCACACACCCTTCAGGGGTACACGTAACAGCGCCTTTGCCATATTTGGCGGCTACCGATAGTAGAAGAGATTTCACAGAATTTTGGCAGATTCCCAACTTATTGGAAGCCTCTTACAACAACCTATGTACATGTCCTAGGCTGCCAAAGATAAACACAATTAGATTGCACCTACAGCCTAGCTCTCTGATGGTCTGGAGGAGCCGCTGGTACTTAATGACTTTGATCATAAAGGCTTCTTCTAAGCTAGAATCAAAGGCCACTTCAAGAATGGAAACTGGTCTGTTCTCTTCATTGACAATAACAACATCTGGTGTGTTTAGCAGCGAGATGTGCAAAATGCATTTCAGGATTTTCAGCACAGAGTTGAAACATGGAAGGTTTGACACAGGAATGTTTTCTACATTCTCACAGACAGTGTAAAATGTTTAGATATGTCCTTTGTTATGAGATCAACTATTCTGTCGTGGCTTGCTATGTAAAGCCCTTTATAGGCACAATAGTCATTCAGAATGTGTGACATACAGTAACAAGCCCTGTGGTGTGATGCAAGCAATGCCAATGAGGTGCGCACACACACACACACACACACACACACACACGTATGACAGAACAATGACATTTGCAACCCAGAATCAACAGATGAAGTCTTTGTGTTGCCTGGCAACAACACTGCATTCTCCAGCAAACCCTCAATACTACAAGTCCGCTCTGCTCATAATGAACAGTAATCAATATAGGGGTGCATGATTATGAAACTATGACCGATATCCGATGGCCGATTTCGATACGCTACAGATCATATCGTGCATCTCTAGTAATCAATAATCATTAACCTGTCCATTATTATATTCATCTGGTAATACACTCAACCAGTAAAACGCCTGAGGGCGAAAAGCAACCTCGCCTGTGTGCCCGCATCCGCCTCGTTGACAGCAGACTGCTGGGCGAGCGCTGGCGCTTTGACATGAATTCTGTATCCAATCCACTTTATTTATAAAGCACATTTTTATACAACAAGGTTGAAACAAAGTGCTGTACACAAAGCAAAAAAAAAGCAACAACAGTGCATGAACAGGGCAACATAAGGACACAATGCAGTGGAAGCAGCAACTCTTAATCAGTATGTTCAAATGCCAAGGAGTACAAGTGAGTTTTCAGACGTGATTTAAACACAGACAAGGATTGAGAAGCTCTTGAGGTGGAAGTTCATTCCACAGTGTGGGTGCTACAACAGAAAATGACCTATCCCCCCGGGATTTCAGCTTTGATTTAGGGATCTTGAGAAGTGACTGGTCAGTCAGTAGTACTGTACTGGCCATATAATATTACAATGACTGAACTCTCCAACTCTCCAAGTGTAAGCCAACATAATGAGCTAGGTCTGTTAGGACATTGGACAAATCTATAGATGCACTCTGACATCTGGGTACCACAACTTTGCATAACCGGAGGGGCATGCATTTCCTCAGCCTAGCCTAGAAAAAGGTTACCATTTATTATTTTTTAATTCTCTCAAATGCTCCAAAAGCTACACTCTAACCACTACACAAGACACGATACTGTCCACTTAAAAACAAAAATGCACTACATTACATAATGATTACTAAATTGCTTTTTATTTTTTTGCACTATTGCTTCTTTTAGAATTATAACAGATGGAACAGAGAGAAACATTAGGTCAGTCTGTCTAGAAAAAGTGCCCTTCTGGGCACAGGTTCTCCACCAGGAGGATAGGGGGGTGTGTGATGTTTGGCAAAATGTTTTCTTCACTCATCGCATCTCTGAGGATAGAATTCTGGATGAGCAGGACATTTGCAGAATTTTGTACCAAACAGGCCACTCCTGAAAACTTTGGAAGGCAATCTTAGCCAACCAAGTGTAGAATCTGAGAAATCCAACAGACTAGTCTTGATCACATGACTACAGAGATCATGTGTACCGATTTGCGTGAGATTTGGATGAACAATGTGTTTTGCAGAAATCTGCCTCATGGTGGCGCTATAACCGGCAGATGTGGAGGGATGCAGGGAAAATGTTTTTCCATGGCCTCTAGGGAGTGTGCATACAAAGTTGTACACAGATCGATGCAGTTATAGGTAAAACAGGAATTGCCCCGTTATAGCTGATTTGGGAAAAAAAACATTTGCATGTCGTCCTCGGCCAGTGGAAATGTGCAAATGTGCGTGTATAATTTCACAGAAATTGCACACTGCGTTTGTGATTTGTGGCATTTTGTTCGAAACGGACCAATCAAGTGAGCTTTGGAAGCCAATCAGGATGGAAGATGGGAAATGGTGCAGATCTGTATTTATCACATGACTATGGAGATAGTGTATACCGAATTGTATGTATGGATGAAATGTGTAAGAGACTAAGAGTAATCTACATAAATGTGTTTTTCCAAAATCTGCCTTATGGTGGCGCTATAACAGGCCGTTGTTATATATAAGAGGTTCGTCGTTGGTATCCAGGGAGTGTGTGTGTACAGTTTGGCATGGATCGGGCCGGAACACATACTCTCTCCCCATGCCTTCGGCCTGGTAGAGACAAATATAAATGTGCAGTTCCCACTCCCAAAAAGGGCCAGATTACATTGCATTCATTTGGCCAGTGGCCATTGCCTCTTAGAGTGTTTCTTTGTAATATTTAGACTCCATCACATGCATTGTTTACTTCTCTTCAGCACGTACCAATGTCATGATGGAGAATGAATTGATCGTGTGGGGTAGAGCTTCAGCACATTGCGGCATCATAAGCCATTTAGTTTTTTTATGACAATGAACTTTCTAAATTATATTAACACAACATTAACTTTAAACATTAACATTAAACATTAACATTAAAGTCTCTGAAGAGATATGGGTGCAGGTCTTTAAGATATTTAGTTTGCCAACTTTTGCAGATCTGCTTTTGCTAATCTTTTGCCTTTCCATCTGCATCCACCTCATAGGCAGAATGTTGCCAAAAAGCAGTCCTACTTTGTTATTTTTGGACTAAAGTTATAGGGCCATGACTAATAATGCTATTCATAATAAATCGCGTCTGGCTGGCTGTGTTGACATCCAGTCGTGCATGCATAATGCATCTGCAGCGCAGCTCTGTGTGCCCTCTGGCTCTGCCACCAGTAACAGTCATGAGACATAGCCACAGGTCTGGGATCAGTTGATTTTCTGCCACCAGTAACAGTCATGAGACATAGCCACAGGTCTGGGATCAGTTGATTTTCTGCCACCAGTAACAGTCATGATGAGACATAGCCACAGTTCTGGGATCAGTTGATTTTCCAAGTTGTGGAAAAACTGATAGTATAGATGCAATTTTGTAGTGCGTAGGCAATTTCAAAATTAGCAAATAACGGTGCCAATAACGGTAATAGTACCGTTTTCAAAATGTTGTATGGAAAACGTATTGATGCTTTTCACAACATCTTTTCTACACCTGCATTTGAAATGTATTTTAAGTGAATTAACATTAATTGTTCTCGTAACATTGTTTTGCACTTTGGTGAAATATTTATCAAGATTGCCATTTCCAAAGATGATGTAGAGTTGTACAGGCTTTAGTTCTGAGACTATTATTAGTCCGAAAGTCATTAGACCGACAACCTACCTCAAACCCAAACCTAACCATAACCGCAATCAATTAGAGCAGAGCCAGGACAATAGCAGAAACACAACGCCATTTAGATTAAAAATCAGACCATGATCCGATGGTCTGAGGTTGACACTAATGGACTTGATGGGTGGACTTAATCCCCTCAAAGGTAATCACACTTTAATCATTGACCTCCAGACACCTACCTCAGAGGTGACTAGATTAAGCCAGACTAAATCTAAATATAAGATTTAGAAACTTTTAGTACTTCTAGTAAGACTAAATCTTAATTGCCCAGACTCTTCTTCAACAGAGATGGCGAAAGCAAACATTCTTTGTTCTGTACTCATACAATAGTATGGTACAAAACACTGAAGTCCTTAAACCATAACCGCAAGCACGGGAGCAGCGCATGTTCGAGCGCTAGTCCGACCGGTGTTCCCTCATGTCGGACTAATGCTCCATCGGAATTACCATCGGATGATTGGGATCCCGAGTTGTAGACAGTCACCACACTAGTTTAGTCAGTCACCACACTAGTCAGCCAGTTTGTCAATGCAGGAATGATGGCAGCATGATTTTTCTTGCACCACATTGTCATTTGTATGTTTCTGTTCACACAAGTTAACACTTGTTAGTACACCATTGGCATAGATCTACGTCAATTAAAAGCAATTAATAAATGTGCTTTTGATTGATCAAGTCATAATGCTACTCACATTAGCATGGGGTTGCTAGACTGGTGTTGTCAATAACACTGGATCGCGCCATCTTGATCGCCGTGCCCATAAACACCCATTCTATCCGTTTCTTTCAATCGCCTGTTTCTCCTATATTCCTTGTCCCAAATGGCATTTTTGGTCAAAACAAGGTTTATTCCACGGCCCAGAGCCGACGCTGTGATGCCCTCCATGATGCATCATCCCTCCCTGTTTACCGACCGGTGCTGCTAGAACATCGTCGCACACCCCAACACCAGATCACATCCGGCGTGAATTATATCACAGTTTATCAATGAATGCCGGCGGCCTAAAGCGTTAAAGTTACTATGCATTGCGCATATAGTAACTGAACAGGGAGGAGGCCATTCCATTATTAGACTGCATCTTGTTTTTTTTCTGTTTCACTGTACAGGTTGTCCTTCCACTCAGTAGGATAAATAGACCTCAGTTAAATTCCCTAAATATCCACCGACACTTGGACTTTATGTTCCAAAATGAATCGGGCAGGTCAGGCTACGATTGGGTAGCTTGTCCGACTCTGAACCCATTCTCCAGTGGGATAGAAGGAAACATGGAAACACCAGAACCCAATTACAAATGTCATATCATCCAGAGTGGTGATAAGCCCGCGGCTCATTTCAACCAATAGTCTTTAGTCTATTTAAAACATTTAGTCAATGTGACAAACTCTCATTGGCTTATTTCAAAACAATAGGAATTGACGAATACAATCGTCTACTGTTGGACCTGGACTTAATTAATTCCTCATCTAATCATCTGCATGTGTCATCCTTCGTATATACTCCACAGAAGGGTGTAGAGTACAGTGCTGCCAGCGGTAGCATTAACAATGGACTGTGACGATGATGCAGTATTAATTCAGTAAAATTAGGTTTGTATTGAACGTACCTGTTTCTCACTGAGAGCTGTGATCTTGGCCTGTAGTTCATGGAGCTGTTTTTTTAAGTCAGCATTCTGGAGAGAGAAAGAAAACACACGGAACAAAATGCTTGATTCTGTACTGCTTCAACAACACCAACAACAGTCTGCTTGCCTTCAACGCAAAAACATGAACACTTGAACAGTCAGCTTCACTAACAACACACTAGTCTGCTTCAATACTAAACATGTACAGTCAGCTTCAACGTAAGAAATCTGCTTCAAACGGTCTGTCATCAACAGATTCCTTCAACGCCAATATAACTGTCTGCTACTCTGAAAGCTACAACACCAATCAGCTTCAACAACACAGACTGCTTCAGCACTCCTTCACCCCACACGCACACGCACACGCACACACACACACACGCACACGCACACGCACACGCACACACACGCACACACACACACACAGAGAAAAGAAAAGCCATGCAGCAGAGACACACACACACACAAAGATAGACGCAGCGAAACAGAGAGGAAAGATACAGTATAAAGAGAATAGAAGGAGAAACAGAGTGAGTCAGACAGGCAGTGCTGCTGTTTATCTCAGTATATAATAGGACCGTCATGAACACAAACACAGACTTTTGGTTCATAAGCTGGGGTCCGGGGAGCCCCAGTGGTCCTTGAGGGTGAATAAATATATACAAATATAGCACCAAAATCAGTTTAACCACTTTAACCCAATGTATCGGCTATTTGGATATATACAAGCTCACAGCACATTGTGATGCGCCAAGTTGAGAGCTTGTGTAGATCTGCTATTTTCAAAAAGTATTTTGAACATTTGGCATATCTTTGAAACATTTTAACAACACACATCTTGTAGGGGGGAAAACTGGCAGAAAATATTATCAAATGGGGCCGGGGTTCTGCAGCCAAATAATACATTACTTAGTTAGTTTTACAATCACTGCTCTAGGTCTGTGATTCTCAAACTGTCTGTGATTTTGCTAAATGTGCAACATTGTTTTCTCACTCAACGGTAAACATGGTATCTGCTTCATTATTTTTGATCGTTACTGTACCAAAAGAGATTAACAAAGTAACAAACTATACTATAAAATGGTCAAACAATTGGCCAAATTGTCAAACAATTACTCAAGAAAGATATTGTGAAAATAGCTGACGCGTATGCTCACATTCACAATGCCTCCCAACGCTATTTTCACAATATTAATCTGTGGAACAGAGTCAAACAAATGCCTCATCTTCTACAGTTTAAGTGCTTGTCAGGGTGGGGGTCCTCAGTTACAATATGATTATTTTGGTGGGGTCGCAGGTCTGAAAGGCTTGAGAACCACTGTTCTAGATCATGTATTAATTTATAACAGAAACATGGTTGTTTGTTAGTGCCATGGATGGGACAGGGCAGCTTACCTGAGGGTCCTGTTTCATCTGGGCAACCAGTTTCTGGGAGAGGAACATGGGAAGAAAATATTTAGAGAAACACCTCTACCATAGTGACACTTAGTGGCTGAATGTGGTACTACTATAAAACAAATTGCAATAACATTGTATGAATGCATAATACAGTATGTCATAGTGTATTACATAAACTAATATCCCCAAAATATAAATGAGTATAAGCATAAATAGTAAAACTGTAAAACTGCTATTTAAGAAGTGATTTCCTATGGCGAGTGGAGAGTGACATTAGTTTATGTGTAGTTTAAATGATTCAGGTTTTAAACCTATTTAAGACGTAAAGATAGTAGGGCTGTAACTATCAATTATTTTCTTAGTGATTATTTTATCGATTACTTTTGATTTGTCGAATAATCAAAAGTGCATTTACAAAATACATATATTTTTACATCAACATGAAAATAATATTTAAAATAATCTGAAATAGATGATCAAAAATCTTTTCTGTATTTTTGAAATTCAACAGGGTTCCTAGTACACATTTGGAATTTCAAATTTCCAGACTAATTTTGGGCCTGCGGGCAGGGAATTCTCACATTCTAATACAGCCAGAAAACCCCTTTCTGGCAGCCAGCTGGGTAGCAACCGTAGCATGCATCGTTAGTCATTAGACTCCCAATCCACACCTACAGGGTTTGAATCCCGCTGCCATCACTATCAACACTAACAACCGTAGACTTGTTTTTTGGCCGATAAAAGTATAGTTTTAGATCAGGGACGGAGGGGCGCCGTCTCAAGCAAACTTGAGCCACGAGACATCACCGAGCGCGCAAGTTGTCGTGTCGACGTTGCGAAGTTCGCTTGAGCCGACTCAGCCCCTTTCGGGTTGCAACCCGATATGGACAGAATAGTAAATCCTCGTCCCGCAAGTAGAGAAAGTCGCGGGGGCATCCCCATTTACACAAAGCAGACAATGCTCGCAAATGTGACACATAACTACTAGAGGCGAAGCCGTTACTCGTGCGTCACAGAAGGATACGTTCGGTAGGCCAATCAGAGGCAGCTTGGCATAAAGTCTGTTGCTGTATGTATACACAATTACACATAACCTGCCTGGTTGGTGATTCCAGCTTGTGCTGTCGCCTACAGTATTACTGTAGGTGACTGGTGTGTCCATACTCCCAGGGCAGCCATGGGGGCAAAGCTAGTGCTGCATGATTCTTGCTCAAATGTGAATCTCGATTTTCCTCCTCTCACACGATTCTCATTTTAATTTCCATGAAAATATTTGTCTTTAGTCTGTAGTTGCTGAACATTTACTACATTCAAAATGTGGCGCCTGGAGCCAACTACTGTGGCTTTAAACAGACATCAAAGTGCTCGACTTTTCTCTTAAAGTCTCTCTCTTGTAGCAAAAACATAAGAGTAACTACAATGAATTGGACTGCCAACTAATACTGCACGATTCTTGCTCAAATTTAGGATTTGAGATTGCGTAGGAGGTGTTTGAATCTAGATTCCGACATTTTTTCAATTAATTGTGCAGCACTAGGCGAAGCCTCGACGTGCAAAGGCCCACTTGGTGCCACCGTGTCAGAATGTATGTATAGAGGCACCCTGGCCACCCTGTGAGTATGGACATCCCAGGCCCATTCTGACCTGAGATCAGATTCTAAAAATGTCTTCTACATCCCGACAGTTTTCTGAAAAGTCCCCTGCCTGGGAAAACAGAACAGCAGTAATAATCTGGAAACATGAATATTTTTCCATACATTATTTTCCAGACCTGGAAAAGTATAAAATGAAATTCCATACCTTCCATAGTTGAGTAGGAACCCTGATTCAATTACCCGGTACTTTATTCAAATCGATTATTTTTCATAATTGTTTAAATCGATTAATTCAATTCAATTCAATTGTTGCACCCCTAAATGATAGGTTAGAAATGTAATTTAGATATAAGGTTAATCTGGGTGTATTTGACATTTAATGTCTGCATTTACATGCTGGCTGTGTACTTGGCATTAGAAGGACCTTCTAATGCTTGAGGGGACCATTCTTTTTCCAAATTGTTTCACAGACCAACTCATCCGTGCTTTCACCAGATAAGTCCTGTAGAGCCATGCCGTTAAAAGAGGGAGGGAACTTTGTATTTATGAGAAGAAAGATTTACATGCTACCAACGTCAGCTACCAATGCATGGTACGCTTGTAGATCTGCTCTATTTTCTAAGCGATGCTGTTGTACTACCCTCTACAGAGTATAAAACAAGAACTGTAACCGATAGAATGTGCCCTCACTGTACACGATACAAAGTTCTTCTGAAAAGTCAGATCGTGGAGAAATTCTATTCGTTCGGGGCAGCGGTGGCTCAGGGGTAGAGTGGCTGGATGGTAACCACAAGGTTGCCAGTTCGAGCCCGGGGTCCCCCAGAGTTAGTGTCGAAGTGTCCTTGAGCAAGACACTGAACCCCTAATTGCTCCTGATGTGCTGGTTAGTGCCTTGCATGGTTTCCGCTGCCATCAGTGTCTGAATGGGTGAATGTAATGCACAATCTATGTAAAGCGCCTTGGATAAAGGCGCTATATAAATGCACCATTTACCATTTAATATCAAGTGCACGTGAGATGAGCGCGAACGTGACAATTTCACGGCATACACCCGTCAGATCGACTGTGCCCTCCTACCCAAACGTAGGGCCTCTCATTGAAAACCAATTACTAGGTGGGTCTGTAAGCCACTTCCCGTGTGAAAAGCCCTTTTAAGTGTCTTGCTCAAAGACATATTGGCTGTGTGTTGAGGGTGTTTGCTGTACCTGATGGATCTGGATCTCCACCTTCAGAGCGTCCTGTAATGTCTGCAGCTCCATCATCGAGCCGCTCAATCTGCCAGCCAGTCTGGGGAAACGATCTGCCTGAAGATAGAAAAGAACACACAATTCATATAAATATCCACATAAGTAAATATAAGTATCTGATTGATAGAATACTTTATTAACAGTTGCACAGGGAAGTACAGTACATGGTCTGCTGAAAGGGTTTATCCAAAGCCTATGGCTTGTTTCCATTGGGGTCCTTTTGTACTCGATTAATCAAAACATTTAATAGATAGACAAAAATACAATACTATGCTAAACATCATATAAACATTCTAAATAAAAGTAATAAATAAAGATATGTACACAGTAAACAGCTCAGGGTACATCTAGAAAAGAGAACGGAAGATTATATGGGTTGGGACATTTATTTGCTGTTTCATTTATTCTCCACACATATTCAAGTACATTTGTACTTTCTCTTCTACATCTAACCCAACCTAATTAAGGAGCAGCATGAGCCAGAGGCGTATCTACAATAAGGCGCGGGCAGGCGTCCGCCTGTCCAAATCCATTTCTGCCTGGCCAAAATCCATACAATGAGAAGAGAAAGAAGAGGACAAAAACAATACCTGAGAACTATTAATGGACAGCTGATTGGCCCGAGCGCGACCCTGACAATCACCCATTGGAATGTAAATGAATGCCTTTCAGCCTTTGTGTCCTACTCGTCTGCCAGGTATATATATCCCTTTGAAAACCTTTAGTGCTCCGATTGTGCGCGGGGAGACGACAATTAACACATCTTGTTTGCCCAAAACGTAATTCCTGGATACGCCACTGGTATGAGCAGCACCCGTGAACCTCCAGATCTAAAGCTAATACTACTGTCTGTCCCTCTACAAAAAATATTAAATGAAGGCGAAAGCCACAAAAACAAACATTAAAAAAAGAAAAAGAAAAGCCCCAGTCAGGTTCAAACCCCACGACTCTTCTAGGTAACGGTTGCTCACCTCTGAGCCACCTGTTTACTGTTACAGGTAACACTTACTGTTATGAAACCATCATCTCTGTGTGTATACATGCTTACATATATTATAGGTCTATTATAAATACAAGGACATACATGAAAGGACTACCGTATTGTCTACCGACTGAACAATATACCTACTATGTGGACCTACTACTTCCTTTCAGTCAGTCAGAACTTCTATAAGTCAAAGTCAGACAATCAGTCAATTAATCAGTCTAACACTCGGCCAGACAGACAGGCAGTCTACCCATCTGTACTCAGAAATTCAAGGTCACGCTAGGTCACAGTCTCTCTGCTACCGAGCATTACTAAAGAAACACACACATGACTGTGTACAGCTATGCATTTACGGCACAAACAAATACGTGTTTTACCACTTAGACACAGTACACAATGTACTCCACACAAATTAATGGGGTGGGCAAAGAAATCGATTCACTCAAATATCGTGATTTTTTTAATGCCACAATTTTAAATTTGAATCGTGATATATATATATATATATATGTTTTTTTTTAGGTTAGGTTTTTAAAGTAAGACTGACTGGCTGCGTTGAAGTGCATGATTAAACTTTTTATGGTTTATATTGTTTATAATAATTTTAAAATGTTCTAGTATAAAATAAAGCAACGTAACTTGGGGGCATCGATCGCAATATCGAATCGCAATATAATTAAGAATCGCAATATAAATCTAATTGGCACCCTAGGTATCGATATCGTATCGAAGCGGGAGGTAAGTGAATCGTCCCACCCCTATACCCTACAAGTTGCTTTGTACTGTATAAACTATAATACTAGTATAATAATACTACTACATGAAGTAATTTACAAGTTGTCATATAAGTTAATTGACATATAATAACTAACACACCTTTGTCTGTTATAAGAGTGCAGATCTTGATGGGATGCATGAAGACTTGGAAAAACACAAGGTCAAGACTTTTACTGGTTGAATGAAACCCATTAGCTGTTATTTATTCACCCTATCATGCATTTTCTTGCGTAATAATGCAGACCATCTAAAACAATATATGTATACAAATAATTAATACAATTTAATTTAAAAAAAGATGATTTAATCTCATAAATTACCTTAACACCGTCTCCAGTGGGAACAGCATCCAACTGAAGCATTAAAGAGCCGCTGGAATATTAAACAAGAAAATCAGGTTAATTCAGGTTCAGGTTACATTACAAGTTAAAGGTTGCAAACTTTACTTCAATATGTCAGTCAGATTACATTTTTACTTTACTACTTCAAATCTAACCAGACATGGCGCTATTTCTAAGTGCACTGGAAACAAGTTAGTATCTGTTTGGTCATACTATTACTGACCACAGAGGGGAAATTTAAGTTATTTAAAGCACACGGCGCACAAGATTGGACACAGATATGCCACCAACTTTACTGTAGTTCTGACATTGTTGCAATTAATCTAAATCGGGAGAGCGAGATAGCGGATATAAAGCTTATGGATGGTAGTTTTAGTTATATTTAGCACACTCAAATTCAACCCTTGTACTCCACATCTCCTATTTTCTATTCTACTAGTAAATTAATTGCATTCACCTGATGACCTTGTCATTCTAGTTGTCTAAACAGGGACATTGGACAGCAGGTGAATGCAATTATCTACCCGGTAAGGTAGGAAACAAAGCAGTACTGGGTGTCCCCAAGGACCAGAGGTGAAATATCTTGTTCTAAAGGAATTCAAATACAACCAAATACCAAATACTGTCTGAAGTGACTCTCTTTCTTGGATAACCAGTTTCACTGAATGCAAAACTTGCAGTACCATTTATGTTAATAAATACTGCATATATCGAACTACAAACAATAGTGATAATCTTTCTTGTAGAATGTCTGGACAGAATATAGTTGATTATGGATGTCACAAATTAATCCAAGATGCCTAATCAGAGGGATGGTGCAAGATATTTTTGGTGGGAGAAAAAAAATCTTAAAAAACAAAATCAAAACATTTAACTTAATTTTTAGGGGCTGAGTTATTCACATTTCCATGTTCAATGTTTCCATGTTATTATCTTGGCTTTAAAATATACATTCAGAGGCAACTTCTCTTCTGGTATTATTTATTTATTTGAAATTTCACTAAGCACCTTGAGTTGCAGCAACTCATTTTCAAGGGGGTCCTCATTAAAACAACCGGTAAGAATTTATATTAAGGTCAGGTCTGTAATGTGTTACTTATAACCACATTAATAGTGCATTATAATGCACTTATAAGGCATTAGAACACTGGGTCACCTGAAAACTACAGATGGGGGGACCAGTGGTCTAGTACCTTTATGGGTAAAGAATAAAGATCTTATCGGTAATTAAATCTAGCCATGACCTTTTGACATTTAAAATCCAGAGCAACTAGTTCCTTCTGTTTACCCCTGAAATGGAGTCATATAGCAGAACTTACCGCCGGGCTGCGAGTCTGGATTCCACCCCACTGGGCTTCCCTGTAACACAAAGAATTCAACACACAGAACACAAGTTTGTTACAAATGTGGCTACCACACATCATCTGTAATAGGATTATGGCATAACAAAAACGAATAATAATAATAATAATTACAGTAATAATGTACTTTAGAATGACAAAAGTTTATTTTTGTTTTATCCAAAAAGAGGAGTTCAGGTGGTTGCACACTGAACACGCTCGGTGTGTGGGGACCTTAGAGCTAAAAGCCAGAGGTCACACAGTGACATTTCCACAGCGTTAAGGTGGTTGCACAATGCACAGTGACACTGGACGTGTTTTCCAGAAAACCAATAGAGAAGAAACGCTGATAAAATCCCAAAAACGCAGGGACCTTTATATCTACTTCCCTGTCCTGCTAAAAAGTGCTGGGTTTTTATTAGCACTGTTCCTATGTCATGCTTAGTTTGCTTGTATATCTGGGTTCAAACGCTTATATCCAAAACAGGTCAACTCCAAATGATACTAAGAGTATCATTTGTTATCATCATCATCATCATCACAGAACCTGAGACAGCAAGGATTATGTACCCATCTCTGAGAGGGATGCAACTACTGAGGCAGAGAGAGAAAGAGAAAGCAGCCCACTTTTACCATTTGCATTTTACAGTAGGCCTACTGTTCAGTCATTTAGATCAAGGTTTTTCAAAGTAGATGCCATGGCACCCTAGGGTGCCGTGATACAAGTCCAGGGGCGCGTAGAATACTTTGATATTTGGAATTTAACTATATCACTTCAGTTTAACCACTTTGACCCTCTAAACTTTGTGAAAGCAGACCCGAGTTGCACTGTACTAATACTTGGTGCAATCTTTTTCAGACAAAAGTACACTAAGTCTCTTCACCAAAATATAGCAGATCTACAAGCTCACAGCCCGTTACTATTTTTGGTGAATGTTTCCCCCGGAATAGGGATGATTTTAGTGGTTAAACGCCAAGTATAAAAGTTATTTTCAATCTGTTCTAATGGAAACAGATATTCTCAGATTTCCTTGTGACATTGTATTTTAGGGGGAAAGATTTACATACTTGATGCTGTAAAGTCATGTAATAATTCATGCATTCAGGAATACAGTGGATAAAAAAGTTATTTACAGGGGTTCCCTGAGCAAAAGAATAAAATAAAATGTTTGAGAAGCACTGATTTATGATGCTCTCATACAGAGACATCTGCCAAGTACAACAATAGAATAATGTTCAAATCCCAGACAAACAACATTAAAATCTAACAATAGCATGACAACTTTTCCAGTGGCCAGATATACCTGTGATCCATAAAGTTCATAGAATGAGAAAGTGACCAAAGCATAAGAGAGACAGAAGATAAGAGATGTAAGAGTATGTGGGATATATTTTTTTCTTTTTACCAATTGAAGACAGCATGGGATGGGACCAATACAATTATCACCTCCTCCTTTATGTCAAATAACTGAAATAGTGACGTCTTGTTTCAGAGTTAACGTTACTTAATTGAACTAATTGCCTGCGGCTGGACAGAAGGATGTTAACTTGTCCAAATAAAGTTCCCCTGCAGGCCTGCGAAAAGGGACACAAACAGATAAAAAAATAAAATGGTGGGTTTCAACATGAATGCAGAAAGTGCTTCTGGCGTCCAGGTTGTGTTAATTGTTAAAAGTGAAATATATTTTTGTTATAATGTTTCTATTATTTAATACACGTTTTATAGCCCTCTAACAGCCAACTATGGCCGTCTGGTCCTACAGTATAAGCTTCCTCTTCATATCGCTGTTTATAACTGCTTTATTCAAAACATAATGTTTACTGTTATTAACAGGATTATTAACTATTCTTCCGACTGTCAACTCTTTGTTTCAGTACACTGACATATAAACCATCCCTCCCCCAGGTGAGCCCGACACAAAAAACACACACACAAATATCCAAAGAGAACAAGTGTCATAATGTTAGCTTAGCTTAACGGCATTTAGCATGCTAGCGCTAACCAGCTAGCCAGTCAGCCCATTCGCTCCCATTATAAATTAGCTTCACAGGGCTAAATGCTGCTAGAAACCACTGACAACTGTGTTAGCCTGATGAAAATTATAACCTTTAAAGATGAATAATAATAATGCAACGGGAGCGTCTATTAAAAAATAATAATAAAATACAGTGACATTTTTTTTTGTTTAAATGACTTTGATAACGGTGACCATTTTATAAACAATGATCCCGGCCAACATGATGTGGCTCTAAGTTAAGAGTCGGCCCTCCTCCACTAGAATAAAAACCCAACTCCTAGAATAAAAAACTGACCAGGAAAAAAATAATATCCCCTCCCTGTTTGTTTGTCCACCTGTAACTAAATACTGTAAAAAAACACACAGACGACCATAAAGACGTCAAGACAACCAAAGTTTCAGCAGAGACAAGAACAGTAAATGAAAGTTGTGATAATAATAAAATAAAAAAGGAGCCCCAATGTGGACTTACTCTCCTCTCTACTCACTTACAGCAGCCCTCTCTCCTCCTCTTCTCCTCAGAAAATAAAATAAATAAATATTCTACTAAACAACCCCAACAATCCACGGCGTTCAGAATATCCCAGAGCAGTCAGACAGGATCCCGGCTCTGCGGCAAGGCGGATCCGCGTTATTTTATATTTAGTTTAAATATAATTTTGTCCAAAAAGAGGAAAAAACTAAAAAGGTAGAAAACAAGAAGAACTCTTCTTCAATCTCATTCACCACAGCCTGAGAGCAGCTCTGATCACTGCGCTCCACAGGAGCTAGAAGAAGAGGGGGGAAGGAAAAAACTACTTGTAAATGGGACTGAGTAGTCGTTTTGTAACGCTGAATCGTTCGATAAATTGCTATTTTACTGTTAAAGTTCGTTAAATTTGGTGGATTGGCGTCGCGGGGCGCAAGGAAAACGTGTTGGGAAAGAGGACTATTTTTTGTGTCGGTGCGGCGAATTTATTTCACTTTGCCTAAGGAACAGTGGTACTGCGGTTCCCATTGCCTAGGGAAAACACCCGGATGTAAACTCACTCCAACTCACATGGAGAGAAAAGACGAAGTAACACTCCTCTCTCCTTTACTCTGCTCCTGTACTTTACGAGTTCAATGCACTATAACGCATGATCGGTCTATAACCCCATATTCAGTGTGACTGGCATTCTATTGAGGTTCTGGTTCCGCGCACGGCGCTACTTTCAAGTGAAATATGCTGCTCATGCGGTTTAATTATGTAAATACTTTGACCTGGCCTGGGTATAATAACATTTTGTTATTCTTTATTAATACTTGAAACCGTTTTGTTTTAGGTTTGTATTCCTATTTATTGTTATGTGAACTTGGCCGAAATCGGATTGTCATGGATCCCACATTTCCCACCACCAAATTGTAAACTCATTAGTCATTAGGCCTACACTTATATTGTAGTACGTATATCTAACAATATTGATGAGTGTATAGGAGGAGGACCAGAGGTAGGTCCGTGCCTTTGATCCACCATTATGTAATCTTTGTTTTATTTAAGTTTGATTCATTTGTTGTTGTTGTTGTTATTATTACTACTATTACTATGACTATTATCATTATTATTATTAATGTCCTTCAGTTTGAATATTAGGCTAAAGTTGTGCAGGTGCAGGGAGGGCACTATAGGCCTGGAGGCCACATTCTGTAACCAAAAGGCTGCAGGGATGGGGATGCTCTCTGCGACAGTCAATTTTACCAACGTCTTTCCTATCCTCTCGTGGTTCTGTTTGGTTCATTCATGGTTCTGCAATATGGAGGGCTACTCTATTCTTTTGGTCGGATCTTTTGTCAGATCAGTCACAGAGCCTGGCTGGTGGTGGTGATTTAAGCTACGGCTCCCCTCGGAGGACAAACCGTACAAAACTACTGCGTGTCCTGTTCAGTTACTCAAGTTTGTATTGTGCGACTTGGTCCAAAACAAAGTTAGTAATTGACATGACATGTTTGTCTTTTTTTGTTATTCCGGAATTGATGCGAGTGAGTGAGCAATTCATACAGTTCCATCCCAGTGAAACGCATAATACTTTTTTATTTAGTGTATTTCAGAGGACGAACAGTAGCATGGATTAAACAACATCCAGGTTTCATTACTAAAATACACCACCAGGGGTTGCTGTCTCCCTGTATAATCCTGGATGTATTATTTATTTTAAACTCACAGACCAACTACTTTGTATAGCCTAGCCCTAGTTTTATTCTTTATATTTATACAGTTTTGAACACCGCTCAAAGCACGTTACAATATTATTTACATAACAAATGCCGGCGTTAATCAAACACTGGCTACAATTAAATTATATAAAAGAACAACGCACATTGGAGAGGTATGGGATCATTTAGCTCTGGTCCATAGCCAATGCTTCTATGATTCTGCCCTGCATAGCATAAGCATTGGCTATGGACCAAAGCTAGGGATCATTGGTAATCCTGAAGAGGATAGAATTTGTTTATTATGTGACTTGGAAGAATTTGAAACCGTTTGTTTGTTTGTTTTTGTTTACTCTCCATGAGGAATTAAGACATTTCTTAATTTTTTCGTAAAATGTCAGCTATTTCTGTTTGATAATTTAGAACAGAGGAGGATGAGCAGAATGAGAGCCCACATTGGGGATGCAGCCTGCAGGAGAGGTGGTGATAGTGCAAAACACCCCAGTCAGGTGTATAATGTGCATGTGACTGATTGATCATAATGAGTTTCCACTACATTGAGTTGGAACTAGCTCTGCAGGTTCTCCAGTTAAACAGACAGTGCTGGCAACACTGGAAGATCCCCCCCCCATTCTTCACACCATAGTTTCTGCAGTGCAAACACATAATCAAAAACCGTGCATGCATATTTAATTATATCATTTGCATATTAAAATAAATGAGCAGAAATAACGGGTAACTTGACAAACAATACTATGCAAAAAACATATTTATATACGAGTAGTAATAACAAAGATATGTACAGTAAATTGCGAATAGCGAATAGCAGAGACCTTTTACTTGTTACAGGGGCCTTTGTCCCTGTCAAATAAATAAATAAAAAACACCTGTAGGTGCTTTTTTTACAACATACAATATACAATGTGTAAAAAATATGGGGATTTGAAATGTTCATTAATGTGCACTGTCCCGGAAATGAACAAATAAAGTAAAGTATGATAGCATATGTTATGCTGCATGTAATGACTTGAAGCAAACACAGTTCTTTTCTGTTCAATATTATTCCAAGTAATATTTACAAATATTATTATTCATGTACATCTGACCACAGCAAATGTGGTTTAAATAAACTTTATTGAAATTATTCAAGGTTTGCAATTTATGCATACCTATATTGCATGGAAATCATTTTGAATTACAAAAATACAAAATACAAAAATATATCAAGGCATTTCAATACAAAAATAGTTGTTTTCCTTCTCTCTCACAATGTCAATAAGTGCCATGGTGTCAGTTTATTTTTTCTTGAGTCAAGAGTTCTCTGTCCTGTCCTTTCAGTTCAGTTTGTATTTGTATCTCTCCTGAGAATCACCTCCTGTGAATCACCACATTTAGTGTTCCAGAGTTTGTTTGTACATGTTAGCATACCAACCATGCTTCAACTGACCCTGCCTTCATCAAACAAGTCAAGAGGGGTGACGATGATGGGGACAGTGAGGAGCCAGTACAGTGAGGTGTCTCCAGTCTCTCCTCGCCGGTCACAAGAGACACTGGAAAGACAGAGGGAACTGGGAAGGCCGACATAGTGTATAACTGAAATCAAAGTCAAACTCCTGTAAAAACAACTGCAAGTTGTTGGGGCAGCGGTGGCCTAAGGGTTAGAGGAGTGCCCTTGTTGCCGAAAGGTTGCCAGTTCGATTCCCCGGACGGGCAGGAAAAATCTGGGTCGGGAAGTGATTGGTCATCATCACTCACCCAACACCGCTGAAGTGCCCTTGAGCAAGGCACTGAACCCCCAACTGCTCCCCCTGGAGCTGCTTAGTGGCCAACAGTATAAGACTGTGGTTGTACTGGTCAGCTCCCAGGTTTTTGTGTGTGTGTGTGTGTGTGTGTGTGTGTGTGTGTGTGTGTGTGTGTGTGTGTGTGTGTGTGTGTGTGTGTATGTATGTATATGTGCAGGGCGTTGCTGAAAATGAGCACCTGTGCTCAGCTACTTCCCTGGGTAATTAAAGAATAAAATTTCCGGAGCCTCATCATCATCATTCGAGTGCCCTCGAGATCTGCGACACAAGCTGCTTCCACTGGTCTCTGTTGTTCATTGCCACACCAAATTCATTCAGTCAGTCCTGTGTCCCTAGACTATACCTACTCATAACATCTGGAAATGTAAGTGGTCTTGTTCCTCTTGAAATGACCTGGTCTTTTGCTCTGGCAGTGTCCAGCAAAGCAGAGTCTTCTTTGTGCCACAACAACTGAGATGGGAGGGATGCCTCCATCTTATTATCACAGGACTTTGCAGTGAACAACACCAGCCCCCCCTCACACGGACTGACCATAGAGTTACATAGGGTCAGGGACTGACACATAAGGACAGGCATTCTTTATTTTTTAGACAAGGCATTTTCCATAGCTGCCTTTCATCGGATATGAAAAGCTGAACCAAATAAGCTGTTCATCATGGCAACAGATGCCAGTGATGGAGGCCTGCAGGGCACAGTGCTGTCTCAGAAAGGAGGAGAGGTTGCATAGTCTACTACAGCTGTTCCCTGAACTGTACCAAGTTAGTAAAGTAAGAGGAAGTTGAGGAACTACTCCTGCATGGCCGGACAAGAGCTGTCCGTTGTTCTGCGAAGCATTTCCACCTGTAGGCCTACTCATGTGGACACAAGTTCCTGTTCGTGCAGACATGTCTGACAGTGACTTTACTCCTAAATGATAGAAGGACTGTTGACCCGTTCTCCAGCATCACAATGTCACTTAAGTCTAATTGTAAATGCAACCTTGCTCTCAATACCCGCATACCTGACTAACTATACCTAAAAAAACAGCTACAATGCTAGAGGGAGTGAGAACAATGATCTGGTACCACCCATTTTCAAAACAAATACATAAATTCTCCTACAGCACTGCCACCCAAGCATGGAATGCCCTGACCCCCGCCGTCAAAAAATGCAAATCACTTGCATCTTCTAAAACAGGCCTGAAAATCCACCTTTCAGCAGGCCCAAGGGAGAGAGTACCACAGACGCAAATTTCATTCTGACCCCTCCACGAAAAGGCCTCGTTGTCCTGACCCCTTATCTATCATTTATACATTATGGATAAATAGTGTGGACTTAGACTTTTTCGTCTGTGGCATTAATGATCACCCCCCCCCCACCCCCCCATTGATACTGTGTTTATTTTTACTGTGTTGTTATGGAATTTGTTGTTGTTTTTACTATGATGATATTGAATCTTGTTGTTATTGTTTATGTCATGTCTATGAATTGATTGCATAGGGCCTAAATGGAAAAAAGACAGCAAGGACTTTTTCTTGGTGCTATCCGTTTTGTGTTTGACTCAGTGTTCATACATTCTGTCTAATTTCTTAACATCTAATTTGCATACACACAATCTGCATATGAATATTTCACATTCAAATTATACATGAATCTATACTAGGCCATACTATGCTGTTATTTCTGCTGGTTTATTCAAATGTACAAATTGCCTCATTAAATATGCACGATACAAAAATGTCCCATGAAGCAGAAATGCCTTTAGACTTAGTAAAAAGGTTTCGCCCTTTCTACAAGCAATCTGTCATCTCTGTATGTGTTGACACTATACACACGCAGATAATCTACTGGAAATTTCATGAACCCAGAAATGGTGGGTAATATAAACTTTTATTTTAGAAATGTTATCTATAGGCCTAATCTGAAATTCAGCTTGGTTGCTAAAAAAACGTTGCGCAATTTGAGTAATTAGCATAATATGTGACCATACCATTAACATCCTGTATAAGGAAAAAATATATCAATTTCACCATTCTTTAAGTATCATGTGACGTGTCAAACTAGTTTTGCACAAAGTGGTCTTGAGGACTCAAACGGCCATAGGCCCAATTGTGCTGACCTCATCACATTTGTGATGAAGGCTATGGCTGTTTTTAGCCCAAGGAGTGTTTTTGTGCCAAACTAATGCTTGGAATGGATTCAGAATCATTAAAACCCCCTATTTGACACATCACAATGATACTTAGTTAAAGAATGGTGAAATTTAGATTTTTCTTTTTTGCCTTATAGGCCTACAGGATGTTAATGGTATGGTCACATTATGCTAATTATTCAAATTGCTCAACGTGCAACTTTTAGCAGCCAAGCTTATCTCATCTGCTAAGACTATGTATTTGAAGCATAAAAGTTTATACTAACCAACATTTCTGGGTCTAACATGGGACCTGTGCGGGGGGTGCGCTGTCCCTGACCTGACATGACATGACATGACCAGTGTGCGTTGCAAGTCTTCGCGTCTATGACAATCATCATCACTTTCTATTCTTGTCAGATCACTCTCACTCTCGTCACTACATGATGAAAATAGAATTCTGGCCATTTACAATGTAAACACCAACCATGCAGCGTTTTTATAACCTGAGACTACTCAGCTAAGGTGAAAGATATTTGCGCAGCCGCAGGTATTTCACATACAGCAAAAGCGATCACATCATCACATAGACCGAGTAGGAGTCATATTTCGGTGGGTCACCAGTTTCGGTATAACACTCTAGAGGTAGAGAAGTGGAAGTGAAGAGTGATGAATGGCGAAAAACAAGCAAGGTGTGTTGACGCCCGGAAGAAGAAGGGATTCACCATGAACTTTACCGCAGGCTATCGAGAGACGAAAACAGCCGACAACATGTCGATAAATCAGCAGCCCTACATGTGAGTTTCAAATTAATCTGTCATTTCACTCTTGTTAAACGTTCAACAACACGTTTTTAGGATACAGGTTCTGGTTTGTTAATGTTGAACGCATACAACCGAATGACCAAAGTATATGCCTCACCCGAATGTGTCTCTTGTCTTGCCCACGAGAACCGATAGTTGAGACGTTGGTATTTATAGGCTACTGTGGGTCGTTTTTATCACGTGTTTGTCAGTACAAATAGGACTACGTCTACGAGGCATGAAAGCCTGAAGAACACAACTTTTGTTGTTGTTGTTGTTGTTGTTACCCCTAACTTCCTCGAGTTTAGGGGACTGTTGTTGGGGTGCTTGTGTGACCAATCAGGTTATAGTGTTGGTCTGACAGGTGCTACAGTACGTCATAATGGTGTGTCGTTTCTCTTGTGACCTTAACTTGATTTAACAGCATCTGGTCTTCTGGTGGTCTTTCAATCTCTGCTCGGTCACTGTCCAGCATCATCATCTCCTCTCTCCCCTAATAACATCCTCTCTGAGTCTGTCCCAGGCCTCATTATTATTATTATTACTACACATAATGTCATTACAGAGGTGTGTTCTGGCTGGGTAACTTTCTTCAGGAGTCCTCCAGATGGGTCTGCTCTCTGAGCGCTCTCCTCTGATCAGCAGCTCTGCTCTGGGATACCACACCCGCTCAAATGACGAAAATGATACGCCAGGCTCATCTTGCTGTGGCTTTGTGTGACAGAGTCTTGTGTCTGTGGCCGAGTTGAAAAGCACTGAAAGTGTTTGATCCTGCATGGCAGTGATGGCACATCAAAAGCAATGAGAGGAGAGTGCTTTATAATTGTTTTCTCTCTTTAACACAGTGGTGTCTGCCTCTGGTTACCTTTTGCTTTAGTAGAGCCTTTAGTGTTGCTGATCTAGTAGTAGGCACTGAAAGTTCTGATTTGCTCCTGATGGATAAGACTGTCAACTCGTATGCAAATCACGAGGTAAGCTCTCCCCAGAGCCAAAGGATAATATCGGAGACGGAGACGGTAATGAATTATATTAGCATGTTTACTTCAGCTTACTTTTAAAAACATGATGGCACGCAACAACCCACAACATACCCGCACAATACGTTATACCACCCACACACACACACACACACACACACACACACACACACACGCGCGCACATACACACACGTGCGTTCACGGAGAACAGTGTATTTTACTTTCCCTCTCCACACGCATGAGCAAACTGACAGGCAATTCACCAGGTTAAGGTGCCGATACAGCATGTATTAGGCCTAGTAACAGAAAACTGTTTTGATTAAAATTATTATTATTTCCCCCCTCCTGTCCGAGGGGGGGGGGGGCTGTGCCCGTACTTCCCTAGAGCCCCCAAAAACAAACAAACACAGAAAAATAGCAGACACTAATATTGAGGCTGATAAATGGTATCTCACTCCTGATTGAATGATTTATTTTTTTATTCACATGTCCAGCTTTTTGTGTGTGCGCACAAACATTACATCTCATTGACAATGAATGGACAATTTTGAGTGTTTGCGTAAACAAACATTGCGTAACACAAACATTGAAGACGAAGGTGAGAACGCAAATTCTGAATGGCCGAAATCATGAGATGATGTACCATGATAAGATTGCCACTCACTTCACACTGGTGTGATGATTTCTTTAAAAAAAATTATTCCACATCTTTGCAGTGACACATTGCATACATACATTATACATAGGTACATGGTACATACATATCATATAAATTACCAGTAGGTGCTTGTTTGTTGATTTCTTCTCATTTTTTAAAACCCACCAGTTTTCTCCCTGCTCCCAAGTACCCCCCCCCCCCTCCCACCCATAAAAAGAAGAGTAACCGATAAAGGGAAAAAGAGAAGAAGAATTAAAAAGAAGCAAGGAGAAAAAAAAGAGGGAAAGAGAGAGACAAGGGGAAGACAGGGTGAAAACAGCATGTTGACTCGTATCGGCCTCGGATGGCATATGCTCCTTGTGAATTGTAACAATGATGTAACAAAGTCTGCACCCTCGGGTGACCTATACACTTATCTAATCCAATGAGATAGCTTGAAGTGAATCAAAGTGAGAGATGAGAGGCTGCCAATGTTTATAAAGGTTTTCAACAGAGCCGCGGACAGCACATTTAATCTTTTCTAGTTTCAGAAATGACATTAGGTCCCGTAACCTGCAGGATGTGTTTGAGGGAGGTAGATGTTTTTTTCCATAGCAGTAGAATACGGCGGTGAGAAATTAAAGAAGCCAATTAAACTATATATTTTTGTCTTGTTCAGTCGGGTTCCCTCTTCAGGGACACCGAAAATAGCAATGCAAGGTGAAGGATCCACATTCAATCCTATAATTTCAGAGAGAACACTAAAGAAATGTCAGCAGGCGCCAGGCTTGGGCATGACCAAAACATATGAGTCAAATCTGCTGGTGCCTGAGAGAGCATCTATCACAGGAGATCTGGGTATATTCTCGATAGTCTGGCTTTGCTATAATGTATCCTGTGAAGTACTTTAAAATGGATGAGACTACGTCTCGCACAGGAAGAGGTTGAGTTAATTGTACTTATATAGACTATATAGAAGTCTCCTAGGCCAGAAAGCCCTTGTCTAGACCAGGTGGAGACTCTTCTGGCCCTGAACCTTATGTTACACAAAATATACGAAAAACTGGAATTTTGTTTTAGGAAAGGTATTTTTGCTTTAGCAGAATTTTTATGCAAAGCGTGGGAAAAAAGGCAGAAGGTTTTGTTTGTGTAAAAAAAGAAAAAGAAAAACTGTTTCTTGTACACAATGCAATATTGAAGCAATGATTTGTATGGTGTGTCCTATAAGTCCATGTGGGCTGGGCGCCTTGGGTGCATGACACAGAAATAAAGAATCTATCTATCTTCTATCAGTTTTGCCCGGTTGAAATTTAGGGTTGTTACATACCGGTGTAGCTAAAGACATAGAGTTCCAAACAAAATGTTGTCTAATTTATTGCCAAATGTTGAAGGTGGATATAACAAAAGGATTAGAAGAGTGCTGCCTAGGTTTAAGTGGAAGACTGCAGCCAGCTGTCCTCTGTATCTGAAATCCAGAGTGCAATCTTGTACATATTTGCTGCCCAATAGTAAAACTGAAAGTTAGGTAAACCAAGTCCACCGTTCGATCTCTCCCTTTTTGGCGGTTTACATATTCTTGGGGTTTTTCCATTCCAAATAAAATTCAAAATTAGTGAGTCCAGTTTTCGAAAAAAGCGGGTGTGATTTAAAATTTACTAAAGAGCTGGAGAGAGATGGTGATGATTACTATTAGAATATAGCTTTACATTTTTGGGTTAATTAACACCAAAAATATATCCTACAGCTGTGATTTAATACATTTCAAGATTCTAGATGAAAGATGAAAGATTTTCAATTTGTCCTTACACGAGGGTATTGTCAAATATAGAGTAAAATCATTGGATTTCAAGTCAACATTGTAGCTGCAGTAACAACATGACGCGATGGAGTACTGTCCATGTTTAACACATTAAACATACTGACAGTGAATGAGTGAGTAGTGTTTTATGTGCATCACATTGTGACCCAAATGTGAGCTTAGATAGGATATTTTTGGTTACTTTTGTGTGGCACTGTCATCATATGAAGTATAAAATAGGCAATGGGGGGGGGGGGGGGGGGGGGGATAAATAAATGAAATATGGAGATACAAGGTTTCTGCCCGACAGCAGCGTTCTCTTCTCTAAATGGCTGTTTATAGTTTGAACAACTTAATTAATCAACGTTGGGTCAGTGTTGGTTATGATGGGTATTAAGTCATTTCTTCTCTGTAACCCCCGTCAATCTGGGACAGGTTAGTTACCATGACAACCTGTAATCCTTGTTGTGCACACAGAGTGGAACTAGGGCACGTCATAATCATAATCATCAGTGTCTTCTTCATCACTAGCAGCAGGTCTTGATCTCACGAATAAACTACTGTCGTGACTCGTTAGTTTTTTGTGTGTGTGTGTGTGTGTGTGAAAGCTCAGAGGAAGAGAGGAGATATTAACCATTACATTATCAAAAGGGTGATTTCTGTCGCATTGTGAGCTATTTACAAAATATGTTTATACATTTGAACACTTGAAATCGGACATTCTGCATAAGGAGTACTTTTACTTTTTGTACATTTTGATGTGAATACTTTTGTACTTCAAGTACATCTTGAATTCCAGACTTTTACTTGTAACGGAGTGGTTCTATATTGCAGTATTGATACTTTTACTTACATTTGAGTACTTTTTTCCACCACTGCCCCAGGAGTCAGTCTATAATATGGTCTGGTCTGACCCTTTCTTTGTAGGTAGCAAGTTACCTGGTCTGACACTACAAGGGAGCCCCCAGGGGGTGACTGTCAGTACTGCGAGGTGAAAGAGACTTGAGATCCCAGTGGTGATTGTGAATTTTTTAATTGGCTGTCTAAAATAACAGCAAGGCTGAACTCGGGCGGGGGGAGGGGGGGGGGAGGGGGGGAGAGGGGAGGGGAGGGGAGGGGAGGGGGGGGGGGAGCCCAGGGGACAGATGGATCACCGCTGTTTCCGGTCTCACTCACCGGCACGTCGTCCGTGCAGGCGTGCAAAAAAACGCCCTCTGCTTTTACCGCAGTATGCTGCTGCTCCTCTCTGGCTTTTCTCTGGTGGTGTAGGCAGGACGTTTATACCATTCTGACCTGAGATCAGATTCTAAAAAATGTCTTCTATATCCTTATCCTGCCATGCAGTTTTCTGAAAAAGCAATGTTTCTATGTCAGTCGTTCGTTCGATTTTTCAATAAATAGCAGACCTACAAGTTCGTAGAGCTTGTAGATCTGCTATTTTTTCAATAGCATAAAAGCATATCATAATGCATAACACCAAAAGGGGTTTCCGTCTAGAATGGGTTATATAAAGAGTGATGTGGGAGGGAGAGGCACGTTGCTGAGTGCAGCAGTAGAAATGTGAGAGGTTGAGCGACAGCGAAGGCAGGTCAGGATAAGAATGAAGCTCCAAATGTTAATGCGCTTCTCGGAGACTCGGTTACATCGGCTGTATTGGACACGGAGGCCCTGACCTCTTCTCCTAGCAGCTATCATCATCATCGCGTAAGTTGTCAGTCAAGGTTAAGACCTCCAGTCCACACTTTCACTCCTTCTCAGGTGATTTTACGATCTAATCCCACCCGAGTCTGAAAATACAAACAAATACAAAATACCCAGTGTTAATTTAACTCTGACAGTTACAAAATGGATACATTTTGAAATCCCCCTTTTGGGGTTTGGGGCGGCATGAAATATATCATCACATGAGCATCAAATTAACTCTCTGAAGATTTGACTGTGTCGAGCATTGGCCTTTATAAAACACAGTTTACAAAATCGTGATCTCTCGAGGAATACTTAAATGATATTAAATGGACACCCATAGAAGTCAAGTGGACTCCTCACCTGCAATTCATCCGAGTCGCCTGTAGGTGGTGACTGGTGAGATGCGGGAGTGCACACAAGCAGCAGCACTCTTTCTCAACCAATCGGTGAAGAGGAGCAGAGTGTAGGAGGGCCAGAGGGAAAGAGGGGGAGAGTGGCTGAGATAAAAGTATGTGGAGAAGGAGGGAGAGAGAGAGAGAGAGAGAGTGTGTGTGAGAGAGAGAGAGAGAGAGAGAGAAAGGCAGAGATGACTGAGAGAAGGGAAAGGAAGACGGGAAGCAACAGGTAGAGAGAGAGACGGTGAGAGAGAGGGACAGAGTGAGAGAGATGAGTGCGTGTCCGTCTTCTCCCCAAAGCTTTGTTTTGATCAAGTGTCCGTTTTGACACTTCCTGGATTGCTGGTTGAGAGCAGCGTGCCTAGTGGTGCTAGAGAGACAGAATGAGAATGTCATGCCGTGGAGAGATAGATGGAAAGAGGGGGGGGTAGAAGAAAGAGAGCCAGGGATAGAGACAAAGATAGACAAGTTAGGGGAGGGAGCAGGCTGATGGGGAAAGGAGGGCATGACAAAAATCTTAATGGAAAGAGGTTGGGTTTTAAAGGAAAGGAAGGAAGGAAGGACAAGTTAGGAGAAGCTCACAAACTCAAAGAGTCCAGGAGGAGAATGGTTGGTTCTGTTTTGAAGTCTCTGCGGCTGCGGTTCTGACTGTAGCAACCCCGAAACATCGGTACAGAAAACACGATCCGTTAAAGAGGAGGAGAAAGATTGAAGCCTAAAAGTAGTTTTACTTATTTGTCCTCAACCTCATCAGCCTCCTCCTATTCAGTCTGACCGGCAGGGTAAACTAGTTGGGGTTAAGTTATTAATAATACTAGATTCAGGTCACTAGGTTGGTAGCATCATTATTATTATTATTTGTGTTGTTGTTATTAACTACACTTGTTGTTATATTATCACCATTCACGAGGTTATGGTTTGTGTGATGTTGGTTTAAGTATCAGTGGTTGTAGTTGATAGCATGTCCTACAGCTGTTGACCACCGAGCAGGGTTAGGGTCAGAGGTCAGCAGTTTGGGTATAAGGGCGTGCAGAGCAGAAGGACCGTCGGACCGTCATGGAGGACCAGCAGGCTGAAGAGGACCAGAGAGCAGGAACACCACCTCCTGCTCCTGCTCCTCCCCAACCCAACAACAACACCTCCTCCTCACACGACAACGGAGAAGATGAACCTCTCTCCTCTTCACACGACGGAGAAGAGGAACCTCTCACTGACGCTTCTGCTGTCTGCTCCTCCTCATCGTCGTCCTCCTTGTCGTCCTCCGATGCCACCGTGCTGCCCTCGCCGGCCACACCGCCTTCCCCCAGCTGCCCCGTCGGGCACACCGGCCGGACGTTCGGCGGGCTCAAGATGTTCTGCAGGAGGTGAGCCCAAATCACATGTTCCACATCTATAGCAGTAGACGATGATGTTCAGATCCCAGATCAGCAACGTTGCGCTAAACCAATAGTAAGGTAAAGAGAGTAAAGAACCAAGAGGGAGACCAGAGACGAGAAGAGAGACTAGAGGGAGGCGATGAGGGGGCCGACAGAGCTGTTTTTATTTCTCACTGTACTTAGTGAGTACTTTATATGCATTATTAGCATATTTGTATTCTGTTGATCATTTTTTTATTTTTGTCTTTATGTAAAGCACTTTGTAACTTTATTGATAGTATCGGTTGGAGATTGACAGGAAACGGGGAGAAAGAGATGGGGAGTGACTGACATGCAGCAAAGGTCATCGGGATCTGGATTCGAATGTGTGACATGCTTGCGCCTGGACCGCTGGGCCAGCGGACGCCCCGATAAGTGCTTTATAAATTATTATGTTGTTTATAATCAGTACTAGTACTATTAGTATTTATTATAATTAAGAATAGGAGGAAAAGGGGAGGTAGAAGCAGGAGAGTTCAAGTGTCAGAGCCATATAGTTCACAGGCATTCTTGTGATCCTGAAAGATCATGGAAGGAGGAGCTGACAGTAAGATGTTTGTACGGTACGGTCCCACAGATGATTGTCATGACCTGGAGGTCAGTCACAGTTCGTGAAACCCCTGGATACAATCTATCTGAGTGCAGTGCTTTTTCCCAACGTCGGACGTCAACGCAAATGAACATCACGGTACTGCTAAGTGCCTGGATTATGTCTAAATATGGACATGCCTGATGTCACAATACTGACATCACAGCTGACTGACATCTCCCGGTGCTGAACATGCTCGCAAAACAATGATTTGTGATTTATACTGTACTGCATTTATATTTATATTTATATTTACAGATACCCAGTTCTAATATAGTTACTGATGAACAACAAGCTTTCAAAGCGGACAACCTGGTCACACATCACATAGCTTGTGTATATACAGTATGTAAAGCCCTAATTGCAAAACACCTTATTTGTGTCTTCTCTGGGCCAACACAGGCAAATACTGTATTTGTATGCACACTAGAGCGTACAATAAAAATGTTCAAAACAGTCATTTGCATCAAACTATAGCTCACTATAGGAGGAACTTCTGTACTAAGTCAGTGGAGCCCCACCAGATAAACTACAGTCTTCAACAGTCAACAGTTTTCTTTTTTCTCAACTCTTGTCTCTATTCTGCCTGTCTGTACATCAGGGATTCTCTTCTTTCTGAGTTACATACAGACCTGTAATCATCCATTTGGTAAGAATTAATAATAGGCTTGTTGTGTGTGCAACTGTGCATAACTGTAGTTCCCTTTTCTAGAAAGTGGCATTAACATTTTCTATACCGGGTATGTTTCCCAACCATACTGCAGCTTAATTTCATTGGCTCAGCAGCAAATTTGAACCGAAAATGTATGTGAAGGTTCAAATCCGCTGCTGAGCCAAACGTTTATGCTCCCTTCTGGAAAAGGGAACTATAGTTATGCACATAGTCTATTTAGCTGCAGACACCCAGGAACCCTGGGGGTCCGCTCAGACACCAGGCTGAGAAGTTGAACCAGGAACCCTGGGGGTCCGCTCAGACACCAGGCTGAGAACCAGTGCGTTACGTGATCTTTCTAATATGACGTACAGTAATCATGTTCACTGTGACCCTCTTTCCACCAGTTGGTTCCCAATGGGAACCCGGTTCAGTTCTTTTTGGTTCTTAGTCCATGAGCCAGAGCTCCAAAATCGGTGGGAAAAACTAGACCTATATTAAATTGTTTATACAAGTAAATTAATACATCCACAGTAGCTTTTTCATATCTTCGATTATTTTGCACATTTTCCTACATAATTTGCATATTTAAAAATGTAAAATTTGTAATACAATAAATCATTGTCTTCGTGTAAGTACTCAATTGGGGAGGTTTCATGGTGATAACAATCTAATATAGGTATGGTTTTGCCCACTGAATTGAATTCCTAATTAACCAATTTTGGAGCTCTGGCTCATGGACTAAGAACCAAAAAGAACTGAACCGTTTCCCATTGGGAACCAACCGGTGGAAAAGTGGCCTATATGTCTGAGCCAGACCTACTCCTGAAGCTTACTCTATATTTTTGGATTTAAGACTTAAGAAATAAGAGAGTAACATAACTGATTGGAATAAGACACCTGGGAGGTCTGCAAGCTAGTAAACAAAAAACCCCATAAGAGTTGTCCCAAATGGTTGTCTGTCAACATAGCGCAATACATGGCTAATTGTCATTTCTGACAATCATAATCATGTAACATTAGACTGTAATCTCACTGTATCACTTGATTTTAATATGGTGGCAACATGAATGGTATTCTACTGCTAAGTGCTCAGTGTCACTCTGTGTCAGATGTTTTTTTTTTAAATGTCAATATGAATGCAAGTGCATTTTGAAATTGAGGAGGAGGTTGTTAATCTCCCAGTGATCTCTTCCCCAGTACTCTAATTATAGCCGCTGTTAATGGATTGGAATAGAAATTAATTACAAGCGGTCATTTTTAGGGCCTAGTGGGAGCACTGTCCCTCTAGAGTGCAGAGAATTATATCTCCCTCCTCTCACAGGAGCGGAGTCGAGTCCAAGTCAACGAGGAGGGCACATTTGATATTTTAGTCGTTTATCTGACACACTTCCGCGCGGAGACCTGCGTCGACCGAGTGGGTTGGCGCTCGCTGTCTAGCTCAAGGACGAATGGCTCTGTTGGGGTAGAAACCGTGAATTTGCTGTTACTTAAACAGGACGATGAGTTTAATCCCTGCCAGCCAGCGAGTGGCTCCAGAGATGAAGCTTTCACCACAAGACTACTTAAAGGAAGTTGTTGTGTGATCTTTCAACCGCCATATTGGAGTATTATCTGGTGTGACTCTGATCCTCTGACACATACTGTTGTAATTTGTGTAATGGTCGTGATCTTGGAATCTATTACTTATTCATTTCTTCAATTCTTTATTCCTTTCCCCCCTTTCTCCCAATTTCGTCACCAATTCCTGATTGCATGTGTGTATTCTATTCCGTTCAGTGACTGTAGGAGTCGCTGCTAACTCCTACAGTTGGTGCTAGAGAGAGAGAGAGCACACATAAGAGATAGCCACGTGTCTCCTTCGATGCACGTGATGTCAAGGCCGCTTCTTTTCACCTGACAGCGAGAGGTTTCACCAGGAGGATACGTACGTAACACACGCAGAGGTACATGCTATTCTTCTCAGTTCCACAACCCCACTGTAGTACGCCTTGACCAACCTGTAGGAGTTGGAGTTGCTAGTGCAGCGTCAGAGAATGCCCCCCTCCCCGCACGGCTTCCAAACCGCAGCGTGAACGGGCCGATTTGTGGTGTTCATTGTGTTCAACGTTTACTAGTTATAGTTATACTATATTACAAAAAGCCTGTTTAGGCAGAAGATACTGTACTTTATGCTTCAGACTTCAATACTCTCTTGAAACCATAAATTGCTTGAGCTAGATGACTTATTTAAATGTGACGTATTGGGTCTCAGGATCAGTGCAGCCAGCTGTCCGCTGTGTCTAACTTGATTAGGGCAGCTGGCCGGATGTATGGCTGCTCCGTGATTATTTTTCAGTTATTATTTATAGTCGTACATGAATGAACGCAGCTTCTGGAACCTTCCTACACCTATACCTGCAGCCAAACAAGACATAGTGGAACTGTAGAATCAACAGTATATGGATTAAAGACAAGTTCTAAGTCGCCACGACGATTAATTAATTCATCATTTGGATTCCATCGTAATCGGCATGTCTTCTATGGAAGCATTTCACTCACCGAAAATAGGCTTACTATGTGTCAAAGTCATGCATTGTATTAAAGGGAAACTTCACCCTTTTTGCAAAAATATGTTAATAACGTTTAGAAGATTTAGAACACTTTCCTGGGGGTCTTTATGCGTGTAATATGTGGTTTTAGATTTTAGCCCAGTGTCTCTGATGTCATGGACACTGGGCTCACTTCCTTCCTGGACTACATGTTGTCTCAGTAAGACAGCCCTCCCCCTATCCACAAGGAGGAGCAGTGCACCAAAGCATTATGGGAATTGTAGTCTAGGAAGGAAGTGAGCCCAGTGTCCATGACATCAGAGACACCAGGCTCATAGCTAAAATCTAAAATATCTGAAGTGTCCCCCAGTGTCTCCCCAGTGCCTCCCCAGTGTCCGCCCAGTGCCTCCCCAGTGTCCGCCCAATGCCTCCCCAGTGTCCCCCTGAGTGTCTCCCCAGTGTCTCCCCAGTGCCTCCCCAGTGTCCCCCAGTGTCTCCCTAGTGCCTCCCCAGTGTCCCCCAGTGTCTCCCTAGTGCCTCCCCAGTGTCCGCCCAATGCCTCCCCAGTGTCCCCCTGAGTGTCTCCCCAGTGTCTCCCTAGTGCCTCCCCAGTGCCTCCCCAGTGTCCCCCAGTGTCTCCCTAGTGCCTCCCCAGTGCCTCCCCAGTGTCCGCCCAATGCCTCCCCAGTGTCCCCCTGAGTGCCTCCCCAGTGTCTCCCCAGTGCCTCCCCAGTGTCCCCCAGTGTCTCCCTAGTGCCTCCCCAGTGCCTCCCCAGTGTCCGCCCAGTGCCTCCCCAGTGTCCCCCTGAGTGCCTCCCCAGTGTCCCCCTGAGTGTCCCCCCAGTGCCTCCCCAGTGTCCGCCCAGTGTCTCCCCAGTGTCTCCCCAGTGTCTCCCCAGTGTCCGCCCAGTGCCTCCCCAGTGTCCCTCTGAGTGCCTCCCCAGTGTCCCTCTGAGTGCCTCCCCAGTGTCCCTCTGAGTGCCTCCCCAGTGTCTCCCCAGTGTCCGCCCAGTGCCTCCCCAGTGTCCCTCTGAGTGCCTCCCCAGTGTCTCCCCAGTGCCTCCCCAGTGTCCGCCCAGTGCCTCCCCAGTGTCTCCCCAGTGCCTCCCCAGTGTCCGCCCAGTGCCTCCCCAGTGTCCCTCTGAGTGCCTCCCCAGTGTCTCCCCAGTGTCCGCCCAGTGCCTCCCCAGTGTCTCCCCAGTGCCTCCCCAGTGTCCGCCCAGTGCCGCCCCAGTGTCCGCCCAGTGCCTCCCCAGTGTCCGCCC